>NW_004524678.1:3479790-3486136 GCF_000260255.1 Octodon degus
TTACTTTTTTAAGGGGAATATTGGAAGACACAATAGCTATGTTTGGCACTTAACACAGACAATTCAAGTGTTAAGAGGTTTACCAGCATGCCAATCTTTAGCAGGGGAAAGTCCCAGCCCTGCTCATGTGCCCTATAAACACTTTCCCTTCTCTGCTTGTAGTTCAGTCACATACTACCCCCTCCCCAACCTCTCTGCAGGAGGAGGATAGGAGACAAAATTAAGATGGGCATTAGCCAAGTGATGTTCAGGAAGGGTGACCAGAACAAGAGCACCCAGGTGAGAAAGTGAGCCCTTCCAGCCAAGTAGCCTTCGCATTGTGACAGCAACACTTTGCTGCATATAAAAGCTCTGTTTTTCCAAAACTTCTCACATTCTATTTGCAAGGAAATCTGGCTTTTCTTTGGATTCAGACTCTATTGGCTAGACCTCTAGGTAAAGCTTTTATGCTATGTGATGGTAAAGATTCAACCTCTCTGATGGTTCTACCCAACAAAACTATTCCAGTGGCCAATATCTGGGTCTCCTTGGAAACTGCAGATTTCCTGTCTCTGAGGATGTGCCTTCTGGGTAGTTGGATGCCAGCTCCAAGCACTCAGTGTCCTGGTTCTCACCAGACACTACACAGACCATAAATAAGGACAAATCTGTCATCAAGACCAAGAAGCCGGTGACAGTGGAGGCTCTGCCAGACCATGTCCAGGGAGCACAGAGTGTTCCATACACAGAGTTGCAACTATAAGTAGGGGCCCAACATGTCCAGGCAATCCAGCCCCGGGGCGGCAGATTTTTTCAAATTCCAGAAGGTAGGCAGTGGGTAGAGATGGATAAATGCTGATAGAGGGAGAATAGAGGGCCTGCCACTGGGCAAAAGGATGCATTAGAGACATGTAGATCTGAGCAGGAGAAGGGGCTGAGTTGTATTCCAGAATCATCCATAAGAACAGGCTCTGAGCAATGGGAGCTGATAGGCTCCAGCCTGAGTACAGACTGCTAAATTATCCTGGCCCTGATCCAACATGGCTGAATCTGCAAACAACAGCTTGTCTTCCCGATGACCACTTCCTCCTCCTTCCCTGTTCCAGCCCTGGATACAAGTTCCTTTAACCTTTTCCGTGCACACAAGGGAGCCCCCCGTCAGGCCTTTAGGGGTCACTGTACCTGCTCCTCTAACTCCACCCCTAGCAAAGGTCCAGAGAGTCTCAGTCTTCCATTGTCTCAGGTCAGAGGATCCCCCATGTCCCTGCGATCCATGTCCTCAGAGTTAATAAAGACCACTCCCCACTGTCCTTTACTTCTGCCTCTCTGTTGTGACAGAAAAACCTCGCAGGAACCGTGGTAAGGCAAGGTGTCTTGAAATTCGGGACAAATGGGGCAAAAGCCTCATCATGAGCAGTGAACTGTTGAAAGAAGGGGCTGATGAGAAGAAAATGGGTAAAGTGGTTCTATTCTATCGCATAGCATAAACTGGGACAAAAGGCACTACCAGGTTCTAGGATGAGGAAAGCGATCCCACAGGGGTTGAACCAGAGGGTAGGGCCTGGGCTATGTGTGGGAGCTGTCATTGGTAACGGGAGAGGCGCTCATTTAAATAAAAGGCAATGTCCACAACCACCTTCTCCACCTGTCTTGCATCTCACATTGTTTCCTTCCTGTTCTTGTTTTCATCTGAAAATGGATTATGTTGACATTTTATCTGAAAAAGTATTGAGAAGGATCTTTTTTGAAAAACATGCTAGAGTGAGGGAGAATTTTGAGAACTCCTCCCTTTTCTCTGACCAGCAACATTCTCCTTGGGAGACTTGAGATCAGAAGTGGGTACATCCGATATCAGGCGGGATGAGGAGACACATGAGCTATGAAATGCACGAGCGTGGAGATGGTAGTCCTGCCACTGCGCCACTTCCGCAGCACCTCTTCTGTGCCAGGCACAAGGTTAGACGTCCGTCCTGCATCATCTAGCTTAACCCCAGGAAGGTAAGAATTATTCTTATGTTCCCACATAAAATCACTAAGAGTCAGAGATGCCTGTCGGTGGCTTCCCTGATAGCCCAGTTAGTTCTCTGTCAGCCTGAGCCTTCAAGATCTAGGGGCTGAGAAGGCTTAAATAGCTCCTGCCTCCAGTCAGGGTGGAAGGATAGGTGCCCCCTGGAGAGATGGCAGGGCACAGCTGGAAAGAGATGAGGAAGGCAGCAGCACACAATGGGGTGACAATATAGACTCCCAAAGAAGTCTGGCAACAGGTCAATGACTAAGCTTCTGCACTGATGGGTACCCAGACCTGCCCTGGGTCATTAGTCGTAAAGATACTCACACCCTTCTTTAATTTAAAGATGTACGTATTTAGAAAGAAGCCAGGAACACTGATCAAATGAGTTCCAGGTTCCTTTGATGGTGAGAACATTTGCCTCAAGCATCTGCCCTCTAAACCTTCCACCGGAAAGCCAGAAAAGCCTTACCAATGAAAACAGAAAGTCTGCCATGGAGTACTCTTAGTAGGTGTTAAATACGTGGTGTAATTATAGACTGGGCTGTGAGGAATGGCCAAATGAATCAGCCCCTCGTTATTATCTGATTAATAACTGATAAGATATTTTCTCAAACAAGGTAGCAGCCACCTCATGTGTCAGCTGGAGGCATGGCTCCTCTGGCCGCTGATGAAAATCAGAACATCCAATCTGTTTTGGTCCTTGGGATCAATGCTTTAGTCACAGATGGTCTGAACAAGGAGTGTGTCAGGGATTTGGACCAGATCAGAGAAGCCTGAGAGTTTAATTTGGGGAGGGGACTCACATTATGCAGCTCAGATTTGTAGTGATCCTCCTGCCCCAGCCTCCCCAGTACTAGGATTACAGGAGTGCATCACCATGCCCGGTTTCAGTGGCCACACCACATGCCTGGGATTCTGGGGCCGGCATGGCATGCAGTACCAGGGATCAAACCCATGTCCTTGCGCTTGCCAGGCAGGCGCTTAGACCACCAAACTATTTCCCTGGCCCTAACAGTTTCAACCACAGTCATAGGCCTCTACGTTAGCAGGTTTTCCAGGGGATTCTGGTATCAGTTTCCAGGGGATTCTGGTATCACAAATACCTGTGATTCTGGTATCACAGGTATTTCCCTGTGCGGACACTCTGGGAAAGTCTGGCATGAGACTTCCTCCTTGCCACAGTGTTTGTCTAATGTTAGAGAGTACAGGTACAAAACCTGCCCAACTGCCCTTGAATGGCCACTTTCTTAATGCATCAGGTTTCCAGTGCTGGCAGGAGGCCTTTGCACGCCTCAGTGGCTACATCTCAGAAACCCATGAAAGCCAGGAGGAGAGGCCCCAGGGCTTCCCGTGACCTCATCATTGAGCCCAATCCTCAATTTGCTTCTGATTTGCTTGCATAATCAAAGGGGAGTGGGTTCCAGAAATGAGATAGAGACCTGCAGGTTATGCTTTCTCCCCACTTTCCCCCTCCACAGCACTACTAGAACCTACCAAACTGGGCTGTGCCCTGACCTCGGGTCTTTGTATTCATCTCTCCAAAAGCAACACCATCGCAGCTATGGAAGAAGGGTATGAGTTCCTCGTAGGAGCCAGCTTGAGAACACAGAGCTGCCGAGGCAGAAAATCCCCAGGAGGCAGGCTTGGTGGGTGATAGCTATGCTCTCCTGGGGGTGCAGTGACCTGCAGCAGCACTTCAGCACCCCAAACTATCCATCGGCTCTACTCCAGGGGTGACAAGTTAGCATTGACGCCCTCCATCCCAACTGGTGCCAAGGCTGCCCAGGCTCCAGATTCACTCCTTCCCCTTGGCCCCAAGTCCGGAGCAGGGACGTGGGAAGGATCTCTTGATAATTGTTCTTAGGTTGAAAACCTTTCATCTGCATATCTCCCAGTACTTTATAAATATTAATTAAATCGCCACAACACACAACACCTTAGAATGTATAATTATTATCCATCTTCCATCCCCTGCTCCAGGCCAGCCCACTAAAGATGAGGCACTTGAAGGACACCACATCTAGGCATCAGAGACTGAAATTATCGCAGAGGCAAATCCAACATTCAATGTTCTTTGCTCCTGTATCAAAGAGATAAAGTGAATGAAAAGGAAATAGGATTCTAGTAGAGAGAGCTACGCTATAAAACACTGTTATCAAAAGGAAACAATAAAATTATTGTTATTGTAAGAATTAAGTCATTTAATTTGTAAGAATTATAATACTAAACTTGGTTTTATCTTTTCCAAGAAATGGTCTTCCATCTATAAAACGGTGACATAATAGAACTCCCTGGTCACCTATATTATTCCTCTGTAAGCAGCACTGGTTTGTAACGGGAGATGATTTTTTAACCTACACAGAGTACTTGTGCTTCTTAGTGAGTCCTGCACACTTCCACAGTGTGGAATGCATTATCTCAACCCACCCTCCACCTCTGAGGAACTTTCATAACCATATTTTTTTTCTTTTTCATGTTAGCTCGTAGCCACTGGCTCTTGTGATACTATGTCATCTAATGGCTGAGTCAGATACAATTTTTCTTTTTTAAGGAAACACGGTTATGAAAACTGCCACCAAGGCTATCCATAAAAGAACTGTAACTGAGTTGGGGACATGGCTCCATGGCAAAGCACTTGTCTGGCATGCTCAAAGTCGTGGGTTCAATCCCCACAAAAATCTCGAGTGATACCTAGATTCATGAACCTAATTCTTTCACAAACCAAATGTATCATGAAGCAAATCAAATTCGATGGTTAGCTTTAATGTTGATCTTATGGGGAAATTTGATGTGGCTCTAGACCACTTTAGCTGGCCACTAGAATCACAGAAAAACTTGGGTTCGTGAACTGAGGGAGGCACCACTTTAGTTAAGACCAAAACTTATTAGTACTTTAAAAATTAGTCTTTCTGCATTCCTTCTGTTTGGAGAGCCATCAGTTTCTCAGTTAATAAGTTTAATTGGAATGGCCACCTGAGAATAAGTTAGAAAGTAGCAGGGCTACTCAGAGCGACTTGGGACAAGGCTTCAGTAGTCTTTGCCAAGCAGTCTTCCCAACTTTCCTCTTGGCTGGAGGCCACGTGGGAAACCAAAAAAGGACAGAGCCAGCCACTGCCTCAAGAGCAGAACACACACGATCCAGAAAGGTCAGGGATGATGGAGATAAAACTGATGTTGTGTTCATTGTCTCTGCAGAAGTCTGTAGAACTAAAAAAGGCAGCAGCGACGGACCCCTCAGGAAGAATTCCTGAGGGACAGGCAGAGTTCCAAATTCTGGGGAAGGAGACTGATTATAGGCATTTTTGATGGCGCTGGTGAACACATGACATACTACATTTATGTATTCAGATTTCTCATACAGTGTATGAAGACAGTCACGTGTGCTGCTTGCAGGATGGCAGTGATAAATGTTGCTACAGAGATCTCTTTTATAAGGCAAGTCAGAACTATCTACGAGGAATGTCACTGATTAAGGCAAAAACCTGTAGTAATAGAATCTCATTGGATTTCTTTTAGAGCTCATTTAAGATCTGCCAGGAAGAGAAATAGCAAAACAGTTTCTGAAAAAAAAAATAATAATAATGGGACTACTGAGAAGGAAGGCGAAGCGGTCACTGAGAGGAAGTCGTGGGCGCGCATTTGTCTCAAGCTGAGCCAGTTCTGTGTGCGCACACACAGCATCATACTGGACTTTCAGACCAACGTGGCATGGTAGGTGTCACCAGGAAAGCAAGTGACCTGCCTCCGTGCCACAGGAAACTGGTAGACCAAACTGCTGTGGGGACCGCAGGAGGGGTTCAAGTCCTGATTCTGCTGGCTCTGTGATATTGTTCGGGTCATTTGCATCTCAAAGCCTTGGTTTTCTCTCAAAGCTGCTGGGAATATTAAGAGAGAGACTGCATGAAAATGCCAGCTCAGAGCTGGGCGCATCATAGAAAACACGGAGCAAGTGCAGTGCACACGCGTGTGCGCAGGCACACACACGCACACTGTGAGCATCTCCCCACCCAGCAGGAAAACTGGATAAAAATAAATTAACAGGTGACTTTCCTGAACTCACATTGCGCATGGCGTGCTCTGCAAAATGACCACCCCTTCAGGGTTCTGAGCACAACTTCCGCTTCGCTGGCATCGCAAAATAATGTTGGATCCTCCCCACTGCAAGGGCTCTTGGGCTTCCCTGAAATGTGTGTGTACAGTTACACATATTAGTGTATGGCTATTGGCAAATCTTTGTCTTTCTGGAGCGATTTTTTTTCCCCACTACAATTTGTAATTTAGAGCCAAGTCTGGAGAAGAAAGAACAAATCAAGAGGGGACCACGTCAAAGCTGGCCATCGATTTTCTTGTAATCTA
>NW_004524678.1:3486547-3493765 GCF_000260255.1 Octodon degus
AGTACTGGGGATCAAACTCAAGACCATGTGCTTGCCAGGCGGGCACTTAAGCCACTGAGCTATCTCCCCAGCATTTGCATATATTTCTGAGTTGGGGAATGTGGGGGCGGGGAGATAACGACCAGGGCCTGAAGAAGGGATGGGAGGAAAGGGAAAGGCCAAGTCAAGGCAGAGAAAGTCAAATTAGCTTGGAAACGTGACAGAGATAGGCCAGAGGCTTTAATTATAGTTTGCTTTTAAAGACATAACTCACAGGTCTATTTGTTTAGGGGAAGGCTCTCATAATGGGCTGCAGTAAACTTTCTAATCGGGCTAGATCATCCTTTTTCATCTGTTCTGGTTTTGCGAAATGCCCTACTGCTTTGAAACATTGGACCCCTTTTCAGAAAACTAATTTACTTTTTCCTCTGTATTTTGGACAGTCGTGGACTGCCCGTTCTCATCTTGCTCTTGTGTTCTCTGGCCTCAGGATGAGCAGGGACTTGAGGAGGCAAGTGTGAAGGGAGGAAGCCTGACTCTGCATCTGTCTCCTGTGAGGAATGTGATTAGCAGCAAGAATCAAGGCAGCTCTGCCCTGCTCACAGGCTGGCAGGGCTCCCAGACAATTTGCTGTGGGGACAGACTCGGCTAAACTGCTGCCAGTGCTGCCTCGGAGCCCTGCCGGGTGGGGAGCTGTGCATCCCAGGGAAGGGGCTGAGGGGGCCGCAGGGGGCGGGACATGCTGTGTGGCACCAAGCAGCTCTGGCAGCCTGCTGTCCTGCAGCCCCTTGCCCAGCCCCTGGCTGTGAGATATCTGCAGGGAGTGCTGAGGGCCTGACAGGGATCAGCTGGCTCCATGGCCACCAGGGAGCCGGAGGAGACACAGGGAAGGGGAAGGCGCAGTGGGTGAGAGATGGCACCCACGGAGCAGCCGGGAGGGTCCAGGCTGTGGCTCTGCTCTCCAGCACCAAGGGAAAGGAGTCTCCTCCCTTCCGGCCTTGCCGAGGGCGCTGGAAGGATCTGGGAGTCTGTGTTAAGCCACGCTCCCTGGGTCCCCTCCACATGGCCCAGCTGCCCTCTTCGGCCCTCTCTGGGTGGAGCTTTCCACAAGCACTCTCCCCGGAGTCCTTCCAACTGCACAGCTCTGCCCGAGCTACAGGTGCTAGTGGGCAAGAGAGCCAGGAAGAGGCTAATGGCAGCGCTTCGATTCCGGGCACTGCCGCCAGCTGCTTGGCTCAGCCAGACTGGAATTCCTGTTAGGGACACTGACTTCTAAATGGTTTACCTCTCCAGTAGGATCTTGCAGAGATTCATGGCATGAATTATTCAAGGACACTGGCTGCCTTCACCCACGGTGTCTTCCAGATATCCTCTCCAGGGGATCCCTGGCTAGGCTGGATATTCTGAGAAAAGGGAGGAGACACATTTGCTCCCTGCTGCCCACGGTGACAGTCCCAGACATGCAGCTCCAAGGCTACCGGGAAGCTGGGACATGGGATTCAGAGTGAGCCATGTGGCGGGGCTCCTTTGCTTTCTCTGTTCTTTCTCCTGATAGAAATAGCTTTTCCCTTTCTGTCCCTGTAGCTTTCTGTCTGACTCTGTGTCTGTCTGTCTGTCTGTCTGTCTGTCTGTCTCACTCCATCTCTCTCTCTCTCTCTCTCTCTCATTTGTGTGTCTCAGCTAAAACCCAATCATTTCTCAAAACTCTGCAAAACACAGAAACAAGTAAAGAATACCACTAACTAGGAATAGGCACAGTTAATATTGTACATATTCCTTATTCTGTGCTGATATTTTTTAAGATCCTAATATGCATGTATTTTTGTAACTCAAGCTTCCCTTCTACATCATATTACAAACATCATCTTTTCATGTTTGTAAATTAAATTTGTATTATCATTTCTAATGGCTGCTTAATAGCTGGCGGTGGAAATGTGCTGCATCTTATATTTAATCAACTGCCTATTTTGGGACATTTTCCATCACTAAGTTTTTGCCATTGCTGATGCATACAAAGAACTTTATATAAACATCACTAAATTTGTTCAGAGCCTTCCCTTAAAAAGAATTCTTCACAAGGGAAGTGCTAAATCAAATCCTGTCATTTTTTAAAGGCTTTAATGCATCCGGTCAAAATTTTCCAACACAAGGTCTCTATCAGTTTCCAACTTCCCAGCAGCAAAGGGGCACTGCCTGTTGTCCTCCTGCACCCAACGCCCAGCCTGAGGAGCTACTTGTGTCTCTCTGATGACTGTGAATGACACATCCCATCCCAGTTTTCACCTGATACTCTGGTTTCTCTCCTCCTTTCTGGTCCCTTTTGTTTCTCACAGCCCTTTCCCACCTTCATCCCTCTGGTCTAGTAAATACTAATGAGCACTCCCTGTGTGCAGGTGTGGCGTTAAATACCCCTGCTGCAGCTGGAGGGGCCTCCATGTGGGGTGCTCTGAGGACTAAAAGGGTGGCCTTGGGGAGCTGGAGAGCTTGGCAGAAGAAGTGGAATTTATGATGCTCAGATGGATGGAATGGTAGAGATTTGGTGGGCAGGAAGATGTGATTGGGCGCAGAGGAAAGAGTGTAAGAGCAGTCTTCAAGGTGTGTGCTCCAGGGGCAGGTGCTGGGGCCCAGGTTAGGATCCCAGATGCACACAGGCTCTGCACTATGTGCTTTCACGTGGATTCCAGACTTTCTTCCAGAGCTGTGACTCCTTACTAAAGGTAGGGGTTCGAGAGGAGACTAGTAAGCAGGTTGGCGCCCATGCAGTACATGTTGGCAGCAGTGTGGAGGTGGGAGAGGAAGATGATGAAGGTAGGAAGAGGGAGCTAGAGGCAGAAAGGCCAATGGAAGGGCCGTTGTTCTTGGCTGTGTGAAGACAGCATGGCAGAGGCCAGAGGCTGTGGGGACTGGGGCAGAGACACGTATGGGATAAAATGTGGGGCGCTGGTTACAATTACCTGAGGCAGAGAGAAGTTCAAGAAGACCAGAGAATGAGAGAGGGTGTGCATGGGGACAGGAGAGAAGAAAAGATGGATTCAGGCTTGGACAGGACGCCTTTAGGTACCCACCGGGCTTTAGTTCAGTGCATGCAAAGTGAAATCATAAATGAGGATTTGGAACTCTATGGAAAATGCACAGCTGTGGACTTGGGAATAGCCACTGTGTCTCGGACTCCACCAGAAGCCCTCTCCCTGCAACCCTCCACCTGCTATTGACATCCTGTATTCTGCACCGCCCTTGGGCCCTTGGCCCCGATCGGCAAGCTTCCGCCTTCTCCAGAAAGCACTCAGTTATGAAAAAGAATGACTTAACAGGGCCAGTGAGATAGCTCAGCAGACTAAGCACCTACTTAGCAAGTGCAGGGACCAGGGTTAAATCCGCAGTGCCGCATGCTGTGCTGGCCCCACCCTTGGGGTGTGCTGATCCATGATGGAATCCGGGTGTGGTGGCATGCACCTGCAATCCCAGTTCTGGGGAGACTGTAAACAGGAGGATCACTATGAGTCCAAGCTGCGTGGTGAGACCGTGTACCAAATTCATAAAAATTTTTTAAAAAAGAATGACAACATAGCCAGTCTGTGAAAATTTTAAAAAATAAGTGATCCATCATGTGATAGAAATGATTATCATTTTTTAAAAAGGGCCTTTGTTAACACAAGGAAATGGCTCATAAATGGTGTGTATCCAACCCTGCCTCTGGGAGGGGCCTCTTTTTGGTTGGAGGTGTGTCAGCCCCCAAACACACAATTCCTAACTCATACCTGAGTTTAAGACAGAGCTCCTCACCAAGATAGGCTCCCAGGGTTAAGCTGGGGGACCTGAAAAGGCACAAGAGATGTGACACTGGCTATCATTAGCTGGTTGGCTTCTCAGCTAGGACTGAATAGCTCAATTAAGAGAACAGGCAGCTGCTGTCCCAATTCACATAGAAACCTTACTCAATACAGTTGGGCCAGGGTGGACTATTCGCTTCAATACCTTAAAGCTATCTAGAGAGAGTCATGCTTGAATGGATACTTTCCTTGTCAGTAGTTGACATTAAAGCTCATTTTCAGGTGAGAAGAACTGTACTCTGACCTCACTTCGCTTTTGCTCCTGTCTGCTTCCTCACACCCCTGCCCTCTGGTGGGTCAAGTCCGAGGTGCCTGCTGCTACCTGGTAGTCCAGCCCTCACAGGGTGAGGACACTCACACGGGAAAGGTCACAAATGTATCCTGCTTCAAAGCGAGTGTGTTCCGCCCTGTGGCCCATCAGGAGTTCATCTGTGATGGAGGCGCCATGCTTACCCAAACAACCGGCGGGCAAAAGAGACCCCAATTATTTCAGCAAGAAGGACTTTACTGGAAAGGAAGTCACGGAATCACAAACAATGTTTTGTTTCATGATAAGTAGTAAGTTAGCAGGCTGCATGACCTTCCATTTTATGAATATGGGTATAATTAGCTACAGGTCAACCAAAAAAATGAAACTTTCTTAGATAAACTAGGAATCTAAGGTCTAGAAAGAGGACAGAGAAAACACACGCCAATCCCAAGTACTTGGTGAATAAATGGCTTCTATCAAGTGAAATTACACAACATAAGTTGTAAGTAATGTTCTAGGATTACTTCCTACTGGAGACATCCAAAAGGCATTTATTGAAAGTGGCACAGACACCTCTCACCCCAGCCAGCTAGGACAGAAGGAAATAGCAAGCCAACAGTCTCCATTTCCATTTCCACTTTCTTATTCAGTGTGTAGCATGATTCTAAGCTCAAACTGTTGGAGTGTGTGGACAGACGAAATGATGTCTGCTAGGATGAAGGGAAAAGGAAGCTGTGCAGAGTACCTGTTTCCTTAAGTTAAACCAAGCCATTCTGATTCACTGGCAAGTTTCCTCACTGCGTTCCCTGTGGCTTGGGTGTAGTTTTACTTCCCCCGCGTTCATGTGTTGGGAGCCTAGTCTCCAGTATGCTAATGGGGTAGGTGGTGGGACCCTGAAGAGGTGCAGCATAGCAGCAGGTCCTAAGGCCTGTTGGAGAGCACTCCAGGAAGGCACTGGGGGAGCCTGCTCTCTCCCTAACTTCCTGTTGTGTGAGGCCACCCTTTCCCATCCACGTGCTCTTGCCATGACCTACTCTATCAATACCTGTGCCATACTCTTGAACTGCTGAGTTATTGTGAGCCATGTTAACTTTCTTTATAAAATTAGCCTGCCTCTGGTATTGCTTATTAGTAACAAGAAGGGAGACCAACACAATAGTCCCTAAAGTACCGAAGATCAAAGCTGCTTCCTAATTTAGGCCAATGCACTTCAAATTGTTGGCCCTGTACTAGGAATTACTACAGAGGCAACTCCCCTTACTGCTCACCAAATGGGCTTCCAGCTCGGGCTGCTAACATGTGTGACTCACACGCATCTAGGTGTACGTGACATCTTCTATGCCCTCTGGATTTCTTTAGCCTCATAAATCTTCCTCTATGAACTGAAGACACATTAATGACCCAGGTCCGTCTGTGTCCCAACAAATAGAAATTAACTGAATAGAGTTGTGGAGATCTTGCATTTAAAAGAAAAATTTTATATGACACGATATGACATGACATCCACCTGAATTTACATCTTTAGCATTTCCCCATTGTTCCCAGTTGTGTAACTGCCAAGCTTCTTTCAAGTGCAATTCATCAGCATTCGGGCAGGCTTTAAAGGCTCCGTTGTGAATGTGAGCTGCTTCGTTCTCTCTCTGCAAACCTGGCACCTTTGTGCATCATAAATCTTGATGTGCCGGCAGCAGAGCCAGATTGGCTGTTTTCTGCTGGGAGCTGTGTGGTCTCCTGCACCTGCCGAGCTCTTCCACGACCCAGCACACTCTCTGTCCAGGGTTCAAGGCCACACAGCTGTTACTTGCACAACGCATCAGGATAGTTTCAACTTGCCAAGCTCAGTTCAGATATAGATTCTAGAGAGATAAACCAGAAAAAAAAGCTTCTCTATGAAACCAAGTCATCAGAGAGAACTCAGGGTCCTAGAAGAACAATTTACATGGAAAACCCAAGTGACCAAATGCCTGAAAAGAACATATACAGAACAGGGACAATAACCCAACTTTTCACTACAACCTACACCTTCTCTTCTCTACTTTCATTGTCTCACCTGTCTACCGCGGTGCTCAGAGCCACTGTCTGGGTTCAGCCCTGGTTCCCCCCTCACTCATCCTTTCTGTGTGATCTTAGGCTGTTAACCAGTTTCCTTGTGCCCATTTTCTCATGTGCAAAACAGACTGCTTTGAGAATTAGATGAGATAAAATGGTTGAAGCTTTTTGCACAATGCTTGACATGCAAGAGGCTCAGTCCATGTGAGCCAAGTTGGAAAAACCAGGAACATTTAACCACAGAGCTTTGCACATAAAATATGGAAAGGAAATTGGGCACTTAGTCCGCAATTCCTCTTTCTCTACTTTCTCCTGTATGTTAATAAGAAGCCAGGTGATCATTTTTCATGCTACGGAAACATGATGGCCTCAGCTGTCATTGGCAAGTAGGTACCTCTGCGGGGGGCTGGGAAGCAAGCTCCTCTGGGGACAAAAAGGATCGCTGCAAAACATCTCATGTTCATCAAGCACTATCCACTGTTGGAGTTGGTGTCAGGTCTCCCCACCTGGGAACTAACAGGATAGAACCTTCAGTGGAGCAGGGACTTAGCATTTAACTGAATATCAATACTTGATGGAAAATATCTGTTCCATGTTATGTCTAAGATGTTTGATATTCAAACAGATAGTGAGGTTAAGCTCAACTGCCTATGTTGTAAGGTAATAATAATAAGTTTCTTTTCTGGAGGGTTAACAAACTAAGTTTGCAGACCAAAAATTAGAGAAAAAGGAGGGCTGCAAGGACAGCCAATATTTTGGCCCTAGCCTTTCAAGGTCAGTGAAGACTCAGGACGTAGGAGAACCTGTACTGTAACATGTAACTCAGCTATGTCCCAAATTTTCTGATCAAGGAGATTATGGGGCCACAGATGGAAGTGATTGTTGATGTAGAGTGTGCCTAAGGAGAGTCACATGGAGAGAAAACATTCTCTCAGACTTTCACAGAGAGCAAATTGGTGAAGCAATGGCTGTGACTCATCCAGAGAGCTGACACTGACAAAGGATCTACCAAGTGTGGTACAGGGTTTCAGGATAAATCCTGAGGGGATTTGACTGACCTTATCAGATACAAAAGTTACATTTCTTGTTATATAAGTCTTGCTTTATCTT
>NW_004524678.1:3493865-3503630 GCF_000260255.1 Octodon degus
GATTTGACTGACCTTATCAGATACAAAAGTTACATTTCTTGTTATATAAGTCTTGCTTTATCTTGGTCTTAACCATCCAGCAGAAAAGTATAAAAATGAAGTATAAAAAGTAAAGCCATATTAATATGCTGAGCTATAAAAGCTCAAGTCAACAACTTCTGACATTGCCAGTCTTACGGAAAATACACTTCTATTATGGACTAATGGACTATATTGGAATATTTTGTTGAATTCATACAGCTACAATATTTAAATGACAATGAAATACCCTTCTCTGACAAAACTAAACAAAAAAGGAGGATACAAATGAACGACCATTTTGTATCTCTATATTCAAAATAGTTAGGATAGTTATACAGCTACTTTCTCTTAATTCAGTGAAGAGAGATTTGTTCTAATAGTGTCTGTGGACAGGATATCATGTCTGCATCTTGTACAATGGGTAACCACTAAAACAACAATATGCAATGTATTAATTATTGAAACTGCTAGTAATCGGTTTTGAAACTGTCTCATTGCTATTTATTTCTCAATAAAATTATTTTTTAAGAAAGAAACTTCAGTGGAATTCCACATCCCACCTGTTCCTGGAAACCCGTCCCCTCCACCCAACTCTTTGTCTCCTGTTAGACTGCAGCTAGAGCAAGCACACATGGAGTTGTCCCAAATATAACATAAAGGCAACTGCGGGACAGCACCACAAGACTTGCCTGTGGGATTCTAGGCAGATTGGAAAGCAGCAGGACCGTGTTTGAAGGTGCTTTATATGTAAATATCTTGGGCAATGCTTAACATGCAAATAAGAAGTGGATTGGTAGGTTCTAAACTAATCATTCTTCACCTAGGCAGCGCTACATGTCGTCAGTGCCTTTGTGTAGTATTTTCCCAAAGGATACCAAGCTTGGGCCTGTGACCTACTTTGGAAAATGGCATCAACAGAAGGGGTGACAGTAGAGAGTTCATAATAAGTGTTGGCACACTTAGGCTGGGACCCGCATGCCACTATATGAGCAAGTCCAGCCTCATTGTGGATGAAAGAATCCACTAAGAAGCCCAGGGAATATCAGCAGGGTTGTAACTGTAAACCCATCTATTAGGAAAGCTAAGGACTTTAGGAAGTGCTGCTGAGTAGATCCAAAAGTCCCTAAAACTGTTAGTAGCCTAGTTCCCAAGTATCTCTGCATAACCCAGGGCTGGGCTGTCCAATATGGTACCCACTGTCCAGACGAGGCTACCATGCAGGTGACACATGGGAGTGTGACTGGGACTGCATTGTAAGTATAAAATACACACTAGGTTTTAGATCCTTAATATTGCAATGTGCAAACTGTTTTAGTAATAATTTTTTATGTTGATTAAATGCTGCAATGATATTTTAGATATACTGGGTTAAATACAATATATTATTAAACTTTCACCTATTGCTTTTTACTGTTTTAAAAAATGTGAGGACAGGAGGCAGTCTGCCTTCTTTCATTCATTTTTTAAATTTTTTATTATTAAGTGATGTAGTCTATGAAAAAAAATCTTAGGTTTTTTTTTTTAATGTGCTCTATTTCTGTTGGATAACACTAGTTGGAGAGAGGACTGTCTCAGAAAGGATTGTGGGTAAAAATTTTTGTCTAAGGCAGGATACACTAAGAAGTTGTAGAAAGCCCACAATGATTTTGAAGAATTTTTTTTTATCACATTGGAGGAATACTTTAAAATAACAGGAGATTTCTGATATCTCAATTTCTCTAGCCAGCAGGTAGGCTGAGAAAGCTACTTAGATGAAAATATAGGCCATATATGGTCAAAAGAAAAGGCCTGTCAGAAGGCAGAAGCAAGAGCTTAGATGGTTGAGTCAAAAACAGAGAGGCAGAGGCAGGAGCGGGGGCATTGAAAATTAAAGCTCAGCCTGAGCCACCTGACGACTTAGGGAAATCTTGTCTCAAAACAAAACAAAAATGCAAAGGCCATGTACTCAGTCTGTAGCAACACACACACACACACACACACACACCTCCACACACCACAAAAGAAAGAAGAGAGAGAGAGAGAGAGAGAGAGAGAGAGAGAGAGAGAGAGAGAGAGAGAGCCCCTTGTCTAGAAATGTACCTACTTAAATAGAGAAACTTGAAAATATGTATTTACATAGATTTCAAAATTACTATTGAGCAATGACTTCTGTTGCTCCTACTTTGAATGGGGACATTTTGTCAGGGCTCTCTTGTCCCCATTTCACTCTATGTTAAGTATACGGTTTAACTTGTCATCTGAATTTAGAGGAAATAAACAGGCCAAGACTTGCTGGGTTGGAAAGCAAACTTCATTTCTGGTTGGAGAAGGGCTACACATGAGAAGCCTTGTGTGAGTTTGGCCCAGATTCTGATCAGAATAGCATGGACTTTGTTATGGTTTGTATCTAGTTGCCCCCCCAAAGCCTCATGTAAATCAAGGGGCAGTCGCGATTGAGGATCAGCGTTGGCTTGAGGGGCGGGGCCAGAGAGGTGCGAACTGTTAAACTGACAGCATGCGCCTCCCCGCCCCCCCGCCCCCCAGGCTTGGTGGCCTCTCTTGGAGGTATGGAGCAGATCATCCTAGACATGGCAGCGCCCCAGCCTCGCTTCTAGACCCCGTAGCATGGGATGGCAGTGTCTCGAGGTCTTTCTACATAATTCAGGCTGCTTTAAACTAGGAAACCTTCGGTAACTGTGAGCTAAATAAACCTTTCCTTCCCTAAGCTTGAGTGTCAGGTATATGTCCCAGCAACAAGAGAAGAGTAACTAAGACACACTTTGAGTGTGTTGTGTCATTAGAAGGGACTTAGAGGTTTTATGAAGGATGGGGTGTTTTGTGCTTGGGAGGAATGTAAGTAATTGTTGCCAAAGGGTGGACTCATTGGATTTAAAATGAGGACAAATTATTTGTAAATAATCTTAGTAACAAGTAGTTTATCTCCCTTGAATGTAAGAGGATCTTTTTACTTGTTTTGCCCAGTACAATGTAGCAGAAGTGATGTTATATGACCTCTAATCTCAGACTTCAAGATCTCCATTGTTGGTGGGAATACATCCTAGAACAACCATTAAGGGAATCAGTATGAAGATTACTAAAAAAACTGACACTAGCCAGGCGTGGTGGTGTATGCCTGTAATCCCACCACTCAGGAGGCTAGGGCAGGAGGACTGCAGGGAGTTCAAGGCCAGCCTGGCCTACATAGTGAGACATTGTCTCAAAAAAACAAAAACAAAACAAAAAAATAAACAACAATAAAGAAATCCCACAAAAACTTGACACTAGACATTCTGTTCAACCCATCTATTCTCTTTCTCTTTTTTCTTTTTCTTTTCTTTTTTTTTTTTTTTTTTTTTTTTTTTTTTTTTTTTTTTTTTTTTTTTTTTGTGGTACCAGGGATTGTACTCAAGACCTTGCACTTGCAAGGCGAGCGCTTATTCTACCGAGCTATCTCCCCAGCCCCTCTATTCTCTTTCTAGCTACGTATCTTCCCAAATTGAAGTCATCCTATTACAGGCATATCACACACACGCCTCTGTTTAAAACAGCACGATACCAAATAGTAAAAGCTTGGCAGGAGCCTCTATGTTCATCAGTAGATGAAGGGATAAAGAAAATGTGGTGCAATACACAAAGCAACACTACTCCTCCATTAGGAGGGATAAACTTCAGTCATTTGTAGGAAAACGCCTTCCGAGTCTCGGTTTCCTCACCCACCAAGTCAGTGTTGTGCAAGCCTGTCCCAGGGCGGTGAGGATTCAATGAGCTGAAGTATCCCAGGAAAGTCCATCCCCTGGGCAGGGAGGTTATAACCAAGGCGCTGTGGGGGAAGAAAGGAGGAATAAAGAAAGAACCCCGAGCTTTGCGTTCTGAGGCAGGCCGCATCCTACCTCCTCCACCACCATTAGTAGTTTAATTTTTTTATGACGCTCAGCTCTTCCACTGTAAAACAGGTCTTTCTACTTTGCCAGGTTTGTCAGGATGACAGGTCACCTCATATGGAAGAAAGCTGGTAAAGTACCAGGCACACAGGAGGAGTCCAATTAATGGTCTCTTCCAATCTGGTTGTTTCAAACCTCTAGTTCTTTTATTCTTTTTTAAAATTATCACATGAGGGAATCTCTTGGAAACTGAAAATAAGAGAGCTAAAACTAAATATCGGGCTGTGGAGACAGCTCAGCAGTCTAAGCACCTGCCTGGCAAATGCAAGGACCCAAGTTTGATGCCCAGTACTACATGCTGTGCTATAAGTGGTGGTACATGCCTGTAATCCCGGCGCTGGGGAGGCTGAGACAGGAAGATCACTATGAGTCTGAGCTGCATAGCAAGACACTGTATCAAGTAAATTTAAAATAAAAGGCTAAATATCAAATGAGGTTATACTTTCCCAATTCATTTCCAAGTCACAAAAGAAAATTAAATCACTCAAGTTAGCCAGAAGGCTTGCTAGTGGTCTTAGCCCACCCCTGGCATCACTCTTCTATGTTACAGGTGACTCACCTACAAACTGAAAACTGGAAGGGGTTCCATGTGTGACAGTACCCCTCAGAAATGAGGAAGGACATGTAACCATGAATTTTGGAGCCCAGCAGAATAGCCAGAGCCTTCTCTGATGCACCCACTGGGAGCAGAGACCACTCCTGACAGAGACCCCTCACTTGGCTCTAAGCGAGTTCTGAGTCAGGTATTCACTGAAAATACCAAGGAAAAGGGGAAAAAAAGCAGGTATGGATTTTCCTTGGCTCCCTAAGGTTAGAGTCTGTTCCCAAAAATACCAACCTGGAAGTAAACACATGTGATTTAAGTATGATTTAAATCAGCCCCATACAGCAAGGAAATAACAGCATGCAGGCTTTTGTTTATACATGAAGTCTGAGACAAATGCCAGCTGCCACACCTCAAAGGCAAGCAGGACAGACCACTTGCGGAGGGAAGTCACACAGGCTGCAGCTCAACTCAGTGCAGTCTCCCCAGTGGCCCCCAGCAGAGCTTTGCAGAGGCTTTAGGAGGAGGAGGAGAGTAGCTAATGAGGCCAGAGGGAATCTGCCGATGCTTCTTCCTCTTGGGTCTCTACTGTTTTCTTTTGGCCAACTTTCAAGCCAAGTTTGATTGTCACTCTCACTGCAGGCTGCGGCTGATTGCTTTGGAATAATTTCCAGGAAGCTGGCAAAAGGCTAAGCCTATTTCTTTTCCTGTGCAATGGATATGCCTGGAGGTCCTACATTGCAAGATTGTTACACAGTCTAAATGATACCAGGGACTCAAACCTTTAGCTGTGCAGAGCTAAGGAACCCATGATGACAAAGTCAACCAGGGCAACAGTGCTATGGACAGCACCCGAGAGAACAGACAGCTGCAGGGCAGAAGTGGAAATGAAGGGTGCGTGCTAGGAAGGTGCTAGGAAGAGGAGATTTGCATATCTGCCAGCCTTGCCTCTGGGTCTAGCCACTGAGGAGCCAGCCTCCAATGGCAGGGGCCTCCCAAGGCCAGAAGGTCCAGTAACACTTGCCACCAGCCCAGGAGCATTTAGACCTGATGCAGGATGAAGAAAGAAGACCCACGAGAGACACCCTGGCGAGTCCTCTACAGGGGAAGAGATTCTGCCTCCTGCCTGAGGCAGACATCATACCCACAGGTTCCAGGAACAGAACGCAACAGAGAAGGCATGTGTCCCTTGCATAGTGCCTGCCCTTAAGAGCAAGTGCTCTTCCTCCAGGCAGCCGAGTATCCCACCCAGGATTCAAACCCAACAGTGGTGCATGATTATTCCCTGACCTCGGAGACTTGGCTTTTAAGAAATCCTTAAGCAAGTGGGGAAGCTGGCAAACAGTTATCCATTTCCAACAGGGCATCTTTCCCAACTGGGTAATGTGTATGTTCCCAGCAGCTCAGTGCACCAGCAATTGGGTCACAGGGCCACCGCAACTGCACTGCACCTCTGTAGTTACCATTCTTCTTGATCACACTAGTAAGAAGTGGGCAAACGTCTTGGAGAAGAAAGTCGGCACGATATAGCGCTACAATGCAGGGCCTAGAACCATGCCCAGAACCCACACGTTGGTTAATATTTGCCTAATAAGTGGCTACCGAGATGTTAAGCAATCCAGCGTCTGGCTGGCTGTAGGCCAGTAGATCGGAGCCTCTCTCCTCCCCTCCCCCCACGCCCTCTCACATACAGCTGTACACTGGTAAATCATAGACAGCCTCATCATTTGATAAGATGTTTTTAAATGCCGTATCTTCTCTCAGAACTGACTCCATGGTGGCTGACTCACAAACTTAGCTTGCTTTTAAAAAGTAGACCTAAAAAGTCCCATAAAACTCTCTTTTGTTCTTTTCCTTGTTCCCCTTATTGCTTCATTCTGTCACATTCGAATCGTATTTTACTTCTACAGCACTTGGGATCTGATTATGACAAACTGCCACAGCCTGTCCCATTTACTTTATGGTTTCTTGTCTAGTTTTACTAAGTTATGTCCCTTAAAAAAGAACTGCATTAACCCAAAATACATAAATGTCTCTTTTTGCGACCCAGAAGGTCTGCATGCAACTGATGTTAGCAGAATTGACATATACTTCATATCTCTCAGATGCTTAGCTTACTTTTTAAGAATGGATGGTGCCGTCCTAGAAAAAGTCACCGTCGGGCTCTTGAAATGCTTAGAACAAAATGATACACCAAAGGGGGGTTATCTCCCAGTCAGGTTAGCCTCTATGTGCCTACCAAAGCCAAGTGTATCCAAAGCACAGGGCGCATACACACACAGTAACACACACACAACAAGCCTAAGTCCCAATTCATCACCACGTGAGCTCTGTCCTCGCCCTGCCTGTGGCACTGGAGCATGATGCAACCCAAGACACCCCCTACCCAAAGAGAAAGCACGGGACAATCTTCTGCAGCTGAACCAGTCCTCTCATTAGTACAGGTTCATTTAGAGACAGAAATCACATGACTTAAACCCTCGGAGGATCCTGCTCTGCTTAACAGACGCTTCACAGGAACTATCTTGAGATTATAAAAAGCAAACAGGAAGAATAACCACTCTTCTCCTACCTGCTGCTGGAGCCACGAGGAGCCGGGCTGCCACTCTCAGCAGAGGGCAGACTCGAAGGTCTGTGTTCACCTCCCACCTCTGGAGCCAGCCCCTCCGGAAGGGAGCTCTCTTATGGGCCTATGGGCTCTGAGCAGGCCCGCTGTTGACCTGCAGCTGGTTCTTTCTCATTTCTGTTGTTCCTTGAGGACCAGAGTAGGGTGTGCACAGAAGAAGTTTGGGGAGAGAAGGGCTGGGTTCGGGGGAAGGGAAGAGCAGGACGGGGTTTGCGAGGCAAGAGTCTGTTCACCCAGCACCCTTCCTTCAAAGAGAACCCTCTTTTTCCAGCTCTAAAGGCTCATAGACCTGCCACCGCATTACTCATGTAATTGCTACATTGCCCCTGCACCAACAGACGTACTTATGGGCAGGCCTCCAGATTTCTGCAGCATGCCTGTACCTGCCTGCAAGGATATCACCAGGCCTGGGAAAACTGAGAGAGCAACATGCCTGTTCAAGGGGACACCCCAGACCAGATATTCACCGAGTTCTTGGGATAAAATAAAATGCCACAGAGGGACAGCGGGTCTGGCATGAGTGTCTGCAACCACACAGCCTCCACATCCCCCAGGAGATCCCCTGGTCTGGGCTCCGAGTTCTTCCACGTAGATCAGCAGCTACACTTTGTCAGGCTTCAACTTGTTCCCCCAAAGAGGGAAGGAGCAACAAGGATTACTATCACTGAAGGAATGTAGTTTTCTTACTCTGGGCAGTCAGTGCAGCAGAGTTCAAGATGACAGATGTGAAGGTACAGTTTCTACCATTTAATACTGTGAAAGACAGTGCTGAAGAAGACCTTCAAAGACAAGGGGAGTATTACTGAGGTTCTGTGCTGCATTGATTCCTGCTTTCCAAGATGGTAGAGGAATACAACAGAGGGGAAAGAGCAATCAGGAAGAAGATGGGGAACCTCGACTCTACTGGGTGACCTTGTATAGATCTCTGTCTAGTTTCTGCATAAGTACAAATGAGGCAATTGGGCAGGAAGATCCGCACAACAACAACACGTTTTGTACTTTCATATCTCTTTGTTCCCCTGTTCTTGCAGCAAATCTTCGATTTTCTTTGGGGAGGTATCTTTTCCTCTTCACTACTTTGGTCAAGGTTTATTCCACTCATAAACTTTTTCATAAGGGGGCGCATGGTCAGTCCAGCTCCTCAGAGTCACTGTGTTAGACTCACTGATGGGTTTGTGCCAATGAAAGTCACTCCTGGAACTCTTGCTGGAGAGAGGCATTTGTGTTCTGCTGTGGCTGCCAATCAGAGCAGCAAAGCCTGGGGCTGACGATGCCTATGGAGTCAAAGCGAGACCGTCCAAAGATGAAGCTATTGAGAAGATAGCAGAGCTTAGAAATGGGATGAGGCTGATTCTTTGAGAATGCTATTTGAAGACTTGGATACAGCCTTTCCTGCAAATTTCTCAAAAATGTCTTTTGTGCCCTTAAAACTATTTAATTAGACTTTTTATACTGTACTTGCAGTGGAAATCAATATAGCTAATATGAAATTTTTCCACAGTCCTTCACATCTAGCACCACTGCTGTTTAACATTCATATGCCTAGCAATATGGGTAGCACAGAGATAAAGAAGGGCAATAGATGAGTTTCTTTTTTATTCACTCGTGGAAATGTTTTTAGAAGGCTGATCCTATACAGCAGAGAGATGTAGAAAGATTCTAAAATTCTTTCCCTCTTTACTCCGAATGCAATTCTTTGTTAAAAAGTCAAATAATGCACAAGTTGAAATGCACAATGTGGAACCCCTACAATTTGATCTTCCCCAGATAACCAAGGACATCATTTTATGGTATGATGTGCAAAACGTAATTCATGGAAAAGCAGCCTTACCTAGGGCTCCATAGAAATGTAGAACTTGGATCTCAACCTATTGTATTTGAACAGGACTCCTAGGTAACCTGTGTACTCTTGTAAGCCTGCAAAGCCCTGGGTTCATTTAGAGTTCTCAGAGGCTTACTCATGTAGTCACAGCATCTTTTAACACAATAATTTGTTAGCTTTTCATTTGACAGGTTTTTTAAAGTAAAGGCATACACGAATGCAAAGAACTACAAATGATGTCATCAAAATGTTTTATAAAATGCAAGCAATTCATTAGCTGGGGCTTGACACCAACTATGAAGGAGTTAGAGACCCACATTAGAGTGAGCGTCCTGCACATGGAGCAGACTAGCAGGCCCAGTGTACACCACAGCAAGTTCTCCACCTTGAGAAGCCTGCAGAAAGGCAGGTTCACAACTGCTAATCCATGCCCACGACTTCTGGTTTGGTAGGTTTAGGCAAGGCCTGAGAATTTGCATTTCTAACAAGTTCCTGGGGCTGCTGCTGATACCTCTGGTCCTGAGTGTTTCACCAGGTTTCAAAAATAAAAATGGTGCCGGGTGTGGTGACCCACGCTGATAGTCCCCGTACTCAGGAGGCAGACGTAAGATCATTGTTAGGAATTTGAGGCCCTGTCTCAAACAAACAAACAAAAAAAGGTTTTATGCTACACAGAAATCTTGAAACTCACTTTTTCACTCTTAATACTTTATCTGTGATATCATTTCATGCCATACATATATAGAAATATATTCCAAGAGCTACAAGGACAGAAATTGTTGACTGATATGACAGCATACATTAAATGACAAAAAAAAAAAAAAAAAAAAAA
>NW_004524678.1:3512415-3521961 GCF_000260255.1 Octodon degus
ATCCCAGGGATGCAAGGCTGTTTCAACATACACAAATCTATAAATGTACTACACTATATTAACAGAGTCAAAACCAAAAACCACATGATCATCTCAACTGATGTAGAAAAGGCTTTTGAAAAAGTCCAACATTCATTCATGATCAAAGCCCTACAGAAAATTGGAATAGATGGCCTATACCTCAATCTGATAAAAGTCATCTATGACAGACCACCAGCCAACATAATTCTAAATGAGGAAAAAATGAAATCTTTTACTTTCAAGTCAGGTACAAGACAAGGATGTCCTTTATCAAAACTCCTGTTCAATATAGTTCTGGAATCATTACCTAGAGCAATTAGATGAGAGAGAGAGAGAGAGAGAGAGAGAGAGAGAGAGAGAGAAGGAAGGAATAAGAATAGGCAAGGAAGTTAAACTATCATTATTTGAAAATGACATAACACTCTACTTGGAAGACCAAAAAAACTCCACCAATAAGCTCCTAGAATTGAGTGCCCAGCCAAATAACTCAGCAAATTAAAGCACCTGCTTAGGCAGAGCACAGAAGCCAGGGTTCAATACCTGGCACGCTGTGCCAGCCCTGCCCCTGGGGCATGGTGAGATGGCAACTGAGACTGGGCATGGTGGTGTGCATCTGTAATCCCAGCTCTTGGGAGGCTGAACACAGGTAGATCACTATGAGTCTACATAGTGAGACCCTGTCCTAAATAAATAAATAAATCAAGCTCCTAGAATTAATAAGTAAATTCAGTATCATACCAGGATACAAAGTCAATACCCAAAAATCAATAGCATTCCTCTACACAGATAATAAACTCACTGAGAAAGAAATAAGAGAAGCAATACCCTTCATAATAGCATCCAAAAAAGCTTAGGAATTAATCTAACAAAGGAAGTAAAAGATCTATAAAATCAAAATTACAGTACTCCAAAAAAAGAAATTGAAGAAGATTTCAGAAAATGGAAAGGTTTCCTTGCTCTTGGATAGGAAGAACAAACATTGTGAAAGTGGCGATACTCACAAAATTGTTATAAAGATTTAATGCGATCCCTATCAAAATACCATCAATGTACCCCACAGAGCTAGAGAAAATATTCTTAAAATTTATTTGGAACCAGAAAAGACCTAGAATAGCAAAGGCAATATTGGGCAACAAAAGCAAGGAAGGAGGCATTACAATCCCTAACTTGAAAATATATTACAAAGCTACTGTGATAAAATCAGCATCATACTGGCAAAAAAACCCCACAAAAAAACAAAAACAGACCCATGGATCAATGAACAGATTAGAAGATGCAGATACAACTGTAAACACACTCAGCCATCTTATCTTTGATAAAGAGGCCAAACATGTTCACTGGAAGAAAGACAGCCTCTTTCACAAATCGTGCTGGACAAACTGGCTTTCCACATGCTGAATACTACAACTAGATCTGGGTCTATCACCGTGCACTCTACTAAAGTCAAAATGAATTAAAGATCTAAACATTAAAACAGAAACACTAGATCTCCTGGAAGAGAAAGTAGGTGGAAATCTTGAAGACATGGAGTAGGCAGACAGTTCATGAACAAAATCCAATCTGCATGGGAAATACTGCAAAGAATCAACAACTGGGATCTCATCTTATTGAGAAGTTTATGCATGTCATAAGAAATCACCAACAAAGTGGAAAGAAAACTCACAAATTGGGGAAAAAAATCTTAACCAATAATCACTTAGCCAAGGGTCCTCTATCTAGAATATATAAAGAACTAAACAAATTAGGCCCCTAAAATTTAAAGACCCAATCCAAAATTGGCACCTGAGATGAATATACACTTCTCAGAAGAAGAAATATAAGTGGCAAATAAATACATGAAAAAATGTTGCACAGCACTGGCCATTCAAGAAATGCAAATTGAAATGATGCTATCTGACCTCAGAAAGAATAGCTATCACAAAGAAATCAACTAATAACAAATGTTGGAGAGGCTGCGATGTAAAAGAAATCTTTCTCCACTGCTAGTGGGAATGTAGACTGGTACAACCACTATGGAAACCAGTGTGGAGACACCTCAAAAAACTAGGACTGGAAATCCCATTCAAACCAGCTATTCCCCTTCTGGGTATTTTCCCAAAAGAACTGAAAACATCATACCATAGTGACATATGTGCACTCATGTTTATAGCAGCACTATTTTTCACAGCCAAATCTTGGAAACAGCTAAAATGCCCATCACCAAAGTAATGGATAAAAAATATGTGGTATTTTTATACAATAGAGTATTACTCAGCTATACAGAAAGACAAACTCAAAGCCTTTATAGGTAAGTGGGTGCAACTAGAGGCTATACTCATAAGCGAAATAAGTCAGACCCCCATGTGTAAATTTTGTATTATCTCCCTAGCCTAAGAATCTGAAAGAAGAAATAAAACCTGAAAAGTATGTTAGATATGGCAAAACAGAGAGAAACTGAACTTAGGGATTAAACAACAAAGATGAGATAAATTAGAAAAAAAGGAAGGAGAAAAACATGAAAGTATATAGATAGGATTGCTGAGATAATTGTATTCGTAATTCCCATCAGTTTTTTTTAAATAGCAGTTAATGTATAGAATTTTCACTGTGACTAACTCCATATGCTGATATCTGAGATCTAAGCAAGAACATTGAGGACAGCAATGTGTAATACAAAAGCCACAATGGAATACCTCTCATCTTGACATTCTAAATATGTACCATTCCTAATGTCTTATCAATTATTATAGTCTTGTTAAAATAATATTTTTTAAAAAGTAAAAAATAAAACCCACAAGAAAAAAATTAAGGTTTCTTGAAAGCAAGCAGTAACACTCAATTATTTGTCCAATCTTGTATAACTATATCTGTTAATCTGAGCAACAGATTTGACAATAAAAATAGATAACAGAACAACCATCGTTAATTAGCTATTCTTGTTTTGAAAATCTGTAGTGCCAGTGAGATAGATCAGAAGCCTAAGTGCCTGCTTAGGCAAGCCCAGGGACCGCGGCTCATCCCCGTACTGCCTGCAGCACCAGCCCCACCTCTGGGTGCACTGAGCCAGCCACCAAGTCCAGGGATGGTAGTGCATGCCGATAATCCCAGTACTAGGGAAGCTGAAAACAGGCAGATCACTACAAGTCCAAGCTGCATAGTGAGATCCCATACAAATACATAAAAATTGAAAAAAGAAAATCTGTAGCATATATATTGTTGTATGTTACCTTGTTTCTGTCTTTGTTTCTACTATTTGTTTTTGCTCTTTTTTTTACTCTTCAAAATTCAATTATATTAAATTTAAAAAAAGAAATGGGGGGACACTGGGTTGTTGATGTCCATGTAGCTGCCATGTGCCTGTGCTGAGCAGGAGTTGAATGAAGAGATGTCCGCATTTCAAGCCAGTCTTCCAGCAAGGACTCCATGAGAAGAGCTGGTCCTTAGCTGGCACAAGACACTCTTGAATGTTTCCACTGATATTTTGAAGACTGAAGTGTGACCTCCCCCCCTCACTGAACTGGCTAATCTAAGGCTCATGTCAAGTCAACTCTGCAAATGAACTGACCAGACCTATGACCCCAGCACTTGGGAGGCTGAAGCAGGAGACTGCCATAAGCTCATATTACACAGTGTGAACTACATAGTAAGAACCTACCTTAAAAAAAAAACACTCCTCTTCCTTCTCCTACCACTAATAATACAAATGAACTCCCCACAGAGATGAACTATGCTGCAGAGAAAAAGCAAGGGAACCCCCACTCCTGGCCCATGTCATTTACTCTCAGAGCTAGTGGTGGTGACAGGTCCTAGCAGACCTGTGTCCTCAAGCTCCTTCCTCCCACTGTGCACAGACAATTTCAACCTTGGCTAGATTCTCCACAAAGTAATCAAGCAAACATGCGACCCACATTCCCATTGTGATCTTACAAGGACTTCAGTGGTATAATCTGAACCCTTGGTTCATTGCTTTCTGAGGGCAAAGCTTTACACCTGCTGAGGAAGCTCCTTAGCCAGGAAGTGTGTGCAACCTCTTGGCTCTCAGGGTGGGCACACCCAGGCCAACCAAAGCCCTGACCTGAAGACTGTTTCCGGTGCCATCTCTGCTCTGCCAAACCACGGACACTGCAGTCGGGTAAGAAGTGAAACACTGCGGATATGGGAAATGGGCACTTAGCATCTATTCTGTTTTCCTTCCATGATGCAGAGGCTACAGAGCTAAAACAAACGAACGGACAAAAAACAAAACAAAACCAAAAAGCATCTATGGGTCTCCCTCCCCGCCAGGGTTTGGTTTAAAACTCAAAGCTCCAAAGAGATACCCTCATGGGAGATTTGGAAGCTGGAAGCGAGGAGGCACTATTTTTCTTGTAGCTTCTACTGCTGTTGTGGGCAAACAGGTTTGTCCAACAGGTTCGAGCAGGCACGAGGTTTTCTACAGGGTGCCTCAGTTGCGTGACGGCTGGGTGGCGGTTCTGGTGCAGGTAGGCAAGTTTCCCCGGTCTTTCACACTGTAGCTAAGGTGACAGGTTCCTGAAGCCACCAGGCGCACAGTGGCCCCTGCCCTTGCATGTGTCCTCGATGGTACCAGAAGCAGGCAGAGAAGTCGTCCCCACAGGTGAGAGTAGCAAGTCACTCAGACAGTCCCCTGGAGCCCAGCCTTATACAGCCTGCACCAGCCCTCCAGACCATTTTGAACATAATGGTTCTCTGTATTAAATTCCTTACTACTTAAGAAAACTGAGCAAATGTTGTCTCCTATAATTGAACTCTGACTTGGGTTCTAATTCAAACACAAGTCTCAAGTTTTTCTCAGCAGTGCCTAAAGTGCTTAAAGGTTTTCAGATTCTTATTAAAGTAGAGCTAATCCAGGTTTTTAAGTTCACCTCTTATCATAGGTCATCACTTGGGGGCGTGGCGTCAAAGATAAAGTTTTCAATGGAAAAGTGTAGTGTTTTCATACATTTAGCCAAGATGATAGAGCATCTTATATGTTCAAGGCACTTTGTTAAACCTCAGATACAAAGAAAACATAGTGTAATGGAAATACCACGCATTGTTTGCCCTATGTGTGCCTCGGGGGTGAGTTACCTCATACTATCTGCAAATCTCAGAATGAATAGGGACTAAGCAGGGTCACGGTGCCCTAGCATTGTTCTGCATTCCATGAAACAGAGGAAATGTCTGAAACAGTACGCAGTGGGCAAATGGCGCTCAGGAAGTGGCCATCCTCTGCCTTTTTTCTAAAACATGTCAAAATGAAATAGTATGGAGTTTTAAAAAATGATCTTAAGGTATCTTCAGTTGTATTTCTTTGTGACTTTCAAGTCCAATTTCACCACCTCCCTGATTAAGAGCCTCCAGTGAGTTTTCATGGCACCTACCTTAGTCTGTAAGGCTTTCACACACTCCCACAGTCCTCTCCAAACTCCCCAGACCCCGTGTTCGCTGTGGTACTGTCTCTGTTCCTGCTCTTTGCTGAGCTCCTTCCAACCTCAGAGACATGGCCTGAGCAGCTCCCCATGTGCGGAATGCCAGCTTCCCAGCCTTCTCATGCCTGCTTCTCTCCTGTGACTCCGTAACACAACCCTCCTGCTTCACTCCACCATGGTGCTTCTTGCCACCTAATATTTTTTTCTTATGGGTGACTGCACTATCGATCCCTTCCAGTTCAAACGTAATCAGGGGCCTCATCTCTTATTGGCTGAGACATCTCCGGTGTCTTTAATGGGTTAAAGACACTCAGGAAGGATTTAGCAAGGGAATTAATATCCCAGTCACAAATCTCCGAGAATAATGATTTAAAGAAAAGCACTTTCTAAGACCAAACTTCTACTGATATTTTCAGAAGCAGTCTGGGATACAGCTAAATTAAAATATTGCTTTCAGAACATTTTAAAAATGAGAACAAGATGAAACATCGAAAACCAACCAAATACACATACAATATCCTGTAGCCTTCCCTCCCTAACTGCGTGTCTTTATTTCCTATATATAGGTGATTTTTTTTGTCTTTTCAAATAGTTTCTCCTTGTTTGTGAGCACTTCTGTGGCATCCTAAAGTCCTCTATTCCCAGGGGTTCTTCCTGAGCAGAGATGCACTGAAAGACAGCTTTGACCTCCTGGGAGACAAGACGTGGAAACCTTCACAGAACCCTTCCTGCAGTCTGCTCTGCCTCAGGAGGAGGTTCGTCCTACAGACATGAATTAAGAAGCTGCTCTGTTGGTCCTGGAGGGAGCGAAGGCACTCAGCCAAGGGGGGGTGTGGGGCTCCAGCCTCTGACAGTGTTCTGGGGCTGGCTCCAAAGAGGGGGCCTGTATCCTGCTGCTGTACCATGACATAAGTCCCAGCTTAAGCATTTCAGGCCATCAGAAAACAGCTTGAGGGAACATCTGGACTCAAGCTCAATGTAGGTAAAACCAGATAATTCTATTGGGGGCAGCATCTCTTTCATGTCACGGAAAATACTAATCAAATTCAGACTGTCAGTCCTTGCTAGACATGGTTTTCTTTTTCTAATGAAACGATCTCCATCCTCCTGTCTCTGTTACTTCCAAACTACTTTAAACATGGGAGACTCCCATCTCCTCATTGCTGCTTCCTGGTATACCTGGAAGGGAAATGTAATTATAAATTATAAAACACAAATTGAACAAACAAAATAAAACATGATGCTAATTAGGGCCAGTTCCTGGAAACACATAAGGGCCTGCTCTCCATATGCCCAGATCTGTTACTGATTTATTGGCTGAACGGTCCACTCCAGAAAGTACTTGGAGAAGCCCACGTAGGCCTGAGAGTGCTCTAATACTTCCAGGTTTCAGTCAAGAGACTCAGAGTATTTCTTAGATGGTCCACGCTTAATGTTCCGACCACACTGGCCACTTCTCAGGGCCCAGGAGATAATTCATGTGCAGCCTATGAATTATAACAAAAGCCAGCTTGAGTGTTGGGAAGAAGCAGGATCTAAGGAAGCCCAACCTGTGACTCAGGTGACATCAACCCACGCAGGCCCCATGCTCTTGTGCCGTACACCTTTTTTGGAATGCCTAGTACTTTTCTCCCTAGGAGGGTTATGTATAAGAAACCTGCAGAGCACCGTGTTAATGAAATGAACCAACTCAATACTTCTTAAAATCTAGGATCTTGGCCCTAACATACACTCCCCAGATATCTGCTCTTCACCTTTTATATTGTACATGTAGGTTCACAGGAGTTTTCTATGGTGACTACACCTTTAGCACATTGGTCAGAGACTCCTTTACTGAGCCATGAGTTACAAGGTTTCATCCCCTGGGAAAAAGGGAGCTACCATCTTTCCTACCGTGCTGCGGCCTGTCCCACTGCTGCCACCACTACTGCCAACTCTTGCCAGGGAGCTTCTAACACTCACCAGGCATGGTGTAAAGCACTTAATGTATATTAATTCACTTAACCACACATTGTAAGGTAGATATTTTCATTATTACATTTTACCCATGAGTCCAATGAAAGATTCAGTAACTTGGGCAAACAGTGAGACATGGTGGTATTTGGATTTGAACCTGGATGGATGCCAAACTTCCCTAGTAGGTGCAGTCTCTTCATGTACATATGACACAGTTCCATGGAAGGCACACACAGGCAAACAGATGGCTGCAGTCCTGGAGTTTTAAACTTGTGCTTGGCATTTTCTACCCAGCCAGTATGCACACATTTATAATACAGATAATGCAAAGACAGGGGAGAGAGCACCTTGTCTTCACGTCTCATCTCGGTTATAGTCTTTGTCTTCTGCCTGGTCTTGAACACGTGGTCCCCCAAAGTCTCAGATTTTCAGCAACATCATCAATTATTGCTCCCCACCATGCTGTTTCCCACTGGGAGACTTTCCCCTCAGAGATAGACAACTCATTGTTAATCATATCGGAATCCAAATTCCTTGGCCTGCCTTGTAAAGTCACTATAATCTCACCCCACCTTGTCTATTCAATTTCTTTCCCACACAGGGTAGTTCACACCAACTGAACCAGTTAGGCACTGGCTTAAACTGTGGAGGCAGCAACCTGGATGCCTCTGTAACACCCTTGGAAACCTCAGGAGACCTTGCTATTGCTCCGGTCTCTGGCTAAGATGAAGCTCTCACTAAGGCTCCAACTCCAGCCTCAGGTCTATTACATCCCTGCTGCTGCAACTGGCATCAAGCACTTTTATACACTCCTAATAACGCACAGAACTGCAATGATACCTAATTTCCTCTGGGCACTCACTACGTGCCAGGCTCTATTGGGGATAAGTAGGTTTTTTATTCCTGTTTACAGGTAAAGAAACATAGGCACGGGGAAGACAGTCCTCTCAGGTTGACACTCACCGTTGGCTATTTGTTCCACATGTGTTACCCAGGGCTTCCTAATTAGCTTTCTACTTCTTTGGGAGCAGAGAAAAGTTCATATTTGTGCTGTGTTTCTCACGCAATGAGCAGAGCGCTGAGCCCACTGTAAATTACTAGGTAGTACAGTCAGTTGGTCTTTTGCAGATGATAGACACCCTTTAAAATCTCTACCGTGCAAGAGTTACACTGTGTTTGAAAAATGAGCAAATAAATGTGACACCATGCACGATTTTAGAGAATTCACAATCCACTGACAGCCCTGTGAGATTCTAAGGTATGCTCCCTACACACATCCCCTCATACTCCTGAAAGAGAAGGGGGAGACAGTAGAGAAGCCGTCATTAGGCAATGGGAAAGATGAAGTACATTTTGGGGGCTGACGGAACAGTGGCAGGGGTCACAGACCAAGACCTGGATCTTCTGATTCCATTAAAAATCCAGTGACAATAAGTAATCAAATATTTGTACCATAATGATATGGGACTCCTCCAAATTTCTTCGAGTACATTATTTTTTTAAAGAAGTGCAGTGAGCAGAGATATAAGAAATTCGGCAAAGAGGAATGTCATAATGTAACCATCACTGTAAAAAAGGGAAGAGAGACTGTGATCTAGACTAAAATTTTAATATTTAGTAAGAAATATAATTATTTCTTCCAGCAGAATTCACAACACTCCTCTTGCTTCCCACTTCAAATCAAAACTTCCACAAAGGCCAAAAGTATAGAGAGAAAAATTCTATTTTCAAATCTGACATTAGCCCAACTGAAATTTGTGAATTCCTAAGCAAGCTCATAGGCACTAAAGGAATACACAGTTTTCAGCCAACATATCAAATGAGAATATTTTCCTTTACCAAAGCCGTCCCAGGCAGGGGTGCTGCAGACCACTTGCTGCTCATGTTCTTGATGCCAGCAGTTTCCTTATTTGGAGAAAAATCCAGTGAGAAGAAAGAAAGGCATTCATATATCTTGTCTCTGTATAGCCACAGCTTATTAGGATTTCCTTCATGGGCCGTTAAAGCCAGGTACATTTCCCATCTGATCCTGCAATAATTTCAATTTTAGAGATAGGCTGGCTTGAAAAACATTCTCTCATAGAGGTGGATTTCAAACCCAAACCACTCTGTCAGAAAAAACATTATTCCATGGGAAATGATAACATTTCATATCTTTCCT
>NW_004524678.1:3522061-3529160 GCF_000260255.1 Octodon degus
AAAAAAAAAAAAAAAAAGCAATAAAGAATTGTTGGTGTTTCAACATGAGAACATGCACTTTTTCTTCTTTTATGATACTGGGGGTCAAACCTACAGCCTTGTTCTGATCTCCTTCCTCAGATCTGTCTATCAATTTATCTATCTATTTTTATTTTGAGACAGCACCTCCCTGAGTTGTTAAGGTGACTAGGCTGGGTTCAGACATGTGGTCTTCCTGCCTCAGCCTCCTAGATTGCTGTGATATAGGCCAGAGTCAATGTTTTTAATCATTATTTTTAAATAAGCATTTTTAAATTGGGTCTAAAAACAAAAAAAGCTCTTAGCTCACCAGGAAAGATCTTCACTCTATGCAAGAGGCCAGCAGATCCAAGTGTGGAAAGAAAGCCCCTTCTGGAGCTGGTCTACTCTTGTGTCCCTATATCCACAGGACAGTATGGACATATGTGTACAGAGGGACTTCACATAGGCCCACAGTCGGCCAGGGAAGGACACATGCATGTGATGCACAGAGTAATTCCACCTGGGAGTCCTTGGTACAGAACTGTTGCACCAAACCTCACGCTGCCAGTGCCTGGTGGTCAGGTGTCCCTCCTCGTCCTTCTAGACCTCCAGGAAGAAAGTGACTGAATTTGCAGACATGGCTGGATGTCAGAGGAATTATGAGGCAATTCCTGAGTGCGCCGATATGTTCTTGGAAATCCCTCTGCTTCCTAGATGTTTTCTATTGGTAAAATGTTCTAGGCTCACACTTCTGCCCCTCAGAGAAGTTGACTGGCCCAAAAGATTTTCTCATTAGTTAGAAAATACAGCTGTAAGAAGAACACATGAGACAGAGTGGCACAGCTCTGTAACCCCAGCTGGGTAGGAGACCAAGAAAGGATCTCAAGTTTGAGTATAGCATGGGTAACTAAGAGAGACTCAATCTCAAAATAAAATATTATTTTTACAAAAGGCTGAGATGTGGTTTATAGTAGAACCACAGTGGTATAGATTGATACCACTCTGGTATCAATCTTCAGTATCAGCAAAGAGTATTTTATGTGTGTATACATGTGTGTGTACAGAGGAACGTATACATATTCTTCAGCTAAGCCACGCCTTTGCCCCACCAAACAAAGGATGATGTGATCGCAGGGTATCAGGAGAATGACATACTGAACAATCAAATATAGGAATTAAAAATCTCAAATAGCAACAGACTGCATTAGAATGAGACAATTATTGGTCCTGATTTGGCCAATTATAGGTTTAAACTCGGTCAAGAAGACCTCATTTCGCTCACTGCACAAGCATTTAATTGACAAATAGGAGATATAGATATTGATATCTGGGACATGGGGTTGAAAGGTAGAGGATACTGTTGAGGAAAACAGTGTAGGAGACATGCAAGAAAGTCCAGGATCCCACCCTTGCACGAGCGTCCGAGGGGGTTAGGTGTGTACTGGTGAAGAGTTCATCTGGAAATCCTTACAAGAAACATAAAAGATACAGTCAATGCTGCCAAGTGGTCTAACAGAAAGGCAGGATCTTCAAAACATCAATATATATTCGGCCGCCTTATTCACTTGACGCAGCACTGTGTGACCACTGGCTTGTCTCCTAAAACAAAATGACCATGAGTGATAAACATTTTGAATTAGTACAGGACATCAAGGCAGTTGTGACAGCATAATGAAAAACACTCATGAAAGAGAACTTCCAGAACTATTTCAGGCAGTGGAAAGAACAGTGGGAAAAGTCTGTTTGAAGTGAGGGTGAATATTTTGAGGGGGATTCATAGCATTGTGTCTTTTATTGTAATAACTGGTTTGATATTTAAACAGCCACTGTATTTGTGACCACACCATATGTTCCAATGCAGAGTTTACAAGCCCAGGACTTGCAGGTGACTGGAACACAGCCTCCGCATGAAGATGTGAGCTAAGAGAAGGGGCAGAAGCAGGCTGAGAGGTCAGACTGAGTCCTGAAGGGTCAACAGCAAGGTGTACAGAATGGGTTTCATTTGTGACAATGTCCTGGCAGGGGTAGGGAGGTGGGGACCACGACCTGGGAACCTAGTTAGGAGGTGCTCACAGTGTCCAAGGGAGCCATGGCTGAGGGGGCTCGGTGCTAGGGAGACCTACATTTGGTAGATGTTTAGGAGCAAGGGTGCATGGAACCTTGATGACTGATTGGTAGCAATGATGATGACAAAAGATGGGACCAAGGCATACCAGGTTTGTGATCTGGTGAGGTGGGTGATGAGTTGAAAGCCAGTTTGGGGACAAAACACTTTGAACAGGTTTGAGTTAGGGGGTAGGCATGGGAAGAAGAAAGGGTCAGAAGTACGGTTCAAGGAGGGCACTGGGTCTAGGGCTTGTCTTATCCTCTCCACATCCATGTCCAGCCAGAGCCTCATTCTGGGGCCTTATTTGGAACAGGGGGCCTGCATGTGTCACAAGTGCAGATGTGCCCTGAATCCACCCACAGCGATGAGAAGAGAAAGCAGAGAGAGCCAACGCCATGCAAAGACACAGCTGAGACTGTGCCAGGCAGCTCCCGGCCGATGACAGAGAGGAGCCTGGCGCTGCCACACGCTAGGAAGAGTCAGAGGAGGGTTCTTCCCAGAGACTTCAGAAGGGTCCCAGCTCTGCTGAAGCTTTTACTCCAGACTCTTTTAGAATTATTAAAAAAAAAATAAATCTCTGCTATTTTAAGCCACTTATTTGTAAAGTGTGAGGGGATTTTGCCCAAATTTACATGCAATTGTACTATTATCACTACAATTCAGTTTCCTAGTTAGGTTGAAATCCCTGTTTAATTGGAAAAGGTGTTGTATGGTGCCAGGAAAGTGCAGACAAAGGTAGGTGGCTCGCACTGCCTCCTGGCAAGGCCCGCGGCAGGGAACATGGGCTAAGTCAGGCCAAGAAGGAGAGGGGCTGCTGGAGAAAGAGACCCAAGGAGGTCTTGGACTTCTTGAACTAAAAATTAGAAAGGAAAGAGACATTTTAAACTGTTGTCACAAAAAGGTTCTTCTGTGTGAATGAATTTCCCAACAATAAGTAAAGGTGTTCTGGGAAATACCTCTTTCTTCATTTTAACTATCTCATGTGGAAGTCTCTTTGCTTCTACAATTTCTCTTTCTCTTTCCCCCCTTCCCTTTCTCCCTCTCCCTCTCTCTGAAATGGGGTCCAGTACTAAGTTGTGCAGGCTTCCCTCAAGCCTCAACCTCCCATGTGTCTGGGATAACAGGCATGACCACTGTATGCAGCTTTGCTCCCCTTCAAATTATATAAAGATGGGGACTTGATTTCTTCTCACTTGCATGGACATTAATCAGTGTTCACACCTGGGTTAAGATGCTTTGATTCCTCAAAAGAAGCAGGCAGGAAAGTGCAGGTGCAGCCGGAGGCACTGTGCTTGGAGGCCCAAAGGCCTCTGCCCACCACACCCTCACAGACAGGAACTGTGTAAGAGCCAAGGCTTCCACTTATGTAATGATAAATGCATGCTGGGAAATAAGCTGAGTGCTTTACTGTAGCTCCCAGCAATCTCCCAACCTCCTGGGGATATGGTGACATTTCATCTTCATTTTACACATGAAGGAATCCATGGTGAGATTTCCTGGCACTTGTCCTTATTCAAGAAATAGGAGCATGAGCTCAGCAGCCAGCAGGGCCCAGTGGGTCCACTTTACTTTGCAGGTCAGACCCAGCAGGAGCCATGGAGCCCAGCAGCCAGCGGAGCCAGTAGGTCCACTTTGATGGGACGCAGCAGGAAGGAGCCAAGCAAGCATCCAGATGCAAGCCAGGCGCCAGTAGAGTTTGAGTTTGGCAGATCTACACCTCATAAGCTGAGGCCTACTGCTAGACTGTGGGGGGCCCAGACCGAGGCCCAGATCTACAGGAACATCCTTGAAGCACAGAGGTGGCAGCAGGTAACTGAGGTAAGCTAGTCTGCCTGGAAGACTCCGGGTACATAAAGGAGAGGTGACCAGACAGAACTCAGGGGAACTAATTTAAATACAAATTCCCAGTTTAAGAACTGCTTTGCTATATAGTTATAATGTTTACTCCTACGGTCTAAAGTACAAACCCATTAGGTACAAAATATGTCAATTTCCTAATTTCATTACCTGGTATTCCTATTGCTAATTGTACTATTGTAAATAGGAAAACATATCTGCCTTAAGCACGTGTTCTCCCTTGGGTAATAATATTGGGAGTCACTTGGGTAATAACCTCACCATAGCCCTATACCAAAAGATGGAGGACAGTGCCAAATGGAAACCAATATCCCACTCTTGATCAATACAGAAGGCAAAATTTTGGGACACACACAAAACAAGAATCTCTGACACTGGAGAGATATCTAAAGGACAGTCAGCTCTTTACAGAGAGTCTCTGATTGTAGTGATACAGCTACCTGCTATCAAACTTTCACAAAAAGGCATCACAGAAATCAAAATAGAGTCCACTCTGAAAGAGAAAATGACAAAAGAAGGAGCAAAATGCATTCTTGTGCCCCCACCCCACCCAGAAAAAACCCAGGAGATATCAGCATAGGAAGAAATTGGAAGTCACATAGCCAATATCTCTGAAATAATAGCAACTAAAGTAAAGAAACAACTGCAGAAAGGTATAGAAGAAATCAGATCAGACATAATCTCCCAGGTAAAAAAAGAAATAACAACTATAATGAAAGAATTAACATTTCTAAAAAAGAAACTGACAAAACACAGAGGAGAATAGAAAAATGATGGAAACCTTGAATGAGAAATATAGGAAAGAAAGAAAATGCAGGAAGCAGACTCAAAGAGATATAAAGGAAATTAAAACCTCCATCACAAGTTGGCAAAATCGTTTGAATGAAAATGAAGGCAGACTTTCAGACCTTGAAGACACCACGGCAGTTAGTGAGAAGGTAAGGAAAGATCTCTTAAAAACAACTAGGATCCAGGAAATAGTAATTCAATAGCTGCAAGACAATGCAAAGATGAACATAAGACTAATAGGCACCAATGAGAGAGAAGGAGTCCACATAAATGATATAAAAAGAATATGGGCAGAAGTAATTGCAGAAAACTTCCCAAGTATTGGGAAACAATCTGACATTCAGATAACTGAGGCACACAAAACTCCAAATATCAACCCAATTAAAACTACACCCAGATGTATAACAATCAATATCCCAGAAATTCAGCCCAAGAACAACATACTGGGCCAGTGAGACAGCTCAGTGGTCTAAAACACCTGCTTAATCAAGCGTAGGCAAGTATGCAGGGACTGTGGTTCAATCCCTGGCACCATATGTCCTGCCAGCTCCACCCCCAGGGTAGACTGAGCCAGGCACACACACACACACACACACACACACACACACACACACACTAAAAGATGCTAGGGAAAAGAAACAGTTCACATTTAAGTGAAAACCAATTACAATAACAGCAGATTTCCACTCACAAGCCATCAAATCAAGAAGAGCATAAGTGAATTATTTCAAGACCTACATGAAAACAAATTCCAACCCAGACTGATGTACCTGTAAAACTCTCATTTAATGGAGAAGTAAAATGCTTCCCTGACTAAGAAAAACTAAACAAATTCATGACAACCAAACCAATCCTACACAGAGTACTAAAAGATACCCTCAAAAAATGACCACAGTTCCAAGAATAATAATCGAAAGAACCACTCAACATGGGACAAACAGTTAAATACAGAATAAAAGTAAGGAACCAACAACAAGAAAATACAATGACAAACATAAGTGAATGCATATCATTATAACCACCAATGTAAATGGACTCAATTCACCAATTAAAACAAAAAGATTGACTGAGTGGGTTAAGAAACAAAATCCAACAATATACTGTATACAAGAACACATTTAACCCATAAAGAAATTCATAAGCTGAAAGTCAAAGGATGGAAAGCAATACTACATACTCCAGGATCTCAGAAAAAGGCAGGGGTAGTTATCGTGTTCATAGATAATATGAACTTCAAGAATAATTAAATGAGATAAAGAAGGCCAATACATACTGGTTAGGGAAAAAAATCTAAGAGGAAGAGATAATAGTCATAAATATGCATGCACCAAATATGGGAGCACCCAACCATATAAGACAAATTTTAATGGACATGAAAAATAAAATAACCAATATCATAATCTTAACAGGGGATCTTAAAACCCCCTTATCTCAAAAAGATAGGTCAAGCAGACAAAAAAATTAGCAAAGAGGTAGGAGAACGGAACCAATCCTTTGAACAAATGGACTTAGTGGACATATACAGACTGCTTCACACAACAACATCTGAATACACATTGCTTTCAGCTGCACATGGGACATTTTCTAAAATAGACCATGTACTAATCCGTAGGTCATGCATAAATATATGTAAGAAAACGGAAATTATCCCATATATATTATCTGACCGCAGTGCAATGAAACTAGAAATTAATGACAAAAGAAACCACAAATCCCATAAACATATAGAAATTAAATAATACCCTCCTAAGCAACCAATCTTTTACAGATGAAATTAAACAAGAAGTTAAACAATATCTACAATACACCAAAAATTCAAGTACAACTTACTGGAATCTGTGGGATGCAATGAAAGCAGTTCTCAGAGGGAAATTTACAGTGGTACACTCACACATTAGTTTATGAAAACAATAAAACACATTAATGCAGCACCTCAAGATTCTAGAAAAAGAAGAGTAAACCAAGCCCAAGCCCAAAGATGGGAGGAAATTATAAAGATTAAAGCAGAAATCAATGCAATTGAAACAAAGAAAACAATACAAAGATTAAATAAAATTGATAAACACTTAGCCAACCTCCTCAAAAAGAGGAAAGAAAAAACTCAAATTCAAGCAATAAAGAATGAACCACATTGAATTACTACAGATCCTGTGGAAATCCAGATCATCAATAGCTATTTTGAAAATCTTTACGCTCACAGAATTGAAGACACAGAAGAAATGGACTTAGATAGGTCCATTTGGTAATTTGTACCTATCTAGAAACTGAATCAAGAAGATATAGAAACTTTGAATAACACAATATAAGTTAATGAAAATGAAAATGTAACAAAAAATTTACTGACAA
>NW_004524678.1:3539395-3541156 GCF_000260255.1 Octodon degus
ATAAAAACAAACAGGGCCGGGGAGATGGCTCAGTGGAATAAGCGCTTCCCTGGCAAGCGCAAGGGCCTGAGTTCAATCCCTGGTTCCGCCAAAAAAAAAAAAAAAAAAGAAAAAGAAAAGAAAAGAAACAAACAAACAAACAGAAAACTCAGCTTGCTGAGAACAAATTGGAATTATTTCTTTCTCTTCATTTATAAGTTTTAGTGTACCAAACTTTAGGTTTTCAGACTTAACTACAACTTTTTTCCACAGTATGTATAGCTTTTAGCATCTTTTAAAACAAGAGCTTATTTTATATTATTTTATTATAATTTTATATTTTTAGATTTTTTAAATGCATTTAGCAAAGGGTTTAAGGGTCTCACTACACAGATCAGGTTCATAGCGATCCTCTTGTGTTCAGTCTCCCAAACACTGGGATTACAGGTGCGCTACCACACCCAGTCTCAAGCATAGTGTCAGCACGCCCTGGGGGCAGGGCCGGTGCAGCATGTGGTGTCAGGGATCAAAGCCCAGTCCCTGCACCTGCCTAAGCAGGCACTTTAGTGCTGAGCTATCTGGCTGGCCCTTTATTTTATATTATTAATAATAAACTCCAGTGTTTAGTACAAGTTATTTTGCTACTGTTGCTTTCCTATGTCCTTCTACCTATTCAACTGTTTATCAGATGGCTGATCGAATACTTTTTTCAAGAAAGGATCCTGGAGGGTACATTTTCCTGCCTTCTTGTAAACCTGAAAATGAATTCTTTCACTCTTTGCACGTCATCATCACACTAGCTGAACCGTGAATTATTAAGGAACAGCTTCGTTTTCTAGAATGGTGCTTTTGCCTTGAAAGACAGGTAAGTCTGAGTCCAGCGTCTCTGTTAGTAAACTGCTCACTGCTGTCTAAATGCCTGAACGGTTCTGTAACCTGGACATGTAAAATATTTTACAAAATATCTCTTGCTATGAGCTTAGTAATTTTAATTTTATCTCAGATTTTCAGCTCAGGAAAGTGGTCTCCTGCCATATGTTTGGAGCATTATCTCCAGTATTTTATTCAGTTTATTTATTGGGAATAAATACAGCTTCTCCACTCGCTCTGCACTGCCTCCTGAGCTAGCATTTCCATCTTGGCTTGCTTTCCCTTCTGTTGTCGTCCACCGCAGAGCAGAGCGCTGTCAGTCCTGGTCTTAGTGGCAGTTTGTACTCGGCTTTGGCAGTTTGCTGTAGTGCCCTTATTTTCCATGTCAACTTTTGCAGATCTGCCTTTGTCCCAGTGAGTTTTCTCTTGGTGGTCTCCTGGCTCCTCTCTCACTGTGGCTCTGCCTTCCTGGTCATTTTGCAGGTACCAAAAATCTGCCTGCTAAAGTGCTCTCGCACCTGAAGAAATTTACTTTCAAAGATACCATCTCACTTCCACCTTGAGTGGAAAGGCATTCTTTCCTTTATCTTGCAATATTCTTTTTTAAGGTCTGCTGTGGGTGTTTTTCCACCTATTTCTACTGGAAGAGAACAATATGTTCTGGCTGGCGCCTGCCAATAGATAGTGTTGGAGTCTTGGCCGCTTTACTTTGGTGATGGGACACAATACCCAACACCCACAATTTGAGGAAGGAGAGGTTTGTTTTGGCTGTGTTTCAGCCCATAGTCAGCTGGCTCCAGTGCAGGATGGCATGGCAGACAGGAAGGAGAGAGAAGGAGAGAGAGAGAGAGAGAGAGAGAGAGAGAGAGAGAGAGAGAGAGAGAATGAATATGGGGCTGGAGGAGAGATAAG
>NW_004524678.1:3541256-3556646 GCF_000260255.1 Octodon degus
GGGACACAATACCCAACACCCACAATTTGAGGAAGGAGAGGTTTGTTTTGGCTGTGTTTCAGCCCATAGTCAGCTGGCTCCAGTGCAGGATGGCAGAGAGAGAGAGAGAGAGAGAGAAAGAGAGAGAGAGAGAGAGAGAGAGAGAGAGAGAGAGAGAGAGAGAGAGAATGAATATGGGGCTGGAGGAGAGATAAGCCCCTGCAGGCCACATCCCCTAAAACTACTTCCTGTGATCAGACCCCACCTCCTAACGAGTCAGCTCTCAGCCCCCATAATCCCAGCACCTTCTAAAGGCCCCACCTATGAATGCATGAGGCTCCTGGAGCATGCATGAGCCACTAGATAGAAACCATAGCAACTGAAGAGTCTTCAAACCCCCTCACTTTGCCCTGGGTACAAGCAAAGCAGATCTGAAGCTTAGCTGAGCAACATCTCCCTCCTTCGGGTTCCAGGTTGACCAGCCACATCCCTCGCTCAGGTAGCTGAGCACCAGGCGGTGCCCCTCTTGCTCTAACTGCTGCGGTTTCTCCCGGCAAGCCAGAGACTGTGAGAACATCCACTGCCCTGTTGCAGGGAGTTCTGCATGAAAGGCCACATGTCCTCACAGCACACACTGCTCTGGGCCTTCTCCTTGGGTGTCCCCAGGTCTTGGCATTCTTTATCACACAATTGTCCTTCTAGAATGCAGCTCACTTCTGCTTGTCTCCACCCACCTGCTGCTTGCTGTGGTCTGGAGTCATTTTCCTTAACTAGATGTAAAACAGGAGAAACCGAGTAGTTGGGTGAGGGGTGTGGTCTTGGATTTATTTCTTGCAAGCTTAAAAGATAGTTTCTTTCTTGTTGGACAGTTTGCTTTTCTGACCAGTGCAGACTCAAGCTTCTGACATAGTAGGATGCCAATGATGGGAGCAAGGTATATGAGCTGTCTATATCTCCCAGCACCAGGGAGACTTCTGCGGTTCAGTACATGGGCCACAGGCTATACAGATAAGCTTAAGACTACGTTTCGTGGTTCATCCATTGAGTACATTAGCAGGCCCTCCCCTACCGTAGGAACATATGACCTGTCTCTGTCTCTCAAATTTAAGTCTCTTGGTCTTCCTTTCTTTTTATTCTTTCTTTGTAGTTTCATGGGTATTGTCACACAAAGTTTGAGAGGAACCCTTTTAAATGCTGGTAGCTAGACCCATGCAGGTAACTGATGACATACCTATAGCAACTATGAAATGGAACACAAAGGCAAGACAGATTTTCCCAAGCCATAGACTCAAAGGGTGGAGAAATAATGCACTATGTGAATCGCACCACCATGGCTCACGCTGTCTGCAGAGGACAATTATAAGATCCAAAGCAGGAATGCCACTCCTGGAAATGGGATGAGAATACCCCATGAAACTGCAAGTATTCTCAACTGAGTCTGGGTGAAACCCGCCCCCTGCAAATGTTGTACTTTTCCCTGCTCTACAGCAAGAACATTGTGCTGACCCAAAAGAACCAAGGAAACCGAGGCATTTCCTCTATCCAGCCAAGAGCCAGTTTGCCCCACGTATATCCTCAAGGTGGAATATTGCTTATATTACTCAATTCATAACCAACTGAACTGCATAGCCTCCTTACTGAGGAACTGATGAAAAGCACAGTCTCCTTGGCATCTAGTAAAGGGAAACTAGAACAAGAACATGCGGGTACATCTCTGTCACTCTCCAAGAGACAGCACGCTCTGGCTGGCTGTAACAAGCCCTGCCATCCTGCTGGCAGGAACGCCCTTATCTTGGAAGTAGGGATTATCATAACTGATGACTCCATTATTAAGATTCTTACTTCCTTTACTCTGAGTCCACGAGTAGTCGCTCCTTTCCACCTAAGGCTTTCCTCCAGGGCAGGAGAATTTGGGTGGGAACAGCGTGGCTCTGCAGTGAACAGAGAAAAGAAGCCAGTTCTGTAGTTAAGTGTTAACATCTTGACTTAGGCCACAGTCGTTTGAGACAGCAAAATGAGACATGCTGTGAACAAAGCACAGCATTTACTTATAGTTCGCTTGCCCCACCCGTGTCCAATTTGCTTCTGTGGTTCCCTGTTGCCTTGCACTGAATTCCAGACTAGGGGATATAACCCTGAAGATCTTCTCCAATCTGTCCTCCTCCAGTCCCCAACAGGGGCTACATGTCTTCCTACCCTCCAGTCAGGCCCACTGCAATGCCTTCACAAGTGCCACGCTCACCTCTCCTCTCGGCTTTGCCCTTACCTGGACTATCCTCCTTGTGCCTCTCTACTAACCAAAATCTCCCAAGTTCAAGGACAAGGTCAAGTCCAACCTTCTCTGTGAGAATGCTGCTAGCCACATCAGCCCTACTGATTCTCACACTTGCACCTTCTGCTGGAATTCTGCGTCTACTTTCCTGCCAGCTCTAAGTTGCCAAATAGATGCCTGTTGGCTTTCATCACCACTCTAACCTCTTCTCTGTTATCTAAGCTTCATGAGATGTGGTTGTGCAGGGTTGGCTTAACTGCTTAGTGTATACGTCTGGCCTCTCAGACTTCTAAGTGCAGAGAAAACTAATGCTGTTATTATCACTGTGCTCATCACAGTGATGTGGACAGATAAGTGTCTTGCAGTTTTCCTGAATTAGAAGGAAATGTAAGGCTTTCCCCACTGTTAAAATGCAGAAGAGACACTGCTGGGCATTCTCTGCTATGTGCCTGGGTGGGGGCAGTGAGCTGGCCTATATTCTAGGTCTCTGTCCCGTGAGATAAGCTAGCACAGTGATTAAGAGATGGACTCAAATCCCTGCTTGGTTATTTTTATCTGTAAACTTGGGACGAGTTACTCAGATTCTCTAAGTCAAGTTGGGGAATTCATAGAATTTTGGTGGAGATCAAAGTGATCACGTAAGTGATGACCACAGGATGCTTAGCATGGGGTAGGTGCTTAGTTAATGTTAGCTGTGACTAAGAAGAATTTCAAGGGACAACTTCATTTGAGTCATCTGCTTGGGAATCCAGGGATGTAGGTCAAGAGAAATTGCATAAGACTTTAAGGCTTTTAAGATTAAAGAAAAGAAAAAAGTCAAGATTAACTCTAATGCTATGACTGTCTTCAGTAATAAGTGGAAAATGAAGCTGCTGCAACTCACACGCACATGCCTGGAACTGAGGAAAGGGTGAGAGGGCACACTGCTCTAGGAAGGGAAATACCCTCAGAGACAGAAGCAAAAGCCTCTTCCCTGCTTAGACGTCAGCCTGGAAACAGGAAGGAAGACTTCTGCTGAGCTTCTAGGTAGTACCTTAAGCAAAAGATGTCCTCTTTAGTCCTGTCCAGGTGTCCTCACTGGATGGCATGTGAAGCAGACCACCCTTCCTAGGTGGACCATCGTGGGCTAGTTGAGGCTGTGAGCTTGGAGAAACACTAAGCCAGGCACAAGGTCAGCTAGGGCACTGGTGGTGGTCACATGAGTTATTAGAAAGGTCAGTGACAAGAACAGATGCCTCCCTGGAGACTACGCACCTTCCCTGGGAGCTTTTGACAATGACTCTGTTATGAATTAAGATGCAAAGACTGGAGGGGACTGATAGCCAACACAAGAGTGATTTAGGGCCAAACCCTGATTGTCCCCTAGGCTGATAATACACTGACCAACTCTGATTATAAGTCATTATCCCAAATTGGGGAGCAGAAGGCACAGGCAGGGCATCAGTTCCTTACCACTTTCCCACAGCCTCCTCCAGCGGCCTGTGTACCTTTATTTGGCCAATCTCCAAAATACCTGAAGTCCTTGCGCCTCATTTGAAAATTATTTCCCAAATTGCTCAGGGGTATCAACTAATAAGTGTTCCAGAGGTAACCATTAGGGCTCATCACACGTAGGCACAGATGTTCTTCCACAGCAGCACACACTCCATTATCCTCAATTAAATCTGGTAACAGATATGAAACACAGCCTCGGGGATTAACTTGCTAAAAGTGTTTAAACAAAGACTCTGGCACCTCGGTGCTTGTGCACTAAGGGCATTTCAAAAATTCACCATGAGCCTGAAACCTGGGTGAGGGCAGTAGGGCTGCCTGGAATTCTTGACGAGGCTTCAGCTGGGCGGCTAAGCTCAGGGGAGCTGAGGGTAGGACGAGAGCTGTGCAGAGCAAGGACCCTATGAGTTCTCCTCCCGTGAGAGTCTCTCATGGCAGCAGCTAGGCAAAGGAAAGGGTCCTGCACGCCGCAGCCCTAAATCTCTAACGTTCATTATGGCAGGTTCTATGTGGCCTTTTGAATTCAGTGAGCTGTGTCCTTCACTAACAGGAGATAGTCTTAAATTATTTGTTCTCTTATGAACATAATAATAATATGAAGTAATGCTTGAAAGCTGGACCTTCTGAAACAATTCTAATCCTAATTATTAATTGACCATTTTGATTATTGTTGTTCTTGTGATTCCTCTTACTAGATTTCTTCTCCTATATCTGCAGAATCTTTTGACAATTTATATATATATATATATATATATATATTTGTATATATTTATAATATAACTTCTAATTTATATATATTTCTCTAATTTTAGTTATATCTTCCTTCTTCAAGAGCATTGATTTTATTAAAAATAGCACTGGGCATTTTACAACGATAAACAATACTTCATGAGGAAGAGATAAGAATGATAATAGAGCCCACAAATATAGGAAGAACAAAATGACAGAATTAAAGGGAGAAATAGACAATTGCACAGATGTATCAGGAGATTTTTATACCCCATCAGCAAGTAACTCAAAGAAAATTTTGGTAAGACATCTGCATAACTATAGAGACATGAGCACTATCAAGCACCACCTAATTGATATTTGTGGAATATGCCAACCAACAACTGCAGAATACAGGCTGTCTTCAAGAGCACAGAGCTCATTTAAAAGATAGACCATATGCTGGACAATAAAACAAATCCATAAATTATTTTTTTAAATGTATTTGATACAGGCTCTTACCACACAGTTCAGACTTGTAGTGATCCTCCTGTTTTCAGCCTCCCTGGTGCTGAGATCACAGACATATGCCACCACACCTGGACTCAGTGGCCAGCTCAGTGCACCTGGGGGTGGGGCCTACCTGGCATATGGTGCTGGGGATCCAATTTGGGTCCTTGTGCTTGCCTAAGCAGGTGCTTCGTCTGCTGAGCTGTGTTGCCAGCCTAAGCCCATAAATTCTAACGCACTGAAATATACAATGGTATTTTCTACCCTCACTGAAATTAAATGAAAAATCAATAACAATGTAGTGTGTAAGTAAAGACCAAATATGTACAAATTAAACAGTACCTTCTTATATACTTTATAAGTCAAAGACAAAAATCACAAGGCAAACTAGAGAATATTTTGAGCTAAATGGGGATAAAATTCAGTGTACCAAAATTTGTGAAATTCTGTTGAAGTAGCTTCAAAATGAATACATTATATAACAGGAAAATCATAAAATCATAAAAATAAAACTAATAACTACAAAAATAAGTACTCAACACAGAAAAGAAAATTATCAAAGCTAAGGTGAGTTTTAAAAGGATCAACAAAACTGACAACACTTATGCTGTCTTTCCTGCCCAATAAAATTTCATCTAACGAGTTTTATATATAAAACAAGAACAGCTAAGAGTTACTGTGCATTGTGTGCTGGTTCTGTGTATGTTATGTATCTCAGGTGAAAATTCCTCTTTACTGTGGTCATCACCAATACATAGCCGAGGAAGTCAAGAGGGTAGAGTTAAGAATTTAAACCCAAGTAGGCTGAAATCAGAATCTGCACTTTTCAACTCTGCCCCACTTGCTTCCCTTTAATTCAAAATGAGAAAAAGTTGAGGGGGTTTGTTTCTTATTTTGATCAACAAATTGGTTGCAGGCAGAGTTTTCAGGAAATCATGGTTCTTACCAGTAGAGACTCCAACATCATCAGTAAGCCCTTCTTGTGCACTAGACTTTTATCTCTTTTTATCTCTCTGAGAGCACCAAAAGACAGAAACGCAAACTATCTTGTGTAGCTCCTTTTATTTTCTGTCTAGTGTAGTGCTCAACGAGTTAGCTAGCTCATCAGTCACACCGGCTTCAGCACTTGACTGGTGAGATTTCTTCATCCTTATCAAACATTAAACAGGTTCAATCTCTGCTATTGGTTATGAACACAAAGGAAGCAGCCTCTGACCCCCAGCCAAATGTTATGGATACAAGAGTGGAAGGATCCAGAGGTGGAAGTTTTTGATACCTTTTATTACTTCCCCTGGGAAGAACTAACTGGAGGTGGCAGCCACTAATAATAATTCACCTAATCATAGTTATGTCTAATCATGGACAGGTTGGGTGGTTAAGTGTCTGCTGACATTTCAGAGCAAAAATCAAACAGCAGGCAATTTTAATTCTTGGAGTGAGAAGTTTCTCACAAAATTCCTTAAATAGCGCATGTCCCATTTGTTGCAGTAGCTGAGCTTTATCTTCCTGGGAAAGGTATGCACAGATCTCCTCGGAGTTAAGTACACAGGTCTGTGGCTGAAATTTGTTAATGCCATCGATTTCCTGTGAGGAAGAAGAAAAAGTCATTATATTTAGCACCTGCAGACCTTGGTCCTGCACAATAAAATTTAACCAAGGAGGTTGTGCACTGAAATATACTTCATGAACACTACTGCTTCTATGAGGGACTAATTTTTGTCCCAGTCCATTATTAACCAATACTTCTCTTGCTTAAAAAACCTAACTAATTCGACAGAAACAAAAACGAGAACCCAATATACAATGCGCATAACAATTTTTACCCTAATTATTTTATTATATTGTCAAAAATGTTTTAAAGTATTTCATTCTTAATTATTTATCAGGGACCTCTAATTGATATCTCCAGGACCTGGACCAGATGGAAAACTATATTTTCAGTAGCACCAATTTAGAACATATACAGGAAATACATCACTTGCTTTTACTGCTAATTTACCTGAGGGCTTGAAGTCAACTCACTGTTTGCATGGAGGTCCTTAGAAAGGTGGTGGTCCAAGACCCTTTGCTAGTTTTAAAAATCTGCATGGATTTTTCTAGGAGGACTTCTGACATATGTAGTGGCACAGAATGTTTTGATTCTTGAACCAGTTAATTACACCTTTAAGCCAGGTGTGGTGGCCCAAGTCAGTAACCTCAGTACTCAGTAGGCTGAGGCATGGGGATCACCATGAGTTCAAGGCCAGCCTGAGCTGCATAGTGAGTTCAAGACCTCCCTGGATTACATAGCAAGACCCTGCCTCAATTACCTAAAGGAAACAATATCACTTGTGCACAGAGATGTTAGTTGTAGGTTGACTGAAATGATCCAAAAATGTGAAATTGCAAATTCGCCAAGTGGAGGAATTGTGGAGCAGATTATGCTTCCTGATGTTCTGAGAACATACCAGACTAGATCACATTCCCCATGTGATCTCTCCCATGGTCTACTGTTCTTCCTTCATGGCACTTACTAATATCTGTGGACTTCTAATTAGTGGAATTCCAATCCGAGGCCCAACACACCTCCAATATTTGCTATATTTTCTCACACTCAGTGACTGCTCAGTAAATACTTGTTGAATGAATAAACGATGCATATGCAAATATAACCTAATGTCCTAGGAAGATTCTCACTGAGGCAAGAGACTGGGGCATGGCCAAAGCTGGCTGGAGAAGTAGGTATGACCCTTAATTACAAAATCCCAGGACACAAGGAAACAACACTTACCAAAGGCCTGCATGCAGACTTCTTGTGAGAAGAGAGTAAGAAGGTTCTTTTTTTTTCCATAATTTTATTGAGAAACAAATAGCAATGAGACAGTTTCAAATCAAATTGATAGGACAGTTTCAATAATTAACACATTTCATACTGTCTTCCTAGTGGCTATTTGCTGTACAAGATGCAAACATGATATCCTATTTACAAACACTATTAGAACAAATCCCTCTATTCATTAACAGAATTAACTATATATCTATCCTAACCATTTTGAATACACAGATACAAAATGGACATTCATCTGTGTCCCCTTTTTTGTTTAGTTCCATCATTTGAATATTATAGGTGTGTGAACTCGGCAAAATATTCCGAAATAGTCCAGTAAGTCCATAATAGTATTGGGTCTTCTGCTTGACTGGCAATGTCAGAATTCGTTGACCTGAATCCCCTACAGCTCAACATAACAACATGGCTTTACTTCTTATACTTCATTTTTAAGAAGGTTCTCGATAGAACAGCCTATATTTGTCATTAGCTTGAGCACTGGGAAAAGCACAGTTGAAGTTGGACTCTTAGCTGCTGCGTTTCTAGGCATGGTGACACACGCTCACCCAGTGCAGAGTGCAGTGGTGCCTTGGTTCATGAACTGAATTCAGTCCACAGTTCTGATTGCAAGCTGAATTGGTCATGAACTGAATCAAATTTCCTCTTGAGGTTCAATCCTCCTGAACCATATGTATTTTTAAATCGCACAAATATGGAACAAATTATAATACAGCATGGAGAGAAAGAACACTAACCTTACTCATCTCTCTGCCCTGAAGGTCTGAAGGTGACATTCCTGCCACCTTCATGACCGCTCTGCGCTTTTCTACCACCATACTGTCTTTGGAGCCACACTGTTTAAATACTGTACAGTACTGTGTGTGCTAAGAAACACACAGAGAAAGCTTCACAGAGGAAGTCTGTGTGAAGCTTGCTGCTTCACAGCAAGTGTGCAGAGGTCCATCTGTGACTGTAATCGCTATTGCAGGAAGCTACGACCAGAGTCAGTGGGGAAGATGGCCACAGTCATGTTCACATGAAGATGGCCAAGGTCGTGCTCATCATCCTATGTGAAGTTTGTGAACAGAAGTAAGTTTTGCTACATGCTTCTGTTCTTGAATCAGACTGCTCATGAACAGACTCGCTCCTGAATACCAAGGTATCACTGAGTGTGTCTTCCCACCTTTATTTAAACTCACTCTGCAGAGCCTGCTTCTTTTCCTACCTTTAATAAATGTATCGACTTGCACTCGTCTTAACCAATTCTTTGTTCAGGACACAAAGAACCCAGAAACCACCTCTAAAAGGAGACTCCAGCACCCCAAAGCTTGGTAACATCATCACACGCTATCTAGTGCAAAAATGAGGGTGTCAAAGTGTATTACCAGAAAGATGACACTATTTAAGCTGAATCTTACGTTATGCTTGTTAAGATAGTACCAAGAAAACTGAAGATTACAACTTATAAAATAAATTAAAATCAATTGCCTTTTAATTGTATAACTACAGAAAGGAAAGAAAGAAGCAAGGAGTGGTGTAGGTTAGCATGAATGTGAAAGAGGGAGGACAGAAACCAGAAATGCTTCAGGATGATTTTTTCTCTCTGCTGATCAACTGGGAGTCTTGTGTTTGACTTAAAGCAGGCCGAACAAACAATGCAAAGAGGGAATCTCAGTTCCAGGTAGCAAACATCTGCAGAGAAGAGGCCTGTGCACTTCAAGTGGCCCCAGGAATCCAGACCTGTGCGAGTCGGATTCCAAGACCTACAGGGATTTCAGAATCATTGATGCCCACCACTGAAAGAAGATAAGCAGAAAAAACAAAAACAAACAACAACAACAAAAAACCCCAGAGGTTTAGTGGAAGTGAGAGACTGCCAGAGAAAGTGATGTTGTCTCTTTGTTACTTTAGAAAAACAAGGTAAAAACTGGTGGATTTCAGGCACCCAATTACAAGGGAGAGACCATTTAACCCGGCACCATGGCTGCTCACTTCCATGGCTTAACTTGTTTTGTGGACTTCATGGTAGTGTGAAAGGAATGTGTTCTCAGTAGAAATCCTACTTCAGAGTTTTCGTTTTGACCTTTGCTCAGTGTGGTGGATTGATTGCTAACTGGTGGTCAACTTGTTACACCCAGCTGCCCTGAGCTAGCCTGGTACTGGGTGTGAGAGGCCCGCCTGGGGGTTGTTGCCAGCTGCATAACAGACAGAACTGGAAAAGCTATAGAGAGGCTGGAGAGAAGATGTTTGGAGAAGTCTTTGGAGTTGCTGGAACTGTTGCAAGCTGTGACTCTCTTGGGTTATTCTGCTGCAGGACCTTGTCCTTCTGGCTTTCCCGATGAATCTGGCTGTTCTCATTGGAGAAGGAGCTCAGAACCTCATTGTTGCTGCACTTCACTTTGCGGGGAGCTCTGGTCCTCACTTAGAGCATCGTTTCCCAGCTCCAGAGGGGAGGATGGTGCACAGCTCAGCCTCAAGAAGCTTGTGGCATTGGCTTTCCTGATGGGAACTCAGCTGTCCTCAACATCAGAGGAGCTGAGTCTCACTGTTGCTGAGGATGGCTGTGATACATTTCAGGGGTGCGCTTGTCCTTGCTTTGAACATTGCTTCCTGGCTCCAGTGCAGATCCCTCAGCCTGCTGGCATAAGTCCTGCATCCCGCTGGCACAGACTTTCTAGCTTCCACCACTGACCTTTGGACCTTCCCAGCTCAGATCTGTGAAGCAGACCTACACGAGACCTTGCTGTGGGCTCTGAGCCAACCACAGCTGGACCCATTGGCATTGTTAAGAAGTCTAGGTCTTCAGTTGGACTCTTTCAGAATATTATCATAGGTTCCAGGCCTTCAGTTGGATTTTTTAGTCTTTAGTATGTGAACAGATTTCCTGCACTTTCTTTTTCTATATGATTCTTTGTATATGAGACTATTGTAAATAATCTTATAAAATATATCTCCTGTATTGTATTGTTCCCCTTGTGAAACCCCCAAACCAGGACGCTCAGTCTAGCAACAAGCACTATAATCCTCCCTTGAGATGCTAGATAATAGTACAAATGGAATAGTGGCGCCAAGGAGTTCGGGTGGCACCTTAGGGCAGTGGGGCAAATCTACAGCACATGGGCTGCAATGGGCTGTTTGTATCATTAAAGCTCTAGGAGGTTCCCCATCAATGTCCCAGACCCACTGCTCCTTAATTTTTCCTTTCCACCTTCTTGAGCTCCAGAGGCACCCTAAGACCACCACTATGTGACCCCAGACCAAAGTACTCAAGGCCCCTTTTCCTCTCTGCTATCCTGTTATTTATCCTGTTATTGGGTAGGACATTTCTAAAAAGTGGATCCACAACTAAATGTTATTGGGTTCTGGGTTATCTCTCCTTTTGGAGTTCAAGCTCAGGGTCTTCTCACCTAGAACAAAGAGTTGAACCAAACTAGCAAGAAGCAGTGGCAAAGTTTATTCAAGAAAGCAGAAATGAAGAGTGGGAAACTGGCTCTGCAAAGTGAGCTTGGCCCGAGTAGACAGAAAAGAAGGTGAGAGCAAAGATTAAGTACTGCTGTGTCTGGGAAACTCAGCATGGGATATCGTGGACACTTCCAATAGCAAAGCCTTCATGATGTCAGTGTGTCCTTTGATGCTGTGTAAGTCTGAGGAAACCTGCAGTGACTTCTACATATGGGTCCTGAGAGGTGGTGCTTGGATACCACACCTCGGGCTGACCTCAGGTCTAGGTCATCCTATTAAACAACTGACTGGAGTTCTCACGAGAAGTCCACACAGGGCTGTGGTAACTGTTCTACCCTTGTGTCCTGGATCTTACAATTACCAGGGCACGCCCACTCCTCCTGCCAACTTTTGCTACCCCTAATCTCCTATCTCGTTTCTCATTTCCATTATTTCTCTATTTATGGCCTTCAGTAAATGCAGTGGCTTTGCAGTTCTTTGCTTCTCATGAACAAGAGCTTGGAATCTCTGTCAGATCCACCAGAGGGGAATACTACTACAGTGCACAGAGTGTCTGGGCTATGATGTTTGATAGGTTAGCTGTAGCAGGCTGGACTTACAATAATTTTGACCTTACAGTGAGTTGTATCAGAACACAACCTCATCGTAGATCAAGGAGGCCATGACTAACCCCATCCAGCACATCACTGTGCTGCCCTGTTTGCCTTGGGCTGCCAGCGAGGATGCAACCTCTGCCAAGCCAAGGGCACTCTGCCATCCTCTCCGGCAACCTGAGATCCAGGTCACAGCCTCGATCCCAGTGCCAGTGAGCTGGAATGTTTCATATGGTCATTCCTCTGTCTCCATTACTAGATCTCTACATAGCATAACAGCTGTAGACGTCTTGTAAGTAAAGCTAGGACTGCACCGTGGCTTGGGAACAGAAGTCACTACATGCTTCACCCTTTGCTCACCCCAACACCAGTCCAGCCAAAAAAAAAAAAAAAAAAAAAAAAGAATCAGGATGCAGGTTGGAACATAATCCAGGTTCCCCTTCAATTCTTCATTATCACCTTGCTTATCTTCTAGGTCTCTAATTATAAATAATCGATCATCCAGTTGGTTCTGGAATTGCATTATGAATGGTCTGGAAAAACTGAATACCCAGAATTGAGAAAAGCTCCGAAGAGCTGCCACCCAAGTTTCAAATAACTTATCCCATTTAAAAATGCATTAGAAACCTTGCCGGTAACATGTAGTTTAGACAAAAGACAAAAACACTTAATCTCAAAACCTGTCATGGAAGCTGTGAAACGCTATCAGGATCAGCTCCAAAAACCACCGTTGACTGCGGAAAGTCTAATCAGTCATTTGGCAAACACTTCCCTGGACAGATAAGAGAGGCCACGGGGCTTCCCAGGGACAAGGAGGTCCTTACTGGTTGATTTTACACCATGCTAACATGGCTCTCTTCTATGATTACAAATCATTAAAGTTTTAAATTTTTGTTCAAAGGGCACAGCCTACAAAACAAGTCTAGTTTGCAGCTGAAATTTGGAAATGAAGGAACAGAATTGTTCTTTATCTGGCCCACATCCCAGAATCCCTTAAAAAGACTGATAAACAAACAACCAGTTCACAAGCCAGCACCTCACCCCGCGAGCCCCGCTTGAGCTCCCCAGGTTGCTTCCACGCCGAGGACGGACAAAATGCGGCCAGTTGGGTCCGCTTGTTCCACATTAATGCCCAGCTGGACTATGTGATGGGTGATCAGAATGCAAAGAGGAAGACACCAACCCGAGGCTGCTGTCACATGCTGTCCTCGTCGGAGGCTTCTTACACAGCTGCCATCTTGCCCCATTGAAAGCTCCCTGGAAGAGTTTTTTCTTACCCACCAAATAGGCCAGACATTCAATGGCCATGAGGCCTACCCAGTGCCTAACATCAGAGCCACTGTACATCCTGGAGTGTTGGCCCCTGGGATATTTAAGAAGGATGGGATATTTTCCAGAAGCAAAGAAGAGAACATTGTTCTAACACTTTTTTACAATTTTTTTTTCTGTATTTTAGGGAAGGGTCTACACGGTGTTCAGGGTCTCACTACTAGATTGGACTCGTAGTGATCTGCCTGTTTATAGCCTCCCAAGAGCTGGGATTACAGCCTCAGGACACCACACACAGGCTCAATGACCATCTCAGTGTGCCCCGGAGGCAGGGCTGGCACAGCAGGCCCCAGAATCGAATCCCCAGCCCTTATACCTGCTTGCAGGTGCTTTAATCCGCTGAGCTATTTGGCCAGCCCTTGCTCTGACTCTTGATCACACTTCTAGCTTGAAACGGAAACTATTAAGCTTCCCCGAGTGCACTGGAGATGTCACACAGGGCAAGGGGCTGACCCTACGGGGACTGGCAGCTTTCCAGGTCTGCTTTTCATGAAAACTGTCAAAACGGGCACCCACCCTTCTGCCACGGTTTTGTTTTTGTTTTGTCTCACTGTCACTCTACGCAGGATGATTTATATAACCTTTTCTTTACTGCCACCCTAGATTTTCAATTGGGATTATTATAGTAGGAACATTTTCTTTCGAAGTACGGGAGATGGAAACTACGGCCTTTGCACTGAGCTACATTTCCAAGTCCTATCATCATCATCATCATTATTATTGTGTTACTCTCTTATTTTATTTATTTATTTGGTATAGGGTCTTGCTATGCAGCTCAGACTCATAGTGATCCTCCTGTCTCAGCCTCCCCAGTGCTGGGATTACAGGTATGCACCACTATGGCCAGTTTTAGTGGCTGACTCAGCATGCCTGGTGTTCTAGGGATTGAACCCTAGAACAAGTTCTTGCACTTGCTGGCCAGGCCCTTATACTGCTGAGCTATCTCCTCAGCCTTCCCAGTCCTTTTAAAAATTTTCCTTAGACAGATTTTTGCTCAATAGCCCAGGTAGGGCTTGAACTTCCATACCTCCTGCTTCTGCCTCACAGAGTACCAGTGTCACAGGCCTGAGCCACCATGCCCAACTTATAGTAGATGCCCTTACTATGTACATCGTCATGTGCACAGTTGCAAAGATTCCAAAGGAATTCAGTTAGTTCCTTTGTACTTCTTTTGGTGAGTGTGATTATAAAGTAGAAAAACACAAGACAAGCTCCTAAGTAGATCTGTTCATTATGGGGGGAGGCAACTGGAGAACCGAGCCCAGAGAGGTACAGAGACTTGCCTCAGATCACACCGCACGTTAGGACAAAGTGTGGGCTCAGAGATCAGCCCTCAGGGCTCCTGGGATAGATATTTTTCTGATTCCACTACATTTTAGTATTTTGTACTATGTCATTTATTGTTTGGATTCCATATTATATGTGCAATTTTATTCACAAATACATTATGATTGAGGCATTTGGATGCCTTCATCTGGTACTTCGCTCATAATTAGAATTGGCAAAGAGTTTTAGATATTTGTACCCAGAATATGGGCCGTCTGGCCAGTGAGTTCCTCAGGTGAAGCCAATCCATCAGTCATTGCACTGCCTTTGCAAAGCACCAGGGAGCATGAAGAGCACACTCCTCTAAAGCCCATGCCCCTCCTGGGCTGCACCCAGGCCCAGCCTGTTGCTGACCTCCTGCAGCAACATGGAGGGCATGAGCAGCAGGCCCCGGGCCCAGACAGGATGCCTGGCAGCACAGAGAGAGTGCCCTGCAGGGAGCTTGCTGCAGGAGGTGAGGGCGAGGGGAGCCAGTGGGAGGAGCCGGAAGTGGCCCAGGCCTGAGCATCCACATCTGGGACACTGGGAGGAGGCAGAGGAGGGGGAAGGAGAGGGCGAGCTGGCTGAATGGGACAATGCCGAGGCCAGGGGTGGCTGGCGCAGGTCTCCAGGGGCGATTTATGACCAAGCATCAGAGGTTCTGCCCTGAGCTCTGAGTCCTAGCTGCCTATACAGAGCTGGCTAGGACTTTTCCTTATACCTTCAGTTGGCTTTAAGCAATGCATATTGATCTAGCTGAGGTGCTGCTGGTAGTCTTTGAAGACGGCATATGTGTTTCCTTGATAACCCACACTACAGCTCTTTTTTTTTTTTTAATGTACAGGGTCATGCCCATCACCTGAGGAATGGTTGCAAAAGATGTGGTATTTTTACACAATAGAGTATTATTCAGCTATTAAGAATGATAGGGCTGG
>NW_004524678.1:3563302-3605965 GCF_000260255.1 Octodon degus
AGCTAGACTAGCTAGAGTGAACCAAGCTACATGCCCCAGGCTTTGCCAGGTTGACTGGATAATCATAAGCTTTGTGTCCACCTCTGACATCTGTTCCATATTAAAATGTATCCTCACTCAGTGCATTCTTCTTTCATAATTTTTAGTTTTTAACACAGGGTAGGAGAGGAACTCTATTGCTTCACCTCCTCCACAGGCCTGCAGTCCCAGCTTCAGAAGATTCTGGATTTTGGATCAGAGCTATAACTGGTCATGAAGAATTCGTGTCCCAAAAGAGCATCTTCTGGAGGAAAGAAAACCTCTGGCCCATGACGTGCAGCTGTATGAAGAAGGTGGGGACTGGTGCCACTGCTGCTTGCAGCAGGTGGCCGCAGAAAGGCCTGGCCCAGGCCGCAGCTCTGCAGTTGTGGGCTGGGGTTAGAATCCAGATCTTGTGGTGCCTCTGCCAGGAACCCTTTCCCATGCTGGAGTTCTTGTGCTTCTCCCTAGGGAAGAACCCAGCATTTTTGCATTCTAGAAAGCATGATGGAAAAGTGAGAATGAAACACATCAAGATGTTAATGGGCTTGACACTGAGGTGGTATTTTGGTCTTAGTTCTATTTTTTTGGTACTGACCAAAATGTTTATAAAGGGTACAAGTTGCTCTAAAAAAAATATGTATTTGGTACAGGGTCTCCCTATGCAGATCTGACTCATAGTGATCCTCTTGTTTCAGCTTCCCCAGCACAGGAATTACAGGCGTGTGCCCCAACACCTGTTTTTTTTTGTTGTTGTTGTTTTTCTACAAGTTGCTTTTATGCAAGAACAAACAAAACAACCAAAAAAAAAGAAAGAAAGGAAAGGAAAAGAAAAAGGAAGAAAGGAAGGAAAGAAAGAAGGAAGGAAGAAAGGAAGGAAGAAAGGAAGGAAGAAAAGAAGGACAACCTTGGTGTTTTAAAACTGAAAAAGAAAACAAAACTCACAAGGCAAAGTAGACACCTGTGTGTCGTGCCTAGTCACTGGCCGGGGATGCAGAGCTCATGAGGCACCGTGGCATTTCCTGGTGCTGGGGAATGTGAGGCTGTGATCGGGGAGTGACTCACCAGGCAGCCACTAGCCTCCCTGCGAGGCTGCCGGGCATCACTGCTCTCTGATGGGCACCGAGGTGATGTGGCCTCACCGCCCCACTCACCGGCTGGCACAGATCAGACACTGGCTTCACTGCCTCTGGTACAGTAACTTTCTTCTAGACCTGAGTCTCCAGACTGGCTCTGACTAACTCCTCTGTGATTTCTCAACTTCACCAAAAGAATATATATGTTTAATCAGAAAACAGTATATATACTTTTTAACATTGCCTTTATATATTCATACTCTGACTCCTACTAGCTAAGACTTCCCCTCAACCTGACTATATCTGCAAAGAATACCTTTGGCCTTGTTTGTGTACAAGGTGGGAGAAATGTACATGTGACCGTGCGTGTGGGTACATGTGTGCTTATGTATGACTGTGAGACAGAACTCAGCTCCTGTTATTCTAAGAGGAATACTTTTATAATCCTCTCAGATAGCAAGCATTTGACCACTTCTGCAATATGTATTAATTTTAACTTTTCCCAAAACCTTCTGTCCACTGTTACATTCAGAATTTTTAGGCCATCATTATTCCCTTTAAAAGCAGTAGCTTCTGTTTCTTGGGAGGAGCCCTAGTCTGTGTCGTCACCTTTGGACATCTATCTGTGGGCTTCCGGTATGGGCTCCTCAGCCTTCTGGGGCAGACCCTTTGGCCTTCTTGGGCAGACTCTTCAGCCTTTCCACACAGACCCTCTGAGAGCTTCTGCCATGGAGCTCCATGCCTTTGACTTTTGACTGGATAGTCCCAGAGGGCAGATCGCCTCTGTGTAACATTCTACTCCTGACTAAAGGTGACCATTGTAAGCCAACTTGTAAATCTTTTATATATCTTATATTTGTGCTTTCATATTAGAGTGAACTCTAACTGATATACTGTCTCAGGGTATAAGCTTTAGTTTTTCACCCAGTTAAAACAATGCCCCCTTCTGGGAATCTAATGGCTGATGATCTGAAGTGGAGCTGAGCTTGTGATGCTAGCCCTGGGAAGCAGCTGCGGAAGCAGATGGGCATTGCAGATGCACAGAGCCCGTAATAAATCAGCTGCTTACAGAAGCATATTAAAACCCAATCAGTGAGTGGCAAAATGAGATTATGGAGTCAACTGGACAAAAGCAACACTCTTTGGAGGTCACTCTCTCTTGTCATCCCCAGATGTGACAGCCTAGTTGTAGAAAACCATGCTCAAGGTTTCCACTGATTTTGCATTGTGGTGAATTATATAAAGATTCCACTATATATTATATATTATATATTATAATGTAATAAAAATAGAAATAAACTACACAATATATGTAGCACAGTTAAATCATCCCCAAACCATCTCCTATGCCAGTTGGTAGAAAATTGTCCTCTAAGAAACTGATCCCTGCACCAAAAAAGTTGGTAACTGCTAATCTACACAAGTTGTAAGCCAGTAGTGAGCACCTCAAATCCAGCCTGGAATCATCATTTTTTGGTCTACATAATGGCTGTATATTTATAGTAAGCCTTTGCCTTCTGAACATTTGACTTGCAAACTTTCATTGGCATACTGTATAAGACTGACTTTGTCAGTTTAGGGTTAGAGTTAAGCTCCCAAACAAATTTGACTTACAAATAATTCTCCCAGGATGGAAAACTACTGTAAATGCTAATGTTTGAGAATAGAAAGTCTCATACAAAAATCCATAATTCTAGAATCTCTCCAGAAGTCTACACAGCTGGAAACTTGACCTCAGTAGAACAGGCATCTCTCCCATTTGCATTCCTCACTGACTGCTAACTTCTTCTCTGGATCCTCCAGAGAACTGATGCCCCAAAGGCAAATTCCTCCTGTCTCCTCTGTTCAGAGAGTTACTGAGGAGACTTGTTTGGTTAGGCCTAATTTGGGAGAGAGTGTGTGAAGCAGGTAGTTGTTTGCTTTCCCTTTAAACAGACAAAATGGCCAGAGATCAATCTAATTACCCTAAAATGTTTAGGGTAAGCAAAAAACTCACCCTGGATAAAGAATCCTGCCCTTGTTTTCTGTCTAGATGTATATTTAGTAGCTAAATCATCATACCACCATTCCAAGTTCAATTTTTGAAACTCACAGAGGTTTACCTCAAATTTCCTTTCATACCTTTTCCTTAAAGACCCATAAGAAAAAATGGTGGCATCATTCCCATATACAGTCTACCTCCTTTATCATGGCCATTTCCTCTCATTCATACTCTGTGATGACAATAAAGGACAGGGCCTTTGCGTGAAGATTTCAATTTGATAAGTACATTGAATTCTCACCATAGGTATTATTATTCTCCCTCAAACCAGAGAACAATTATATGCATAAAAATATCTTGGCAGCTCCTTACATTTAGAACTAATAGCTTTGTGGATTTTAATGGTGCTAAAGCTTATTTTTCACCCTAGGCCCAGATGGAAGTCCCTGCCATCAGGAAGAGCTGAAATCCCCGGCTGCGATAAGGCAGATTCTGACGGGAAAGCAGATGGAACCTACTGGGGTTGCCATCTGCTCCTCTCTGCCCACCTGAGAGCTGGGGGTCCTACGGGACCTGGTGGGGGGGCCATCCACCTATGGGTTTGTGGGTTATTTGGATTGAATTCAGTCCATATTCCTTGACTTCTGAGTTTGGAAGTCAGCCTATAATGTTTGGCTTTATCAGATACCCCTACCACATGCTTTTTGATACATGCTTATTAATAATAATAAAGTTAGTTCAATGATTTAATGGGAAGGATTTGAGGAAACGCTTTAGGATCACTACAGCACCTCCCAACCCCTTGACGCAGGAGTTCTGATCTGTTTCAAATGTTCTCTTAAATAGCAAGCTGCGATTTCTTTGTGGCTTTGGAACTATTCTCTGTAGCTGCACTGACACACAGGAGAAGACGCAGATTAGGCTGCTAATCACATAAACTGTGAGGGGCAACCTTGTGTTCTGAAATTCCTCTCTCCTTGGTGGAGTCTCAAAATCAAGAGCAAGCATCACACATTGTTCTGTAAAACTACCCAGTCTCACTTTCCCGTCTGCCCAAGAACCTCCCACCGAAGACTGGCTCCCTGCCAGATCCTGAATGCCACAGCGAAAGACTCACCCTTCCCACTATCCTTCACCCCTTGCCAAAACATACCAGGAAATTCCCTCTGAAGTCATGAATATATTTTCTGGACTGTGACCCTGCTTGTGCATGACTGTGGCCACCAGCATCTGGGCCCAGAACATCTGCCTTGGAAAGAAAACATCAATGAACCTTTGTTCTAATGGGCCCAGAGGTGGGCAGCTGCCATGGCCAACAGCCCTGGGCATTTCTACAAGCATCAATTGCCCACCCTTGTCCCACTCAGCTGTGCTGGGAAGAGAATGCCACCACGGGTCTGAACAAGATTTCTGAGATACACTGAGCTCCTTTTTCTTGGTAGCAACCTTGTTTCCCGTGTTTCTAAGGGATAGAGCACGTCAGGGTTATACCTATGCCAAAAGGGTGAGGTAGCCTGACTCAAGAGTAGCTTTTCCCTCAGTTTGTACTTTGCCATTATGTCTCTTTGCCTGCCCCAATTTGTATTGCATAAGTAAGCTGACATTTAAGTTTTATTTGAAAAAGAAGCATGGCCATAGGTGCCGAGCACACCTTCCACATGCTTCCACTGGGCTAATCTACCCTTAGGGACAGACAGAGCAGCGCAGGCCACCAGCTCTGTATATCATATTTGTAAGCACGAGTCACCATGACCCCTCTTTCCTTGCCATTGGATTTCAGTTGATACTTTATCCTATTTTGACCTTGGGTTTTCCAGAAAGATCAGTTTAACAACTGCCTCTCAGACATGACACCCCATTCATTTCAGCAAATGCTTCCTGACCGCTGGCTATGTCCCAGATATTGAAGCAAGCTGCAAGACAGGTAGCACCTCACCTCAGAGAGCTTACAGATTTAATGTATGGAATTAGATACATCCACACTTGTGGGTATATCAGTGAGCCAGAGTATGGGGGCTGATAAGTTAACCAGAATGAAACCCAAAAATAGAAGCAATTTTTTGGAAATATTTTTACAATGGGAAAGAGGCATTGGAGATCAAATAAGGATGTCAACCATGGAACTAGGTAAAAATTTAGAAAGACATCATAGAGAGAGTGCTGAAGAAGCAATATCCAAAGAGATGATAACTGAGGGTCTTCCAAACATCAAGAGTACTTAAAAATTCCAAATAGATGAAATAAAAGGAAATCTGCAAATAATCTTCCATACTGAGATGATGACTGCCGCGGGTGAAGAGAACAGTGTAAGATCATCCAAGGAGAAGACACATTAGCAGCAAAGGGACAGCAGTAGAATGACACAGGATTTTCCACCATGTTAGAAGATGGAAAAGACAGAAGAATAACATCTTGAAAGTCACACGTCATTGCAAAGCTAGCATTATATGCCCACAAAGCAATAATAAAGCAATTTAGGCCTTGATTAGTATTGTAACAGAGTAGTAAATAAGTGCGCTGAGAAAGCTAAGAAAGCAGCCATTCGTTACGCACGGAGAGTGGTGCTGAAAGTGATGAGCGGGACATGTGGAGAATGGAAGAGATTTGTGGGATGAAAGTGGCTGGGAAGCGCAGGGGCAGTGCTGAAGCTGTCCACAAGATCGCTTCATTCACATGAGGATCCTGCAGGACAGCACGTAGTTTGGAGGGTGGGCTGTGGGCAGGACACCAGCCGTCCCTCAGTCTGCAGCTTAGTGGCCCTGCAGAGGGATCAAGCTGAATATCTGTGTCCTGTCGCACTGTGAGGAGGTGCTCTGGGCATTAGGGAAAGGCCTGGGGGGGTGGGAGGGAGGTGACTGCAGAGCTTTGAGGCATGGTCAGGCAGCAAGAGACCACGGAACTTGTCTAGGGTCTGCATGCATAGAGGATGGCATCCTCCTGAGTTTCTTAGGGCTGCCTGGAAGAATGCCACTTTGTGAGCAGGAGCATCAGCCTGATGAGTGAGCTCATTAGGAGCTTCAAGGCCAAGGAGGGCCCCCTAAGAGACACTGCGGGATTCCCAAGGATGGCAGGGGTCTACTTCAATTCGTAGCTGGATGAGGTCAACCAGTTATACCAGTCCCTCCACTCTTCCCTGTGTTTCACTGAGTCCTTGATGTGGTTCCCATGCCTGAAGGAATTCTGTGGTCAGTTATGTTTTCTGCTTTACACCATGGGGTTGCTGGGTGTCAGAAGCTTTAAAGGATCACTTGCAAGCCCTAGGTCTCAGGCCTCATTTGCCCACTCATATGAGGACAAAGTTTTATTAAATACTGGAGGGGGCAAAACCCATTGAGGTCATCCAGTACTTCTATACAGACCATGAGAATTTCCTGTACTATACTCATGACCAAGGCCTACTCACTCCTGCCCCAGCTCGGCCAGGAACCCAAGGCTCAGGACTTCCCTCCCCTGATGACCTTCTTCCCGAAGCATCATTTCTGTTGCTTCCCTAGATTGTTCCTCTCCCCGGTAAAGACCCTCCATACCTTCACCAAGGGAATGCTTCTTAATTGCCTTCATGTGGTCAGGAGTTGACACAGGGACTGCCCAGCCCAGAGTTTATTTTGCTACACTCACACCCCCCTTACTACATCATCTTGACCACACTAATGGCTGTTGAGTGTCATCAGTATCCAAAGTCTGCAGTTCTAGTAGATATAAGGTAGACAGACATTCACTAGGTTATTTCTGAAAGAATATATAAAGTGATATTCATTTTTCTATATATGTGTTATAGACTCAGAAAAATATGAAACTCAGGACCCAGTAAGGCAGCCCCAACTCCTACACATACAAGTGCATAAGAAGGAAAGACCACCCTCCTCTGTGGCCATCTGCTTTTTCATCTGCTCCTACTGGTCTTCAAGTCTATCTCTGTCTTCTCCTCACTCTTAGGGTGAATTTTCCCAGTAAAATAAAGAAGAAGACATCTGAGCAGCCATCCCAATCACTCTTATAGTTTCTCCCTCTCCCACTGCTCAACTCCGAGATCTGCTCTTAAGCAGATTCCGTTTTCTCTCCAGAAAATGTTAGTTTCCTAGAAAACTGGCTTCTTCAACTCCTAGATCAGTGCTAGGCCCACAACCAGGGGCTGGAATGCCTAGTTAAGAATGGGCTTTGGAGGCTGGGAGATAGCTTGGTGACATAAGCACATGCCTGGCAAGCACTTGAGCCCTGGTACTGCATGACCTACCATCCCCAGAACCCTGGGCACATCATGCCAACCCCAGAACCAAGGCTGAGACAGGAGGATCACTATGAGTCTGAACTGCATAGTGAGACATATATATATATATATATATATGCATGCATGCTTTGGAACCAGTCACCCAAACTTGAATCTTAATTCTGTCACTTATCTCTGGGACAATGTGTACATCCAAGCCTCTTGGTGCTTTAGTCCACTCAGATCTAAACTGGAGATAGGAATGTCACCTACCACATACAGCTGCAGTGAAGAGCAAATGATCCAAAGCACATCAAATACCGGCTGGGAAGCACATGCATGTACTGTTAGCTATTGTTACAAAAATCATTTAATAAATATTTCTTGAGCTAATTGTGGATAAATGAAAAAAAAAATCAAAGCCATGGACAATCTTGCTCTGTATGTACTTCTTCATATAAATATTATTTTGAAAAAAACTATTTTGTCACCTTTTCCCTGTTATATTTAATACTAAAAGGTATCTTTATCAGAAGATTAGCATGTGTAGCTTGTCCCAGAGCTCTGGGAACCTGAGGGAGGAGGACCTCAAGCTGAAGCCCAACCAGGGAAACTCAGTAAGACCCTATCTCCAAAAGAAAAAGTGAAATATAGCTCAGTGGGAGAGCATTGGGTTCAATCACCAGAAGAGAAAAACAAAGCAAAACAAAACCCAAGATTTGAATACAAATAAAAAAGCCCTTCTATAGGTATAATCCTTTTAAGTGTCACTTTCCTCAACTGCAAAGCCAGAAGGCTCTGCTGGTTGATCTTCAATTCTTCTAGTTCCAAGAACTGCATGATTTTATAATCAGAGGGATTTGGTTATTTGTAAAAATTCTCACTTCTATTTTGGCAGTTTCAGGAGCTTGTCTTTTACTCTCCTTATGGACTAGGAACGCTCACAGAGAGACTCACCCAACCAGCCTCCACCACTTGTGTAGACAATAACAAAATAGGAGGAAAAGAGCTGTCCTCAGGTCTGGAGAGGTGACATATGACTCTCAGGAGACTGAGGTTGCCATGGGGTCCAGCTGCAGCCCCCACAGACCAGGACAGAGCACAGAGGTACTTGGAGGCTGGCACCTTTGAGGAAGCCTAGCCCTTCATTATCGTGTACAATAGTCCAGCTTTCCTCAGCAAAGAGCGAACCATGCAAACACTTTCAGAACCTTTGGCCGGATGCGGACTTCACCTTCTTCTGGGTCCATTAAGAAAATAGAAAATGACAGTGGATCAGTGTCCTGAAACACGTCAATGATCCTTGTGTTAGCTGTGATCATGCTGTTATCTCTGAGCAGTCCAAGTGCCTGCCTCTGCTCAGGAGCTGTCTGCTAGAACAATTGAGGACACCGGATCAGGGATCTGAAGAACTAACCGGTAATGGAGGAGACCAGGCACACAGCACCTCCCTGCCAGGGGAGGGAGAAGACACCAGCTGTTCACACCTTTGCCCTCTAGGGCAAAGACTGGTCGTGAGTACAGATTCCCTCACTTTCATTTCCCATCAGCCCCGCAGTATGAAATGGTGTTTTGCTAAATGAACAGCTGTCCATGAAGCTAGCAACTTCATTGCCACAGAAGGCTCAAGAGAAACGCAAGTGAAGAACGATCCCAGTCTCCTGTCCTAGCAACCCTGTACAAATGACTCCTGGCAAGTCTGTGAGCCGGGGAACATCTACACTTTCTACCCTTAAGAGGTGATTCTCAGGAGCTAACTCAGGGTCTAAGTCACACAGTTATCATTAAGCCTCTTAATGGGTCAGCACTCAACGTAAAAAAGTCCTATTTGATAAAAACTCACAATTTGAAGGTGATAACTTTTTCTTCCCTAGCCACAAAAAGCAATCATTTTGCCATAATCTTCTGTTGATAGAGATGAACCTGCCTCTGGCATTCCTTAGGGATGCTAAGGAAACATTGCCCTGTTAAGTTTTAAAGGGGAGGAAGCATCTGATGGGCTCCAGGAGAGAGATCTCCCAAGAGATTTCTTTGGCGATGGGGATGGAGGTGCAGTGTGCAAACTTCCCAAGACAGGTCCGTGGAGGGAAACCAGCACCAAGTCTGTAAGTCATTTGAACTTCAGCCTGGCCCAGCCCAGAAGGACCACGTATCCAGTGCCAGCTGGATTCACAAAGCACAAGGCTTCTGCTCATCCATATTTGGATGCAAGAATCTGTGTGGTGTTTGGCAGTGACAAGCCTTGCCATATGCTGAGAGAGGGAGAACGAGGGTTGAATTATACGCTGCCTAATCTTTGGGTGAATCACAGCTGATTCACACCCATCTTGACACTCTGAGATTATAAATAGAAAGATCTGGAGCAGAAATAAGAGATCTATATGTCTTAGTCTTTGTCAAGTTCTTCTCGCTATGTTCCTCAGGACTCTTGCCTGTGGAGGGGCAGAATCTGAGGGCGAGGCCTTTGAGCAAAGCTCTGAGTATCTTTACTGCATTACTTTGGGAAGCTTCGGAGAGATAGAGAACAACCCTATTTCACGTCGCAGAACTGGGTGTGTGCCCTGGGGCAAGGAGCGAAGAGCCTTCCTAGGACAAGAGGCCTGGGACCTGGTTCCTGTGCCAGTTCATGTTCAGAGATGACAGGACCTCTGGAAATGCAGGCCGGCAGCATCCTGCAGTGAATCCTCCCCCAGGAATTCAGGGCAGACAGCAGCCACACAGGGCCAGGCACTGGGGAAGTCACCTGTTTAGCCTCCAGAGCTTCGTGACAAAATGTGCACTGCTTTGTTGATTTTCTTGCTATTCTTCTGAGGTGGAGCAAAAAGTTTCAACATGTTTTATGCCAAAGAAGTCTGAGCTAGGGAAGCCAGAAACATCCAGCAACAAAACTGGTAAAATCAACACATGAAGTATGTCAATGAATATTTCCTAAGTTATCTCTAGGAAAGTATATATTCAAAGGCCATAGTTCCTATTCTGAGGAGCTTCTAATATTTGGGAGGAGGACATAAGAGATAAACATGTAGCAATTAGAAGACAGTAAACCTATGGGCAAACAGAGGCAGAAGCTTTCTAGGAGTGTGCCTCAGTGAAGTCTGAGCTAGAAGGACTCACGAGACCATTTGGTTTGTTGTGTGTGTCTCAAGGTTAGCCTTGCCTCTGGAGGTCTAATTTAATTAGCACCATGCTGGGCAATTATTGAAGTTATTATTTCTCAGGGAACAGAATTGAAAGCTCTTGACAGAGCTTTGAAAAGAGAGAGGGAGGGAGGAGTGAATCTGTGCATATGTGTGTGTGTCTGTCTATCTGTGAATGTATGCACATGTGTAAAAGAAAGAATATGAAAAGAGAAGGGAAATGAGGACATGAGGAGGAGAAAAGACAGAAGAGAAGGGGGAGAACCAGATGGGAAGGGGAGGAGTTAGAAAAATCCCCAACCTATCACAGCACACCCCATGTTGACTAACAACCACTACCACTTTCTACTAAGATCAGAATGTTAAAGCCACTGTCATCATCAAATGGTTTAAATGTGCCTAAATATATAATAGTCCATGTGATTCACAAAATAAGTAAATAAAATCAAGCACTACACTGGGACCCCATGGCTGTCTGACGGTAACACGCACAGAGGATCAAGCAGGACAGGCCCACCGCAGGGCAGGGGCTCGAGGACTGCGGCTTTCCAGGTGCTCAGCTAGAGAGGAAAACATGTGTTTGTATTCATCTGTGCAGATAGAGGTGGAAAATATTAATTGGGTCATTAAGCAGTGTGTAATTATTGAGTGATATTACTATATGTTTATGGCAATTTTCAAGGCAATTTTACATCATTATCTTGGGTGCTACACCCACATGAGTTTTTAAAAATGTATCTTTTTAAACTCTATAGTTTTGAGAAGAGCTCTATGCATGTTCTTTGTCTTCATGGCACTATCAGTGTAAGAGGAAGTTCATGCTTTCAAAGCTCTAAGAACGTGGCTGACCCTTAGACATAGTCTCTTCCTGTCTTTCTTTCACAGTATTGTGACCCAGGAAGTAAAAACAACTCAGCCGAGGGTCTCTAGGTGAAGATCTTAGAATGAAGGTATTTGATTTAACTTCCCTCCCTGAAGCCAAATAAAATCTATGAAAAATCAAACCAGAGAAACAAACCCCCACCATCTCCATATCCACAACTCTAAGCCCCAATCCTTAGCGAACAGATGTCAAATAGAGTAAAATTGGGACCTAAGGAAGAAGAGATCTATGATCAGACACAATCCTCTGCAGATCCTTGAAAGGACACAGAGTCCTCCAAAAAAGAGTGGCCCATTACTCACTGAAGTCCAGGGCTCTAGTCACAAGAGCAGTGCTCACCTTCCCAGTGGGTCCTGCTCCTAGAACAGTAGCAGGGCCAGCCAGGTACTGAGGATACAAACATCCACACGCGGCACTGTGCAGAGGAGCCCAGAGGCAAAAGAAGTGACACTGGACCCTGGGCTTACAGTAACTGAGTCCAGGCCTGCTGATCAGATAGGTTCTCAGCTGGAAGAGGGTTCCCCCAGTGAACACTGGCAACATCTAAAGACAGTAGTTGGGAACATGTTGCTGCAACTATAGAAATTGAGTGGAGAGAGGCCAAAGACACTCTAATACCTCAAAGCACACACAGCCTCTTCAGAGAAGAATTATACAGTGCAAATGTTAATAGGGTCAAGGCTGAGAAAATGTTGACCTTGAACAAGTTGCCACTTGTTTGGACCAGTAAATAGCCACTTCATTGAGTTACTGTGCTTGCTAAATCAGAGGTACATATAATATGAAGTAATGTTTCACATGGTGCTTGACAAATCAGAAGGAATCGATGATTGTAATTCTATACCCCCTTCCTCTTTCCCTCCTCAAAGAAGCATAAGTCCATCTATTTGACTCAATTGCCGATAGCCCATCTGGGACATTATTCTGCCTCAGAGAAGCATTGTTAGCAAAAACCTTAGTTCTCTCACATTTTTTTGTGAGTTGGTACCTCACTGGTAACTGTTCCTAGAGAAAAGTGCAAACAACCTGTATGAAAAGAATCAGGTCACAGGCAAGGAGAATCTGCTCAACTCATTGACCCAATGACCTGCTCTGATTTTTAGAATAAGAGGCATCATCCACCTCACCAAATTAAAGTCAAATCCAGGCCATGTAGGTACAGAAAGACCAGGATTTTTATTTTGAGTGTTTTCTAAAACTCTGCTGCAGCTGAATTACACACTTCTCTGTATTTTTAACAGCTCACATTTAGTAAGTCAAATCATCTCTTCATGACTCAAGACTACTAACATTAATTATCTTATGGGCTTCCACACAATGATGGCTTTCGAATCTTCTGAAGTTTGTTGGATCCTAATCTGTACCCAAAGTAGTCTCAAAGCACTATGCTTCTTGATCTTTTGTTTACATTAATTAAGAGGGGGTTTCCCCCCTGCTTAATTCCTTATTAGAATGCTTCTAACTAATTTTCTCCTCAGACATTCAGTTCCTTCCAACAGTGATTTCACAAATTTCAGGGCTAAGGATTACTTAACTGCTAGTGTGTGAAGAAGAGATACCCTTTAGGAAAGAATACAAAATTAGGTGGCAAATTGGGGAGTGGGAGGAACCCTGGAAGACATTTCCACTCAGATTAAGGGAGCCATGGTTTAATAATACACAGACATGACTGTAAAATATATCCCAATAAAGTTTAATCAGCTTCTACTTAGCTGGAGCTCAAAAAAGACTGCAGCCTCACCTCTGCCATCAGACATGAAACTGGCACGTGCTGGAGGGTAAGTCACAGTGACACTAGCCATCAAGCCAATGGTAATTAAAATACCTTCCCTTTTTGGTTTTGTACAATCTTGTGGCCTGGTAAATACCCTGCTGGAGTCTCCTGCTGTGGACCTGCCTCTGCCATGATCTGATGCAATCCTTTCTCTTCTTGTTTATTTTGAGCTAGAAAACAAGAGTCATCCTTGACCAAGCTTTGTATGAGGAGGGAAGGGCGAGCTCAGAACAGCAAAGGAGGGCATCGCTTCTCAGAGCCAAGTATAGAGATTTACGTGCACTGAATTTGAGTCAGGTATATAGAATGTCTCGAGATTATCTCTTATTTTAAGCTGTGTTCCACCAGGTGAGGAAAGGCATGTTGATCTCTTGGCATCATTTTTCAAAAGAGAATTCTCTTGGTAGAAGTAGTTTTGAATACAGGTTTTATTAAAGAAAACATGATTATATGTAGCGGTACATTTTTCAGTTATAAAAATTCTATACTTGGCCTCAAGAACTCTAATAACAAGCAAATGTTTATTTGTATCTTCCTTTGCTTCTCTTTGCTAGATCTTGAAAGTTTTTGCCTTGGAATAAGTTAGACTGAAAGAAAGGCTGCAAATATGGGCCAGAGATTCCTGATATCCTTCTTCGAGTCTCCCTGAGAATAACTTACATAATCATAGCACAAGTATGAAATCAAGACATTGACATCGACGCAGTGCAACTAACTAGTCTATGGAGTCTACTCAAATTTTGCCAGCTTTTCTGAAAATGTCTTCTCTTCTGGCCCAGGATTGAATCCAGGATTCTACATCAAATTTAGTTGTGACCTTTCCTAAATCTCCCCTAATCTGTGACAACTCTTAAGTCGCTTGTCTGTCATGCTTTGACACTTTTGAAGCCAGATCTTTTGTAAAATCTCTCTTAGCTTTGATTTTTGTGATTTCCCATAATTACACTTTTTGTGCAAGAACACCTCACAGATTATGGTGTTCCCTTTTCAGAGTCCTGTATCAATGGACACAAAATATCCACATTTTATTATTGGTGTGGTGTGTAACTTGGTAGTGTCTGCTGGCCTTTCCCACCAAAAACACTTTTTCCTCTACAATTTTGGTTTCTTTGTATTTTTTTTTCTTTTTTGAGACAAGGTCAGAGTGACCTATATAGGTCAGAATAACCTTGAATTCTCCATTTAGACCAAGCTGGTCTTGAACTCATAGTGATCCTCCTGCCACAGCCTCCCAAGTATTGGGATTACAAGAATGTGCTACTATGGCCAGCTTCCTTTATAATTTTTAAGAGAAAGACTGTGCACATTGTTCTTTTCCTTATAGCTTTGTCTGTTATGTGTCTAATGAGTGTTCTTGCCTGATTCCTGCTTGATGAGGGAAAAATGTTTATTTACAACATTTTCTCCACCTTTATTAATTGAAATTTTACTGAATTATCTTTTCTGGCTCACTTAATTATTCCTTGATTATTTTCTGTCAGTTTGGACTTAAACATATTTATTTTATTCAATGGAATATAATGTGTTATTGCCATTTCTGTTGTTCCTCAAATTGTGCACTTTCCACCATAGGTAACCTTTCAAAGTTTCCTCTGTAATCTCAGCGTCTTTCAAGCCATTTTTGAGTGCTTCCTGCCTTTCCTGTGTTCCAGAATGTTCCAGATTAATCTTACATTTTCCGTGACTCAATTCTGTAGTCAATCAGTTCAATAAAGAGCCTGTTTCTTATCACTAGAGAACAGTACCTAAGATATAGGTGCTAGTTGTGCTCATTGCTGTTGAGGTGTTACATATAGGACAGAGAGTGTATCTATTACCCAAGCATGAAATTCCTATATTTATATTCTGATTCCATTCACATGGAGAATAAAAATCATGCGTCACACTGATCGCCTCTTATTTTAACACTGGGGTTCGCTCTAGCTTCCTCCCTCTTCCTTATTGGTAACACCTACTTCAGAAATGTAGCTCTCTTTATTCTCTGTGGTTTTGCTTATTTCATCAGTCAATCTTAGAAGACACATAAAATAAACTACATCCTGGTGTAAAAACACATTTGCAAACTAGGTTACAATATGTGCCCACAGGTCCTTTGGCAATATTTTTGTATCATGCTAATAAATAATCAAAAATACAGTTTTTCAATGTCATTTAGGTTAGCTCTTATCATACTGTTGGGTTTCATACTGGATTCTCCCAGAAACTTGTTTGCATTGAATTAATTACTGGCGAGAACAGGACTCTGTGAAGTACAGTGGTTCCTCAGTTCACTAATTTAATTCTTCCCATTATTCTGGTTGCAAACCCAAATGGATGAGAACCGAACCAAATTCAAGGGTTGAGGTCCAGATTGACCTTATGGGGAATTTGATTCAGCTCTCTCATCTAATTTAGTTTGAGACCAGAATCATGAATGAATTCAGTTTGCCAACCATGGTATGACTGTATTCCTATACTTATACAAGTCAGACTTACATGGTAAGGTATAACAGAGAACTGCTGACCCAGTCATGCCTGTTTTCTGTACTACTGTGTCCTCACTTCCTATTCTTTCTACTTGCTATTTTCTACCCTCTGTATGTAAGCAATCTCATCCCTGTGAGTCTAATTTTTTGTATATTATTTGTGCTTAGATGAACAGATATATATGCCTTTAATATCCATGGTTTATTACATGCAGTATGCTGTGAATATTCTTTGCATCTTCCTTTTGTGTATTTAACTACATAGCTTAGAAAATCACTATCAGTTATTGCAGAGCCATTACTCTTTCTATTGTTGTGGGGTTTGGTTGTTGCTTATAAATACATAGTGTTCTGTGTGTGGATGAACCAGAGTTAATTCAGTTATTCCTCTGTGTACAGAAATTTAGAGCCAGCATTTTGTAATTATAATAATGCTCTAGTGAGCAGCCTTGTGCATGTGTGCTTGCCAACCACTGGCAGGATAGCTTCAGCTGGATTTCTAGAACCAGGGTCTGTGGGGTCTCACTACACAGATCAGGCTCATAGTGATTCTCCTGTCTTCAGCCTCCCATGCACTGGGATTATAGGCACATGCCACCACACCCAGTGTCAGTCACCGTCTAAGTGCATCCTGGGGGTTGGGGCAGCACAGCACACCAGGGATAGAATCAGGTCCCCGCATCTGCATAAGAAGCAATTAGATTTCTAAAATAGCATTGCTGGGTCAGATAATAAGGTGCGTATGGAGACTCACTAGGCTTTGACAAATTTCACTGTAGAAAGACTGTGTTAGTTCACCTATTACCAGCCTTGTATATAAATGTCTATTTCACATGCAACTTCAACAAAAATATATGTTATAATTATTAAAGTTACTTAATAAAAGCTATTAATTTTGCTAATTCACCTGACAAGAAATGGTATTTCAATGTTGCTTTGATTATATACCTGAATTCTGAATATGAGCAACTTTCACCTGTTTAAAGGCCACTCTTATACCATTTGTTGTGAACTGTCTATTCATGAATGCAGAAATAGGTGAAATAATAGCTGAAGGGCTTTGGGGTCTGGCTCCCAGGATGGGCCCTGGCCCAGGATTAAGCTCCACTTACACAGACCTTAGATTTGCAGCTTTCTCAGCCTCCAGCCTGCAGTTTGGATGGTGGCCTCGCCAGGCCTATGATCTGAGCATTCGGGGTTACGGTTATTTTTGGGTTTCCTGTGTCAATAAAGACCAATTTTGCAGATGCTTAAGAGTGAGCCCAGTGTTTGATGTGGAAATGATGAAGTTAACAATTAACACGGAGCTTGAGTAGCTTTATATTTGAGTTTCAGACTTTAGTCCTCATGTCTCATAATGGGGAATGTCATTCCACTTGCCATTTTGGCAAAGGTCAAAGCCAAATGTCCCCATGACTGATGACTTGTATTCCATGTCACTGTGAATTCTTCTACCTCTGTTTGTAAAAGGAAAAGGGAATTTTCCTAAGTTTCATTTGAATGAATCATGCTTACACTAACAGCTCTTCAGAGGGAAAAGAAATCAATCTTGTAAATTCCAAGTACTGTCTGGGGATCCATATATTAGGCATCATCTCTGTGTACTGGTCAGGCCAGAAATGGGGCTGTATTTGACCTGCTCAGGTTAAACCTCCAGCAAGGACAACACTGGTGCTACTCTCAGTCTCCCCAAAACCAGTTTGGTAAGAACTGAATTGATATGGACAGCAGAAATGCAACTGCTATGTCTTAATTTGATTATTTACTGCCATACAATGTCTCTTTTGGGTTCTCTAAATTAAAAGACATTACTGTTTAAATTAGCTGTATTATCTAACTAAATAATGAAATGCCTTCCTCCACTTAGTCCCTAGGGCTGGAAAGGAGATAACGCAATGGGAGCCTTACTTGTGTCACTGTGCTCAGTGGCACCCCACATCGAGGGCTCCTCTAAAGTCTGCACATCTTCTGCCCGAGTGATCCTACCTCTAACTCTAGCCTAACACCTAAAGATCAGATTATTTTCACATGACCTCTACATGTTGCTTACATGAGACTAAGGAAAGCTGACATATCCTTACCTTCCCTACTTTCCTGAAAATGCCCCAAAAAATCTATCTAAATAAGGGGAAAAATAACTGAGGAAAAACTACTGCTGACATGACGTGAAATTCAAGGCTTTGTTTGTATTTCCAGTCATATTTCTGAGCACTTAAACCCAGGATGTTTCAGCTAATGACCACAAACCATAAACTCCTGTTCAATTTTCATTACAACTTCGGTTAAGAAAGAAGCTAGAAGTTTCACCTTGATGAACTCTGTATGTTGATATCTGTGATCTGAACAACTACACGGAGGGCAGCAATGTGTAATACAAAAACCACACTCAAATACCTCTCATCTTGGTCTTCTAAATGTGTACCATTACTAATATCTGCTCAGTTATTACTATACTGTCCACAAAATAAACTTTTTTAAAAAGTAAAGAAGATAAGAAAATAGAAAAAAATTAAGGTTTCTTGAAAGCAAGAACTAATAATCAATTTGTCCAATCTTGCATAACTATCTGTTAATCTGAGAACAGAGCTGATGATAAAAATAGATAGTATAACAACCATTGTTAATTAGCTATTCTTGTTTTGAAAATCTGTAACATATGTACTGCTATATGTTGTCCTATTTCTATCTTTGCTTCCGCTATTTGTTTTTGCTTTGTTTTTACTTTTCAAAATAAATAAAATAAGTGGCACCACCAAGGCAGGCAGGTACTAATCTCTGCAATAGGACTTTGGAGCGCATGGAGGTTTCCCTGACTTGAATGTACACAAAAATTGTTTTCAAGCTTTCTTTCTGTACCAGGTGATTTTTCCCAAGGTTCTTTAGGAGAGACAGAATAAGTTGGAAATACATCGATTGTTAATAATTCATGGAAAACAGCTTTGGCTAGAGCCTGCAGCTTATCAAAATTGCTCAATACTGAGTGCAACAATCTATTCTGGAAGATTTCCAGCTTCAGTGACCAGCTTCCTATTTGTAAACTTTGCAAGTGTCTCTTATCATGGGCGATGGCTTAACTATTAATAGGAAAAACACAGGCTCCTTTGCCCATTCTGTAATTCTCTCAGTGAATATGGCCAACCACAGGTACGATGGCCTGGCACCTGCTCCGCCATTCAGCCACTCTTCTGGGTTATGTGTTGAAAACAATGGCCTCAATTGTCAAGAGAGAGCAAGAGAAGGAAGGAGTGAGAGATCAGTCAGTGAGTAGATACATGGCCTAAAAAACACACACAGGCTGTCCTCTGCACACACGCATCCTACACACACAGAGAGCCATAATTAATGTCCCCTTCAGCTCTTTCGTCTTTAATGGCTCCTGCTTCAGAGCCACATCACACATCACGGTCTTTGTGTCCTGAGTCCACAAGAAGCACCCCGAGCATTCTTGCCAACCTTGTGGCTTGCTCATGCAGCTGGGACTAAAGATCTCTTGTGCGCAGACGGCAGGGTGCATCCTAGCAGCAGAGCCAACACCAAGCACCGCTCATGTTTGCACTGCCGCTGCTTGTACTGGGGGGAAAGAGGAGAGAAATGTTCTCACTGGGAAAGGTTTCTGCTCTGATTTATGGGTTAAAGAGAACAGTTCTTTTCATGATTCCATGTCCTATATTAAGAGTTGACTTTGACTTCTATCTACCAAGAACCTATGAACTTCTACATAAGGTTGTAGGAATGAAAAAAGTAATTCAAGTCTGCGCGGAGCTACAACTTTCCAGCTTCCAAGACACTGTGGTGTGCATTGACAGCAGCAGTGGGTTAGGTCCTCTGCTATTAATGGAGGGCAGAAAAATGAAAAACACTTTGGCAAAGGTCAGTGCAGATTAGCCGGAGCTTCAGGAAGCGAGCAACTGTATTTACAATCCCGGGATGGCACATATTTCAGCTTTCCACACAAAGAAGGCTTTCTTTTCACTTATGACATGTCAATAAGGCGAGGTGGGTAAATTCTAAAAGACTCCCAGACAGATTTGTTGCTGAACAGTAAATTCAAACTTACATGTCATGAATTTCAGTATTCTATCTCTCATTCCAGCGGAACAGCCCGTGGCACCAAGTATCCTTTGCCCAGCATAATCACACTGAACACAAAGCCCCTACAGAATTCTAGGGAATGAAGGAAGGGAAGTAGAGCTTTATTTTATTGCTTTTTTTTTTCTTCCTTCTTGAGCAATGTGAATTTAAATAGATGTGCAAACTCAGAAAGTCCAGTTTGAAGGAAGTTACTAATGAGGTGGGCATACAGCTTTTCACCCCAGGTGGTGAGTATGAATCTGGGCTGAGTGGTGATCAGAAGAAGATCGGAGATCTTGTGCTCATTGTGAAGTCACCCCGCTACATCAGTAGTTACTGCTCAACATATTGTTCAACTGACTGACTCTAAATCCCACAAGTGAAAGAGAACTCAGTGTCAACAGGTTGGCTGACTTGCTCATTTTATGAGTGTTTAAAGCAAGTGTAGGAAAAGGGGCACGAGAAAGGCACACATTGGGGTCCAGGACTTCTTCGAGGCTGTGCAGGTCCTGAGGTCAAATCTAGAACTAAAGTGAAGGTTTCCTGACTCCTCACTTGATCGCATTTAAACTCCACCACACCACTGGCTATTCCATGGGATGAGATAGATTATTTTCTCTCCATGTGTGAGCTGTCATTTGTCACTGACACATAGCTTGCTTAGGTGAATAATAATGCAGGAAAGGTATAGATAAAAGGTTAAGGGAAAAATCATTATGGCTACCCAAGGAAAACGGTTTCTGGGCAGCTAGCCTACACACACCACACACCGGGGAGAGAATTCTGGTCCTCCATGATTGTGCACCAAATCACTACAGAAGTTAGTAGCTGATGAAAATAACCATTTTCATCATAATTCTAAGGGAATTTGAGCAAGGGTCAACCAGGTGATGCCTCTGCTCTGGGTGGTGTTGACAGGGATTGCTCTATGGTATGCACCAGTCACTGATAGCTGGATTGTTTGGAGAAGAATTCAAGAGTGCTGTGCCCACATACTCGGGGCCTTGATAAGCACAAATGGAAATATGGATTTACACGGCCTCTCTCTGCACCCCCACGTAGTCTCAGGGACTCTAGAGCCCTTGTGAATGCTAGATATCTTATGTGGTAGCTCAGGACTCAAGAAACTGAAGAAACTATTGGCAGAGACTGCTGCTTCTGCCATTCGGTATTGCTTAACACTGTCTGGCTTCCCTGACAGCCCATGGAAGGGAACATAAAAATCTCACCTCTTTGGGAAAGAGATGTCAAAGATTCTGTGGCCATCTTGACTCTACCACAACCCATCCTCTCACCATTAATTACTTATACTCCTCTATCATGGTTTGGGATTTTACTAGGGAAGCAATATATGCAAGATACATATTACAGGATTATTTTATAATGAATTACCCAAAGAATCATATACAAAAAGAGAGTGCAGGAAATCTGTCCACATACTAAAAACTGAAGCATCCAGCTGCTTCATGAATTTGTACTAGGAAGGCCCAAAGGTTAATGGTGGAAGCTAGAAAGTCTATGGTAGTGGGATGAAGGATCTGTGCTAGCAGGCTGAGGGGTCTGAACTGGAGCCAGGAAGCAAAGCTGAAGAATCAGAACTCCATTGAAAACTACCATAGCCACCCTAAGTGACAATGAGGTCCTGAGCTCCTCCAAGGACAAGGAAAGCTGAGCTCCTGTCTGGAAAGCCAATGTGACAAGCTCCTCCACAAGACTGAGCAGTGCACCATCCTCCCCTCTGGTGCCAGGAAGCAGTGTCCAAGGTGAGGACCAGAGCTGTCCCAAGGTGAATCACAGCCATTCTCAGCAACAGTGAGGTCTCGAGCTTCTCCTCTGATGAGAAGCTCACCGTGAAAGCCAGCATGATGAGACCACCCAGCAGAGGAGCCCAGGAGAAATGGCGGCTCCAGACAGCTTCCCTTACAGCCTCTCCACAGCTGCTCCAATTCTGCCTCCTATGCTGCCGGCCACAACCTCAGGTGGCCTCCCACACCCAGCACTGGGCTAGTTCAGTTCATCTGAGTGTAACCAGGTGCCCACCAGCTGGCATCCACCACATCCCCCCCATGCAAGAGGCACTCACCCCCTCCCTCCACTCCCAAGAACTTCACCTCATTGCAGTGACGGGCTCAGACTGGAGACCCAGGATGTTACCTCCTAACTCACGCCTAGGCGCAGGTGACACTAGCCAGGCAGGAGGCTCCAAATACAGTTTCTTCTTTCAATTGAAAACCAGTAACCTACAGAGCCAGGTCTTCTGTCCCCTGCATCTAACATAAAATGATTACACTGAAACGGTCAAAGAGTAGACACTCAGGCTCAAAACTGAAGAGAAGCAATAGAAATTGCATTTGTTTGTAGCAATTCAGAACTACAGCTGGGCACAGGGCATTCATTCCTAGAATTTTATTGATTCCTTAGGTGATTCTATTGTATGGCCAGTGTGAGAACCTTTGACCTGGGGCTTTCCCTTGGTACCTTTAAAGTGAAAATAAAAATACAAAAAATAGCATCCTTTAGTAGTTTACGTCCTAAAATGTTTTCTCATTTATTTGGTGTCTTTTTCATCTTTTTAATTTTATTTATCTTTTGGCCAGCTCATCCCACCCTGCACACAGTGCTAACATGGCATGTGGTACCGGGGATTGAACTGCGGTCCCCTGTACCTGCCTAAGCTTGCCTAAGCAGGCGCTTTAGACCGCTGAGCTGTCTCGCCGGCCCCTTGGTGTCTTTTTTTTAAAGTGTAACTTTCTTCTCTAAGTGCAGACCTCTTCACAAACCCCATCTCCTTCAAATTATTCATATGCAACTAAATATTCCAATCCTTTGGATTTACAGCTTTGTAGAAATCCAGCTACAGGTTGTGAATGTTTAAAGAACGAGGTAGTAAGGCCCATAAAATGGCATGCTGATGAATGTTTAATCATCCATCTTGGGAAAAGAACAGTTCTGATTTACAGCGAATGCTAATTTCTGTACTGTTAGGTGCTCCCACCGTGGTCGGTCCCCAACATCACGCAGTCACCTCCCACGAGACAGCGCAAGCCACATCGTCCATCCCCACATGCTTGCCTACACTGGCACAAGTCGTAAAGTGAAATGTCACAAGAAGAGCACAGGATCAGGAGGATTAATGTAGGACCCCTTGGGTGAGACTGCAAATTCTGCTACCGACCATCAGTGGGGGATCTTAGCAAGCTAGTTTTTCTTTCTCAGTTCAGTTAAATCAGCACAACAATGATAATAATACCACTTGGTGGGGTTATGTCTCTCCCCGTCGCGCCAATCACGGGCTCCTAAGGTGCTAAACACACTTTTGCAGCTTAACCCAGAGCTCACCTGCTTAGGAGCCTGATGTAGCCAAATCAGCCCTCTCTGTCTGGGATCTGTATCCCCAGAGACTGGAAATGGATCCCCCCCACCCCAGGAAGCGGGTCCCCTTGGGCCTGACTTCTCCCTCCTCTGTTTGCTTCGGGCCGGGGATGGGCAGGAAGAGGACTAAGGTGGGAGGGCAGCTTCCACCCGCACACCTTCTTGTGCCATTTCTGCCCTCGAGCCAGCCAACCTCCGGTGGAAATGACTAGAAACACAAGTCTCTCCTTCCTTAAGTTTCAGATGTCACCCACTTTGTTCCAAAACCAAATCAGAGAATTCTAAGGGAGAAGGGGCTACCTCTAGCGCTGGCGTGGGACTTCGGGTGGGACAGGAAAGGTGGAGGCGAGTACAGGGAAGGATTCGTGGGTCGGAAGCATACGGAAGGTGTGAACCATGCAGTGGAGGTAGCAGGACTGGTTGGAGGGTGTCAGGGGCGGGGGTGGAGAACACCAGCAAGATGTGGTATTGTTTTTAACATTTTAAAAAATTATTCATTTGTTTGGTACAGGGTCTCACTATGCAGCTCGGACTCATAGACATCCTCCGATCCTCCTATGGACAGATAGCCTCCCCACTGCTGAGATTACAGGCATGTACCAACACGCCTGGTTTTGGTGGCCAGCACTGCAAGCCCAGGACTCCAAGGGAAGAACAACATGTGGTACTGGGGATCAGTACTAGGGATTGAACTCGGCTTATTGCGCTTGCCAGGCAGGCGCTTAGAGCTCCTCAGCCCAAGATGTGGTATTTTTGAACAATGAAGTACTGCTAGGCCATAAAGAAGGACAAGCTTGAGACTTCTGTAGGTGAATGGATGCATGGAGACCACACTCGTAAGTGAAATGCATCAGACTCGCTTGTGTGAGTGTCGTATTGTTCCCTGGCGTGAGACACTGAAAGAGTAAAAAGACACAATAGCTATTGTGAAATGGGAAGAAATTGTTCAAAAGGAAAAAGGAACTAGGACGGGTGCAAGGGGAAACGAAGGGAGGGAACGGGGAAAACATGTAAGTCTATTGCACTACTAGTGTCTCTTAGTTCATTCAAAAGAAGATTTGAGCTAATATCAATTGGAGACATTTTTATGCCCACATCTTACACCAAGAGCAACTACTTTAAAGATGATAGCATGTAACAAATTAACTACTGTTATTCTCCTATTATTTTGTTATGAAATTTTGTTTTACTTTTTTCCATAAAATTAAAAAATAAAAACATTATCTTCTCTTTAAAATAAATTTAAAAAATAAAAAGTAAAAAGGGACAAGAAAAAACTGAGGTTTATTGAAAGCAAGCATTAATGTTCAATTAGTTGACCTATCTTGCATAACTATATCTGTTAATCTGAGCGACAGATTTGACTATAAAAATACATAATATAACAACCATTGTGAATTTTTTATTCTTGTTTTGAAATTTTGTACCGTATGTATTGTTGTGTGTTTTCCTGTTTCTATCTTTGTTTTTTCTTTTTCTTTTGCTTATGCTTTTGTCTTTAAAATAAAATTTTTAAAAAAAGAAAACACAATGGAAAAATCTTACATGACAGACAAAGGTACAAGAGAGAGAGGGATTTTGAATATGAAAAGTAACAATGAGGAAACGTGCCTCAAGAAAGGTCCCCAGTAGTAATGAGGACAAAGTTAACAGAGGCAATAAATAAAATGAAACACTTGATAGGAAGCTATTCTAATAGTCCACAGAGAAGGGCCTTATTTGAGTGAGATTGTTGTGTTTTGCTTTAATTTTAGGAAAGGGTCTACAGAGTGTTCAGGGTCTCACTACTAGATCAGACTCATAGTGATCCACCTGTTTACAGCCTCCCTAGAGCTGGGATTACAAGTGCACACCACCAGCATGCCCTGGGGGTGGGACCAGCACAGCACGGCTGGGGATTGAACCCTCAGCCCCTCCACCTGCTTGCAGGTGCTTTAATCCACTGAGCTATTTGGCCAGCCCTTGACTGAGATTGTCAACAGGCTTATGAGTGGATTTGGAGAGCAAGAGAGAGGAGAAGTCAGTTATGCCTCTGAAGCTTAGGAAATGGGAGAACAGGAAAACTTATCCACATGCTCAGTGCACGGTCCCCACCCAGGCTGTGGCCAGTGCTGGCCTTTGCACTTGGAGAATTTGTTGTAGAAAAATTCCTGATGGAGCTTATGCTCTAGCCGGGGCATTAGACTACAGACAATCATGACATAAAATAAGTCACTGCAAGTAGAATAAACTCAGACGGAAGTTCAAGGAGTGACGCGAGAGAGGACAGAGGAGGGATCTACTCACAGAGGGTGGCCAGGGGAGATACTCTGTGTAGGAGACATCATGCCATCAGTGGAAGCATGAGGAAGCTGTGATCATGCCCAGGACAAGGCTGGGGCAGGGGTAGATAGGCAGACCCTCTGCAGGAAGGGGAAGCTACCTGGCAAAGTCCCTAAGACCTGAAAGAGTGGTGATATTGCAAAGGAACGTGAGAGTCAGAGGGAGAGGTGAGTTGGGGACATGCTGTATATGAGGGGCCAGAGGGCCGTAGAAGACATCAAGGCAGTGACTTGAAGCTAGAAGCACAGGACCTGACCTCAGAAGAGAAGATTCCCTGCACCAGGGTGACCAGGAGGCAGTACATTTGGCAGAATTGCTAAGGAGAGAAACGGCAACTATGTGGGTATGTAAGAAGCAGAAATGGGACTGTGCTGGTCAATGCTTCATGTCAACTTGAGAAGGTTAGAAGTTTAATGAAGTGACTCAGCAGACAGCCAGGATTCTTAGTTGGAAACATCCTCATCCTGTGCAAGAGGAGGGCATGGGCATTGGGTGAAGTCTACACCCCCAGTCCCAGGGTAGCTTGTTTATAACGAAAGGAGGGAAGAGAGGCTGGCTAGAAGGCCCAGCTGCTGCCCTTCCCTTTGCTCTTCCTTTTTTTCTGCTGCCATGAACTGCTGCTTTCTGCCACATGCCACACTGCCTGGGAGCCAGCTGCCTACAGACTGAACCCTCCAGTAACTGTGAGTTAAATAAACCTTTCCTTCCTTCATCTTGGATGTCAGGTATTTTGTCCCAGCAACGAGTAAAAAGTTAACTGAGACAGGAACCAAAACGAAGAATCTTGGAGTGGGCTGGGCAATTCTGGGAATCCTCAGGATTCCAACCTGGGACCTGGGCAGCAGAACAGAGGTGACGGAGGCTGAGCCGGAGCTGGGAGAGGAGTTTGAGTGAAGATTTCAAGGGCTGCAGTAACTAGAGAGGGCATCGAGCTCCAGGCAGGACGCAGGATCTGAGAGCAACAATCAGCCCACCCAAAGTCATATCCAGTGCTCTTGGTCTAAGCGAGGATAAAAGAAATGGAGCCTGGAGAGAGGAAAGAGGGAAGCAATGATAGGGATAAATGCTGCCCGCGCTGAAGCACACAGAGAGCCCCACAGGGCAGGACCTAGGACCTGACCTCCTCTTGCAGCTGTTTTGCAGGACAGCTGGTCCCACGAAGTCAAAATGTATCCTGGGCTCACAGAAAGTGACTGTTCTTTTCTCCCCAAGAATGAGCACATCAGGGATAAGTAAGGGAGTCACTCCACAGAACCCCGCTAATGAATGGCCCAGAAAGGCTAAGAGCACAGCGACAGCTGCTTTTCTCCACACTTCTCTTTCTTTCCTTTTCCCACCAGCTTTGTTTACTGTTGCTAAAGAGCAACACAACACAGTCAAACTCTTGCATCTGCAAGAACAGAAAACAGAAACTCCCCTCTGGACCGCTGCTTCAGACAACAAACTGTGGGGAGGAGTTTATCCCTGAGTCTCTTGAGAGCAGGGGATCCAAAAATCGTGTCCTTCACAGAGTGGCCACTTCCTGGGGCATGTTGGCAGCCACAGGAGGGTCCAATCTCAGCCTCTCTTTGAGCTGAGATAAAGCGTGCCACATAGCCTGAAACTGTGACAGTCACTCCCGTTTCAGATTCTCTCATATGTGGGTCAAGGCCATGAAATACAGTGACAGATTTTGCCATGTTTTCTACTCTTCACTTAAGCTCTTGGTACTTTTAATGGAAACTCAAGAAGACAAATTCACTAAATGCTTACTTTATCTGTATCTGTGGACCTGAGAGGTTCATCCGTTAGCCAAAAAAGCAAAAATGTTCTATTTTCAGGTTTCTTCTGAAGTCTGATCAGTGGCTTTCACCTTCCACTTACCCTTTACCCACTATTCTTCTACCCCCAGAAGACGGGGAAGAGGGTGCCACCACCTTTTCCTTCCACATCTCATCAAGGCCTCTTTACCTTTTTAATAAAGTATCTGCCCAGAAGTTTGAATAACTACCACCCAGGTTTTCAACATAACACACAGAATTTACTAATATATATGTAATGTTAAATATAGTACTCTAGCTGGGGAGATAGCTCAGTGGCGTAAATGCGTGCCTGGCAAGCACAAGGTCCTGAGTTTGATTCCCAGTACTGCATAAATAAATAAATAAAGTATTCTAGTTCATGCATTATTTCCCATAAATATGTTCTTCCTCTAAAATGATGGCATTTTGTACTCAAGGATTATATATTTTACTTTTTTAATGTCAAACCCCAAGACAGTGTTTAATGCCTTTTTGCATAGAGCAGCAGCCCAGCTATCCAGATGTAAGTACTATATACCCTTATTACTAAATTCTTAAGAAGTAGTTAGTATGAATGACAAGAGGACAAGAAGAAGAGACAGAGAAAGGGGAAGAAATTTCAATGAATAGGAAATTAATGAAGTAGGTAGTCCCACAGCTAAGACATAAGAAGAAGGGGAAGCCCAGAATCCTGCTGTGGCCAGTAGGACAGTGAGGGCATACCACAGAACTTTCCAAAGAGTTTGGGGACACAGTAGGAGGAGGGCTTGACTGGGAGCATCTAGGGCAGGGGATTTAGCCATTTGATAGTATGTTTGTACATTACAGAATGAGGAGCGGTGGTGAAAATTTGGTCTGAAGTGAAGAGAAGAGGTGACCCATCTTGGGAGCTGGTAATAACCCCATCTAAAAGGGACCAAGACTCAAAGTCCCCATGCCAGGGGAGCTCCACCAGAGGAGCACAGAAGCCCCCTCCAGGGCAGGAGGACTACGCAGGCCCACAGGGCTGCACCACATGGCTCCTTCACACAGCCACAGCCATGTGTACCCAAGAAGAGCACAACCAGCCAGACTCTGTGGGAAGACCTGGAAGCCATGCGACTCGAGAGCATGGGGAGAAGATGGCTCCCAGGAAGAGCCGATCTGTCTTGTTCTTCTACAGTGATGCTATCCTGAGACTTGTGTCTGAATTAGACTCAGAGGACGACCTCAGCATTCAGTGACCCAGCACAGCAGAGGCCTCTCACACTGCAGGTTGCAGCAGGTGGGCAGGGACTCCACTGGCCACACACTCCTGGAGCCAGACACACAAAACCTTCATCTCATCATGACGTACAGGCAAAGCTCAAAACAGAACCTTGGAAATTGTGTACCAGCTTTCAAAGCTTCCTCCCGGAAGAATTCCACATCATTTCCAGTTGCATCTCCTTGGCCAAGGCAAATCATGGGGCCACGCCCCACTTCCAAAGGTCAATGACATACAGCCCTACCATATTCCTGGAAGGCAATGTTTGTGGACAGTGCTAACAACGACCACTGTTCCTGCCAAATGGTCACTTACCCACTGAGGTTTGATCTCTCTTCTGCCCAGAAGTGCAAATCCAATCTGCCTGCTTGATTTCACGTCATCATTGAAATATTGCCCAAATATGAGATGAAAAGATCCAGGTATAATATATGTTTAAACTCTTACCCATCAATTGGTTTGCAATAAATGGTTGAGCAGTTGATTTTCCTTGGATACTTCTTCCCATACCCTTTAACTGTGTAGGTTCCTCTCACTCCTCTTCCTTTTCCCTTGTGGAATTTATCATTTGTACTTATTGATTTTTCCATGTTAAAGAATTTTCAATAGATTATATGTTTACTTTATCCATTAAAGAATTTTCAATAGATTATATGTTTGTTACTCATTAAAGTGTTTTCAATAGATTGCTTACTTTTTATACTAAGTATGGCACAGAAGATTTAAAATGTATGAATGTTATTCCCTAAGTAGCATTTGCCATTGTGGGCCTATTACGTGAATGCTCAATAAATCATTACCAACCACTGCTTGCTACTCCTAGGTAACTGGAAAAAGAAAATAGTCTTCGAAGGTCATTTAGTGAAGTAGCAAACAGAACTATGGATGCCTACTGACCCTAAATTAATTCAGTGAACAATTTCCGCCTTATAACCATGATGTATAATCTAAATGAGGACATTGTATTATGGCATGTGGATTATGAATAAAACTGTTAAAATTTCTTGTAAGAAAAAATGGAGAAAGAAGAGTAGAGAGGTTTAGGGAAATTTAGCAACTCTTACATTTGGAGTAGAAAGAGCTGGGATGGGAGGCCTGGGTCCCCCAAAATCTTTTTCCTGTCGCAGATCAGCTGTGTCAGCCAGAAGCTTCATGCAGCAGGCTGGGGCCCAGGAGGGGCACCGCACAGAGAAGCCTGCGGGCCTGGCTGCCCCTTTTCAATGGCCCTCAAGATATGTGAACAAAGGATGTATGGGTCTTGGCCTCTGAGGGAGCGAGTTTCCAGGACAGAGGGCAGAACGGCCTGAAAATAGTCTCGACTGGAATTGCCCATGCCCTCGTCTTTGGGCACTTCTCCCATGTTGCTGTGTTCCAACCCAGATGTGTCACCTCCACATACTGGTGTCCTGAGATCTGAATGGAGGCTTCCAATAGCGTCTGTGTTCTCATGGTTCTTGGGCTGTGTACAGTTTCTCAAGCCCCACTCCACATTTTTCAATATTGGGGATTAAACCCAGGGCCTTTGTACTGAGCTACATCCCTAGCTCTTTATTTTTATTTATTTATTTTTTTTTTGTGGAACCGGGGATTGAACTCAGGCCCTTGTGCTTGCCAGGGAAGCACTTATTCTACTGAGCCATCTCCCCAGCCCCTCTTTATTGTTTTTATTATTATTAATTTTGAAGGTCTCACTAAGCCCAGGATGGGTTTGAATTTGTAATCCTCCAGCCACAGCCTTCCAAAGTTCTCAAAACCCTTTAGAAGCTCCTAGCTTCTAACGTATCTTTTTGTCCAGAAAGCTCCATGTGTCAAAACCACAACCAAATTTCTTTCCTAGACATAACTCTTGTGCCTTTTTTTCTCATTCTACTCACTTGAGAGGCAATGCCACACCCTAGTGAGTTCTTTGATTTGCAACTGAGTCTCAAAGGGCTCAACTCCTCAAAATCTTTTCTCAAACTCATTTCCTACCGCTGAAGCTCCTAAGGCAGTCAGCTTTTCTTGACTCCCTGAGGCCCAAATTTCTGGACTAGTCTCTTTCATGTCTGCTTCTGAACCAGGATTCTCTGTTTTTGTTCTTACATGAGCTCTTTCTCCTTAAACCTTGAAAAATGTATCCTCATCAGTTAACATAAAGTATTAATGTCCTTTTATTCAATTTCATAAATTCGGTAGGAATGTGCCTACCTTGCACGTTATCCATTCATGATAACATTCTATTGTTCTTGTCGTAAAGCTGAAGATGGGACGTGGAGACTTGCAGATGTCCTGCCACCGAGCTGTACCTACCTACGGTGTCCTTTCCCCAGATGTTTTGCCTCTGCAAATCATGGCTCTCCATCCCCCTAACCCTCATTCTGTTTCCTGGTTGCCCACACCCCAACGATGCAGGCTGTACCCTACGTTTTACTTCTCGTTATTGTAGTACCCTAGATTTGTAGAATGGCTTACATTAATTTGCAGTAGGAGGTGTGGCAGTAGGAGCTGAGTGGCTGTACAAAATAGAAACTGATTTCTCTATTATATATAATCCCATCAGCAGCAGAGTCTCCATGCGGTCATTCAGGAACTCAAGCTGACAAAGGCTGTGCTATTCTCTTGTCATTGAGGAGGTCATATTGGACATCATCAGCATGCAGAAAGTGTCAAGAGCAAAGGGGAAGAGAACCTGGGAAGTGAACAAGTGTTTCTCTCACCATACTCAACCACAATTCAGCCACATGGTCACACATAATAACAGGGAAGGAAGTGGCATGGCCACCCCTTCATCAGGGGAAACTGTGGGCTCAGGAACAAAAGCAGTGGGCTTGGAGATGGCTAGACAGAGGCTAAGCTCAATCTATTATTCCCAGAGATTTTCAGGTAAATCCAAGCAAAGCATGTTAATAAAATATCCATACTTATGGGAAAAACTGTCAAGATAATTGACATTAACTAGAAAAAAAAATACTTTAAGAAATTAATGACATCAAATTGTACAAAATGACAATCAGAAGTGTAAGAAAAAAGACAGACAGCACATTAGTGAGGACTTTTTCAGACTCCTTTTCGTTCCTGATCAAGAAACCAAAAATAAAGACATATTTAAGTAACATATTTGTCTTCATTACTTTTCTCTCATTGCTGAGACAAAATACCTGCTGCTCAGCATTTTGCTCACAGTTTGTGGAGGTTTCAGTCCATATTTGGCTGGCTCCAAGGCAGAGCGGCACATGGCAGAGGACAACAGTTGACAGTGGCAGAAAAGAGCAGGCAGAAGGAGCAAATCTCTTTCCCTCCCTGATATTGTATGCAGGCTACTAGCCCCAGGGCAGGTGTAGACTCGCACCCATAATCCCAGTACTGGATCATGAACCAATCACCAACTCTAGAAGCCCAGCCGATGACTGTATGAGGCTTTGGGGGGACATCTAGACACAAACTATAACAATATTTAACAAAATTAATTTAAATAATGTATTTTTACTTTGGGAATACATAAACATTTTAGCACATACAAAATGCATGTCTGAGGGCTGGCCAAATAGCTCAGTGGATTAAAGCACCTGCAAGCAGGCATAGGCAGCAGGGGTTTGATCCCTAGGCCTGCCATGCCAGCCCTGCCCCCAGGGCATACTGAGAGGGCAACTGAGACTGGGCGTGTGGAGCACACCTGTAATCTCAGCTCTTGGGAGGCTGTAATAGGCAGATCACTACGAGTCTGATCTAGTAGTGAGACCCTGAACATCCTGTAGACCCTTCCCTAAAAATACAAAAAAAAAAAAAAAAGCATGTCTATATTCTGTATTTTAGCATTCATGTTTTCTCAGATGCAGAGAAAATTTCATATGCCCGAAGTACAAAAGGTGTAGGTCATACTTCTTAGCCATATTGTAATAAGTTAGCAATAAGAGACTTACTTGAGCAAACAACTTTCACACACGCACAGCCAACTATAAACCTAAAGCCAAAACTCCACCCTCTTAAGCAACTTTGGATCTCAACAATCAAAGTAGTTGTGCAACTCATATTTTTAGGCTTTGGGGAAGAAAGATTCCAATTCTCCAACTATGGACAAAATGGTAAGGATACATGGAGTATCAGGGAGAAGGACTCTTAACAGAAACGCAACAATGAAAGCCACAGAAGGAAACCACCAACCCACAGGGAGGCGACCTGGGACTGGCAGCCTAATCACGTGACTTCTGCTCTGGTGCTCAACCAGCAACCAACTGAGCTCCTGCCCTCCAGTGGATTCTTTCCGCACCCCACCAACACTCTCCCTCCCTTTTCATGTCTTGTCTTTCTGTTGGATTCTGCTTCTTGGTAACTGTACCCTAATATTGGTCTTTTGTGGCTTCTGCAGCAGGTCTTTCGGAAGAGTTTTCAAAGCCTTTCTGAATTCAAATTCTTACAAAATAAAGGGCTGGAGAGGTAGCCTAGCGGTAGAGCACTTGTCTAGCATGCATAAAACCCTGAGTTCCATTCCCCAATACCGATGAATATGTACGTACGTACAGACAGACAGACATGGAAACTCTTAGGAAATGGAATCTCATGAGCTGTCCGAGTCTGCAGTCATGGCCAGCCAGTAGATTAGCTAATCTGGGGGCTGTGCTTACTGTCACCTGAGAGGCAACAGCAGAAGGTAGGAGGAAGTTCGTGGGGTGAAGCAGAATGTCTGGCAGCAGCCCTTCCTGCAGAGACAAAGGTAGACAGTAGAGGGGAAGTTACAGACACAACAAGACAAGTGGGAAATACTTGTTGGATCAACAAAGAAAGAATCTGGAGTGTTCTGTTAGACACTAAACACAACAATATAGTTTCCTAAGATTCACATTCACAGATGTAAGAAAAGAGCCACAATATAATTTTGATGAAAAATCAAATTGCTAAAGAATTTTATAAAATAATCCTTTTTTTAAAAATAAAGAAATGTTTACACATAAGTAAAACATGTTTGACCACAATTTTCTCTGCCTGATGTTGGATTTGGGGTAATTTTCATTTCTTCTTAAGTCTTTCTGACATATCTTCACATTTCTAACATTGAGTACATACTGTTTCTTTATAATAAGGACAATAAAGCTGTGTTTCTTTGGGATGGTGAGCCTTTGAATATGACTATCTTTCAAGCCAGAAAATCCTTTTCAAAGAATTTTTGTCAGAATAATAGTAGTTCTGCTGAAACACACTTTCATAAGGAAGCATAAAGGTTTTTATTTCCTTCCAAAAAGACTCTTGAGTCTTTTGGATAGTTTCTCTATAAATGGGGCTGAGCTGTAAATACCCTTTTCCAAATTTTTGGAGATTCTCAAGAAAGTTCAGTAACACAAGGTAACCTGACCATGTGCTTGTAGACTACAAAAGCAACAAATGAGGATGAAACTGCAGGACGTACTCCACTGCAATGGCCAGGAAAAACCTCTCTGTTCTGTTCTGTTCTGTTCTGTTCTGTTCTGTTCTGTTCTGTTCTGTTCTGTTCTGTTCTGTTCTTGTTCTTTTTCCTTTTTTTTTTTCCATGCTAATATCAAGGAAAACTTCTCTTCAGATACCGTGTATCCCTCAGCTCTGTCTTCGTTTTGAAGTGAGCATTTTTTCTAAAAGGATCTGATGCTAATTTATACAAAAGTGTAAAGCACAAAGGACTGGTGAGATAGCTCAGCAGATTAAGTGCCTGCTCTGGCAAATGCAGGGACAGGGGTTCAATCCCGGGTCCTGCATGCTACTCTGCCCCGCCCCCGGAGTGAGCTGAGCTGGTGACTGAGTCCAGGCATGGTGGTGCACACCGGTAATCCCAGTGCTGGGGAGGCCGAAAACAGGAGAATCATTACCCTACTGCATAGTGAGACCCTGTACCAAATACATAAATGAAAAAAAAAAAGGATAAAGGACAGCGAACATCATAACAAAGTAGTTCTTCATTGGACCACTTAACAAAAATCCTTTTTTTTTCTCCTTCCCAAGATTTATATGTGAGAACTTTGGAAGGGACTCATTATCAGCCTTTCAAAAATCATGCCAGATGGTTTTCCCAAAGGTGGTCTTCATGTAGCACCGCGAGACACACTGCCTTAACTTGCTAGCAAAAGCCTGGGCATTTGACATTAATAAGGGTCAAAGTTTCACATTAAAAACTGATGTTTATATACATATCTCACTGCATGGTAAGCTTAGAGACCCTGGTCCACTATTAGTAGCAGAAAGATTCTGAATGAAATGTCTTAGCATCTTCTATGATTTGTTGTGAATTCTCTAAATCTCTAGGCCAACAAGACCTAACTTAAAGCAAGAATCCGAAAGGGAAGCGGAGCACTTGGGACAGCCTTTGCTCAAGGGACTGGCCAAGCCCCAGGGAAACTGAACATCAGTTTTCACACCACCAGCAATTCAGGGAGGGAGAAACCCATCCATGAACAGAGGGGCAGAAGGCAGTAAGAGAGCCCCAGAAAAGCTGACAAGGCTAATGTTCACTTAAAAGGATGGATTCGAAATAAGCCTGCCCCCATCCCAGGGAAGTGAAAGGAAAATTGCCTCTCCCATACTGCGTGTCTTGGCTGGAAGGAGAAAATTCTTCCTGAGCACTCTTAACCACAAGCCACAGTTTATGAAGCTTCATGCGGCCTACGTCACCCAGATTCCTCAAGATGAACATTTAAAACGGGTTGGGTTTGTAGCAGCTGGGAACCAGGCAGAAATAAGCAAAATCCTCTCCAATGGAAACTATTTTGACCCATGCACCAAAAATTGCCAAATAGAAAGTTTGCAAAATACGAGCTCCTACTGAAAGTCCCCATATATCAGAAAATGAACTCCCATTAAAGAAATCCAGGAACTAAAGAAAGGAAAAGCAATACTGAGGCAACTGGAATGATTGGACACATAATAAAAATACTTTGGATATATAAAAAAATAAAAGATAACTTTGTACATATGAGGAAGACATAATAAAAGGATTACAGGAAAAGGTTATAAAGGATTGCAAAAGCAGTAAAAGGCAACAGATTATAAAAATGGCCATGTCTCTTTGAAAGCAGTTGATTGGGAAGAACTGAAAAGAAAATTAGTACCATGAAAGAGCAATCCAAAGCAACGGTCAGAGTGCAATGTGAAGAAAGAGACCAAAACTGTAAAGGGAAGTTATGAATTGTGTAAAACAGACTAAAGACGGATTCACTACATTCATTCAAGACTGTTCCATAGGGACAGAAAGAGAGAGAGAGAAAATGGAGGAGAAAACACTAGTTAAAAAAATAACAGCTGAGAACTTTCTAGAACTTACAGAAGATGACCACGTGCAGACTCAGAAAATCCAGTGAATCCAAGTTAGAATTAAGTGTTAAAAGGTCCCCAAATTGAGACATCTTAGTCAGATTCCAGAAAACCAAAGATAAAGAGAAGTTACTAAAAGTATCCAGTGCTCTGCTTAAAAGGAAAAGGGGGGAATAATGTGACCTTCCCTCTTGTAAATTTGATAACTTAGATAAAATAGAAAAAACAGTTAAAGTGCACATAAACATTTATTATAACTAATCAAATTAAGAAGACCATAAAGCACAACTCATGTTCCCTAATAAGGCAATTAAGTTAGACATCAACAGTAAAATTATAATCAGAAGGAATTCACATGTTTGAAATGAAGAAATGCGCTCCTAAATTACTTGTGGATCAAAGAAGAAATCAAGATAAAAATTAAATTTACTTTTTAAAAATTTACTGATGAAATATAGAAAGCAGTCACGCTCATATAATGAAAGAATATGGACAAATTTATTTAAGGATTTACATTATCAAAATTTCTACTCAAACAGAAATAGGAGACCTGAATGAGTTTATAACCATTTAAGAAATTAAATCTTGGGGCCGGGGAGATGGCTCAGTGGTATAAGCGCTTGCCTGGCAAGCGCAAATGCCTGAGTTCAATCCCCATTCCACCAAAAAAAAGAAAAAGAAAGAAAAGAAATTAAATCTTTACACACACACACACACACAGACACACACACACACACACACACACACACACACATACACAAATTTCTAGGTTTGTAGGCCTCGCTGGCTTCACTAGCAATTCTATGAAACGTTCAAGAAAGAAAGAAATCCAATTCCACAACTTATTCCAGAATACAGAAGAAGAGGGAATACCTTCCAATCTGTTCTATAAAGCTAAAGTTACCTTCATATTTAAACCTTGAGAAGGGACAATAACACGTCAGTACTACTTATGAACAAAATCCAAATAAAAGATGAACAAATCCAATGTAGTATTGTATAAAATTTGTTTTATCCTGGGAATGCTAAGCAGATCTAAAGCTAAAACATCAATTAATACAATGCAGCAAACTACATTGTATATTTACGTTATTACTAGAAGCTTTAGCCAGTCTAGGAAATAGGAAAAAACCACATTAACTGCACTTAATATGTTTGCCCAAGAAGAAAAGTCCCAAAGAACTCTCAGATATATAACTAGAACCAGTAAGAGTATATTTAGCAAGTTTGGTAGCTACAAAAATACAGATATAAATGCTGTGTTTCTTAAAAACAACAATGAATTTAAAAATGAGATTAAAAAATATCATTTACAATAGCATCAGGAATATAAAGTCAAAGCATGTTCAAAGCCTTCACGGAGAAAATGGCAAAATATTATTTACAAGATAAATGTAGAGTTGGGCCTTGTTGTGAATTGGTTAACGAGGATTCCAAGCCTCCAAAAATCAATAAATTCAATACAATGCAAATCAGAATTTCAAGAGTTTTAATTTTTTCCCCTTTTTTGTGTGTGGGATGTATGTACAGAATTAGACAGGCTGTGTGCATGATGCAGATGGCACTGAGAATAATCTTGAAGAAGAATCAGGCTAGTGTGCAGGAACTTACCTAACTGGATGTTAAAAATCAGTCTCCTAAGTAAAAGTATGGAGTGTGATCCAGGGAACAGAACAGAGAGAACCCAGACAGCTTGTGGCAGAGGCAGCATTACAAAGGAAAGAACTCACTCTTAAGAAATGGCTCCTAATTGTTTATTTGTAAGGAAAACAAATCAAACTCGATTTTCACCTAAAAGCTTATATAAAAATCATTTCTAGGTGAATTAAACACACCAAAGGAAATCCTAACAGTAACATTTTTAGGAGAAGAAAACAGAGTATCTTTATGATTATTGGATAGAAACCCATTTTTTTAAAAGACATAAAAAACCCAAACCATAAAAGCAATAAACATTAAGCAAAATGGACAAATGGACAGACGGACAAATACCACATATTCTCTCTAGTATGTGGAATCTAGAAAAGGTGACAGGAAAGCAGAAAAGAGACTGGCATTAGGAAAGAAAGGAAGGAGGCAGGGAAAAAACTTAGGTACAGGTGGTGTAGAGGGCATCGATGTAACCAAAATACATTGCATATATAAATATCCCCCCTCAAAATATGGGAAAGTAGAGAGGAGGAGGAGGAATGGGGAAAATGATAGAAGTCTGTTACGTTCATGGATGAATCTGCCAAAACAAAGCCCATTAATCAGAATATGCACTAATAAAAAAATGTGGAAAAACTTCAAGTCAGTATATTAAAATTAAGCATTTTTGAATGTCAAAGGACATTCTAAAGAGAATAAAAAGACCACCTATTCAGAGAAGGTGAGTGCAACAAGCTCAATGGGCCAAACTTCAACATTCAAAATAGATGAAGAAACTATAAATACAAAGAAAGAAAAATGGCCAAAACTTGAACAGACAGGGCTGGGGAGATGGCTCAGTAGAATAAGTGTTTCCCTGGCAAGTGCAAGGGCCTGAGTTCAATCCCCGGATCCAAAAAAAAAAAAAAAAAAAAAAAAAAACTTGAACAGACAAAAGAGAAAGCCCACTAAATCAATAGACATGACAATATCAGTTTCATTGGTATCTAGGAAAGAATCTACTTAAACCCCCAATGCCATAGTATTTCATATCTACCAGAAAAATAAAAATTGAAAAGGACGAAGGCCAGTGGTGATTTTAACACTTATGCACCACTAATGGAAGTTAAAATTCGTACAGCCACCCTTAAAAAATTTAGTATTTTCTAACAATTTCGAAGATTCACAGCCCTGTGATTCTGTATCTTCCCTCTTAGGAATAAACCTGGAGGAATCCTCATTCATATGCAGCAGATGACCCATGCAAAAATTTTCATAGAGCACTGTCTAGCAAGTGTCCCTTAATCATAGAGTAAGACTTACATTTGTAGCATATTCATTCAATCCAATTTTATATGCAATGTACAAAAACTACAGATATATGCAAGAATTTAGGTCAATCCCAAGACCTAACATGTTTAAACAAGTTTCAAGAAAAGCTAGGTGGTGATCACCTAGGAAATCAGGATACAGTATGCTATAAACTATACCTAGATGTCCCCCCAAAGCGTCATGTGGTCCTAGGTGGGGCCTCTTGGGGGTGGCTGTATCTGGGACATGTGATGCTAGGATCAGGGGTGTATGATTACTAAATTAGTCCCCTAATTGGTTTGACATAGTTCTCATTAGGATTAGGTTGCCCACCCTGGGTGTGAGTGCTATCCACCTGCCCCAAGAGCAGGTAGCCTGGAGAAGATACAAGGGTCAGAGAGGGACACTGCTTGTAGTTGCAGCTTGCTGCCTTCTGCTTGCCATGAGCTGTTTCTCCTCTGTGGCACCCCTCTGCCATATCACACTGCCTTGGGGTCAGCCAACTATGAACTGAAACCTTTACAACTATGAGAAAAGTAACTAAGACATGGCACCAATGTTCTCTGATGGAGAAAGAATCTGGACAAGATTCTGATCAAAGTGCTCAACTAGTATTTTTTAAACCATGGCAATGATAATATGTTTTATAGACCTATTTTGTATATTTCACTTTGAAAATTCTTCCAGTCTTTCTTACACCTCTGTTCTCTCACCTTTCTCTTTAGACCTGGATTTTAAGTAACTCCCAATTTCCCTCCTGTCACTTCAAGGCCATAACAATCCATTTCACCCCAGCCTTTTTAAGCAAACAGAATTTATCCACATGAGGGTTTGCCAAGATGTTATAAAAGCCTTAGAGGGCAGTACATACTCTCCCATCTTGGCTGAATTTGCACAGACCTCACCCCACTGGCCCACGGGCTTTCCGGGTTACCCAACACCCTCATGTTGGCCCCGTTCTTTGGCTGCAGTGACTGGAGCAAGTCTAAGATTTCAGCTTTGTTTCCCACCCCTTGCGCAGCTTGTTTCCCAAGATCAATCCACGATCTCCACCAGCCAAGACCCTGGAGATGAATAAATCCAGCTCTGTGGAGTCCCCACTGCCTCATCCCAAGTACTGGGGGAGGAGGTCAAGGGAAAACAGTTGCTTGGGATGCATTGTAACCGCGTGAGTTCATGTTAGTTGAAGTCACGTGTTCTGCCAGAGTCCTTCCCCGTTCCAACCCTGTAGAGGAACACTCCCACGGGGAAGTTCCAAACAATGGAAAACTCTTCAGAGAAACTGATGACTGTGTGGCTTTTGGCCCGAGTTTGGGATAGAACATGCATTCCAGAAAATCCATCCAGCACACCACCTGATCGGATTGTTTCACTCTTAGTTCAAAATGTTCCTCACAGAGGGACTTTGCATTTGACAGACTGATGCCGGAGGAATTTGTTGCTACAACAAAAACTCCCAAACCATGGAAACACCCTGGCCAAACCCCAAAGCCAGGCTATAACACAGCATACAAAGTAGAGTTGCCTTAATCTTGAATTTTGGGCTGGTTTTTGTTGTTGTTGTTTGTTTGTTTTTTGGTGGCCACATCCTAAAGTCAAATGGACTGAATTACTAGATGAAAAATAAATTCTGTCAGTGGGAACTGTTGCTGTTGTTGCAGAAAACGGCAGGAAGGTGTTTTCCTGCTATGCCTTAAAAAAGAGTGAAATCATTTTTTAGGGGGAAAAAAAAGACTTAAACTCCTACCAGATGCAGGACCATGGAGTTGGTTGTTTAATTAGATTGCGGATTAAAAGGTATCTCATTATTTTAATCTGTGTTTTAAAATATCTCACCCAGGGAAACCTTTCTGGAGAACAATTTGACAATTTGTATTGTAAAGTCTTTAAAATGCATATAATTTTCCCCAGCAGTTTAAATTCTGGGAACAATTATGAAGGTGCCAAAGATTTATCTGCCTAGGTTTTTAACACTGGGTGGACTTTTAACAATGAGGGTGGGAAAAAAATTCTTAGATGTCCAGCATAGGAAAATGGTTCAGCAAATTACTGAATAGTGCAAGTGTTTTTTAAAAGCCACAGAGCTCTGTGGGTTATGATAGCTCTCCATTCCTTACATAAGCAGTGGTCTAGTGCCCGTGTGCTTGCGGCTCCTCAGCTCTGTCACTACACCCTGTCCTCTCCCCTAGTTGAGCTCTTGGCTCTCTAACACCACTGCGTGTTCCCAAACCTGTTTCGGTGGTGGCTGCTTTTACTGTAATTATGCAATTTAATTAAATGCACACGGATCATTCCAAAAGAGACTGTAATTGCTTTTTCTAAATACTAGATTAGAAGTTTTAAAGAAATTGGGCAAAGAGTTACCCCCCAAAAAGCTATGGAACCAGATGATAGTGGACACTAGTTCAATATTAGGGCAGAAAACAGTCATGATGCCTATGTCTTCTCCCTAGATAGGCAGATAAATGTAGGTTACATGTTTTAATCTAAAATAAATGTTTTGTGATATGCTTTAAGTTTAAAACAATGATTTAAGTGAACCCTCCATACTCACTTTATAGCAGCATAATCCATAATTACAAAATCTTGGAAGCAGCCTGTATGCCCCTTAACAGGCGAACAGATAACAAAAACATGCTACTTACATAAAATGCGGCATTATGCTGCCATAAAGAAAGGTAAGCTTGAGTCATCTGCAGGGAAATGATGTGTCTTGAGACCATAATGTTTAGTGAAATCAATCAGACATGCAAGTTGCAGTATCCCGTGGTTTCTCTTCCATGAGAAATATAGAAGTATAATAGGAAATGGGAGACAGACGTCTCTCAGCTGGAAGAGGGTCAAGAGATAGAGACAGAGTGGGGGAGAGGGAAGGGAACAGAAAGAGGAATTAAGATGTGTTACACGCAGGCACCATTCCACACAGGGAATGCAAACATCGTACACTGCAAATTCGTACTAATTACAAACAAGCAAAGCATACTGGCCTGAATTGCTCTGGTACAGAGTCAGATATGAGGGATTCTACTGAGAGCCATACAATGAGAGCAGTGAGCTAGTAAGAAATGACTGCAGAAAGTAAATTTTCATATAGCAATATGTTTGTGGTACGTTTATTACAGAACAAATCAGCTATAGACTATTTATGATCCTGATTGAAGGTGTACAGTTATGCATATGGAGGATTCCAAGTGGGCAGATTCTAAAATGTTGTCGGAGCTTATGTTGGGGTGAGGGTGACAAACTTCTGTGGCTTGCCTGTGGGACACTGTGTGGAACTCCCAGAGTGCAGAGGGACCCAGCGAGGTGAATAGCAGGAAAGCCTAAGAGACCCGACAGAGCGAGGTTCCAGACAGCTTTCTGCTTCCAAGTTCCCGGATGTTTCTGAGGCCCAGATGTATTCCTGGCCACAGTCCTCCAAGATCCCATATAATTAACTATTTTTGTCTTAGCTAAATTTAAGCTTGTTTTCTCTCACAATAAAGAATTGAACTAATATAAGCAACTAGTAAATAGAATCACTGTTCATAATCAAATCAGTACATATTCATGTAAAATTTAGGCCAGCCTGGGCTACACAGTGAGTTCAAGGCCAGCCTGCCCTATGAAGTGAGACTGTCTCAAAAATAAATAAACAAATAAACAAATTAATTCATTAGATTTGGAGCTATCATTTTGCTTTTTGCAGTATTGAGCCCAAGGCTTCACACGTGCTAGCCACGTATTCTACCAGGGAGTGACATCCCCAGCTCATACTTCCAGTTATCTTGATACACATGTGGAAACAAAGACATCTGGGGATTTGTTGAATGCATTGGAATCCAAGTAACATCCAAATTGCATAACCGGAAAGGTCCATATCCTCCTGGGTATTTGGTGTTGAATCTGACAAGGCACAAACTTAAGAACTTGAGAGCCTATGCCAGAGTCAAGAAAAGATGTCCCTAGCAATCTGAGCTCGACTGCTTTCTCTTTCTCTCTCTCTCTCTCTCTCTCTCTCTCTCTCTCTCTCTCTCTTTCTCTCTCTCTCTCTCTCTCTCTCTCTGCCTATCTCTCTCTGCCTGTCTCTCTCTGTCTCTCTGTCTCTATCTCTCTCTTTCTCTCTGTCTCTATCTCTCTGTCTCTGTCTGTCTCTGTCT
>NW_004524678.1:3606705-3616116 GCF_000260255.1 Octodon degus
CAAGAACTTGAAAATCTGCCTTTTTCTCAGCACCTCGGGGCACTCTGGCCTACACTAAGCTCTGAGATCCACTGTCCAGCCCCTTCTGGAGTATGAGGACAATGCCGCTTTGTCACCTTGGATCATGACCCTGAGTCACACATGGCTGTGCTGAGTGCTGGCCACGCTTTCTCTCCAGACCTGTTTCCTTGTTCCTACCCTGAAGACAATCACTGCAATCCCATCTGGCACAAAAAAAAATGTTCAATTTCTATATTATTTTCTTTCTGAACTGTACCTAAAATCCTATCCTGCTTACTGCAGGCTTTAAAGAATGTTATTTGACAATGGAAAAATGTGCATACATATGTTGTGCATATCAGACTTCAAGAATTACAAAATAAAAAAGAATCATTTTTAAAATCTGTATGAAAATGGCAAGTTCTTTCTCATTCATCATAAATCCATGAACTATTAGGACAAGAAGAGATTTGGAATTTCCTCCCAAACTACATGAGCAGAACTGAGAACGGAACAGCACATTTTCAAGTCCCCCCATTTCCTCCATGCCCTGTGCATCCCCATCTGAGGACCACCTCTGTGGAGAGCTAATAACTTTCCCTCTGCAGGTTTTATGATTCTCCTCCATCCTTGATATTATAAAAGGAAAAAAACTGATACCCAGACAGCTGGAGAAGTGAAGCACTAACTCAAGGTTGCCTTCCAGCTGGGAGCTGAGCAGCAGCCCCAGAACTCTGTCATCCTTCTCCCCGGGCAGGCCCCTCTCCTACTGCGCCACTGATGCCCTTTTACAGCTTCATAGCATTACCCTTTAAAACCTGTTTTGTATCCAGGGATGGTAGGATGGTGGTAATCCCGGTGCTCTGAGAGACTGAGGCAGGAGCACCTTGCGAAGGAGCAGATCTTGAACAACCCAGTCACTCAGCAAATGAAAAATGAAAAACTGATTGGGGATGTAGCTCAGTCACAAGGCTCTGGGTTCAACCACAGTACCTCAAAAACATATTTCTCTTATTTTCTGGGGTGAACAATGTTCATGAAAAAGCCTTGTGGCATTTCCCTTCCATGGGCTAAGGAGAAGAAGCTTTCTTCACACTAGGTCATCCTCACAGATTTCACAACACACGTGGCTTTATGTGGGAGGAGGTGGGGCCCCAGATCGGTTGTCACATGCTACAGATGTTGTCAGGGCCTCAGAGATGCACTCCCCGTGCAGCTGCCCCTGCTTGCTCTCTTAACAGAGGGTAAGTGTAGCAAGTCCCTCTCCTGGGCTGCAGCCTAACCTTGCTCCCAGGCTCCATGGTTACCATGGTCACAGCTTCCTGTCTACTGGGCAAAGCTCAACCTATCCCTCCTCATCCAGCTTGCTCTGCCTCCCATATTTCCTATTCCCCTTGACACCAGCAGCCAGGGCTACCATGCAATGGCTGTTTCACGGAGTTGCTTCCTTCCTCCACTAAGTACACCCCCTACCCCCCAGTTTCTTTCTAGGAAATGATGAATGTCCCATGGAGACTCTGATGGTTTGCTACAGCATGGACTCACTCCATCACTCTGACAGTTTTCTACCGCATGGACTCACTTGAACAGCATGGACTCACTCAATAACCTTAAGCTCATATGTGCTCTGTGTGTTCATCCTGAGTTTTAGCCCAACCACCCTGGGTTTGACTTGAGGCAGAAACTCTCCTTGTTCCCTTCCCACCAAGTTCCACATCCACAGGACAAGTTCTGCAGAGGAAGTGGCCAGGCATCTGCTTGTCCATTGCCTCCAGTAGCTACTGCACCAGCTGCTGAACCCCACTAGCCTTTTATTTGGACTCCCTCCTGTCCTGTGTCTCTTCCACCCCTTGGAATGTGAAATCTAAAAGACTTGAGCTTCTAAGAGTTTCAGATAAAGGTTGTTCAACCTGTTCTTTCAAACAACTGTGAGGGGCGCAAGCTTCACTCCCAAGAGGCTCTCCATACAGCAGGAGCCTGGCAGACTGGGGAGGGAAATGCATGTGACAAACGGATATAATAAAGAGGGAGGACAGGACGAGCTACCTCAGCAATCTTGGAGGAAGTAGAAAAGGGAGTGGCAGCTCCTGACTCAGGGCCAGAAGGAGGGTGAAAGTTCCCAAGCAGATCTGGGCCAGGGCCTCAGCAAAAGGCAGCCCATGAGCAAGGGTGGACACAGAGGAAAGGCCTGGGTGGGGACAGGGAGAAGGTGCAGGGGTCTAGGGCACGCCCGCCTGGTGGGAACAATAGAGGATCGGGAAAGAAAGCAGCAGAGTTGATCTAGGCCAGATCATGGAGAGTCAGCCACGGAGCCGGTGGGTCTAGGTGTGAGCCACTTTCTTTGCCCTCTAGTAGCAGTGAGCACAAAGATGTGGCTGTTACCCCTCGCACTGAACTACATTCCTATCCCCACAGCCTGACCAAGTCACTAAGTTGCCCAGGCTGGGCTCAAACTTTCATTCCTCTTGCCTCACCCTCCCAGAACGCTGTGATTACAAGCGTGTGCCACCATGCACGCCTTTGTTGAGGCCCTTATTCCCAGTCTTCCAGGTTTCCTGCTGTGTTCAAAGATCATTAGCGAATCAGGATGCAATTATTTGAATTTGGAAAATAAATTTGGTCTATCATTACTTCTTTGTTTGAACTTACTGGTTGTTAGAGTTTTTTCCATTGCCTTTTATAATTTAAGATTATGAAGTCTTAAGTCTCTACTAAGGTAGTTAAAATGCAAAAGATGTAGTTTTCCCAGCATACAAATGCTAGCCATTTTAATTGACATTGTGACATTAATATATTTCTCATAGACAGATGATGAGAATAAGTTCTTTGAAAAATTCCCATTAATGCATAGCTAACATTCTTCAGCAAGTTGCTAAGAGCATTCCACCACCAGAAATAGGACTAAAGAAAATTAGCTCTTCTTGTCTGAAGGCTATGCCCGCTCCTTGGGTGTGCACTGCAATGAATACTGGCCTCCCTGGGGGTTCCTGCGAGGGAACGAGGGTAGGAAGGCACAGTTAGGTTGTTCTCGTCTCAGGACAGCACCAGTGACCTCAGAGCATACATCTCCATGTTCTTTTATAAAGAAGCAGACTGGAGCTATAAGGAGCCACTTTTAATAGATGGACCTAACACATTCTAAGAGAGAACTGTTCACCTTTAGAATTCTGGTGACACAGCCAACTGTTTGGGTTTAGGTCTGAAATGTCCCCGAAGAGTCGTGAAGCAAAAGCATAATCACAAGGCAGCAGGGTTTGGAGGGGAGGCGCTTCGAAGGTCAGCGGATCAGCGGATCACGATCTCTGAACGTCATCAGAGAACTAAGCCGTGATATGATGGAATGATTGGGAGGTGATAATGGAGGCTAGCTGAAGGCAATGGGTCATAGGGCCACAACCTTGGGGACCATATGCAGCCCCCTGCTCCTTCCTTTCTGAGTTTCGCTCCCTCTCTCTGCTCTTGGTCACCATGATGTGAACAGCTGTGGCCTACACTCAACCAGCTCCTGCTTCCAGGATGTTTCTGCTTTGCCCCAGGGCCGTAGCCAAAGGCCAGCTGACCATAGGCTAAAACAGACTGCTAAAAGATACCTTTCCTCTAACTTGTTTTTCTCACGTACTTTGTCACAGCAGTAGAAAGCTGACCAACACATCAACTATAAACATGCAACAGCTTTCTCTAAGCACAGGCTTCTTTTTATCCTAGGAAGAAATCCTGTGCCATGTTGATTCTAAACTTTCTCCCAGAACCTCTCACCTCTAAATATATCAAACATAAACAATTATTAACAAAGCATTATAGGTATCAATACAGTTATGCCCCTAACTTTTGAAGAAAGACCAAAAAAATAATTACAAGAATGTTCTAAGTTCTGAAAACCTTCCATCCTTTTTTTCTTGAGCTGATGGTGTGGACCTCCTTGTAGTATTGTTGGGTTAGAGAGAAAGGCTAACTTGTCTCTTTTTTCAGTACCAAGGATCAAACCCAAGAACAAACTCTTGTGACTGAGCTGTACCCTACTTCCCGGTTTGTGACCTTGACATTTCCTTCCTGCCATAGACACCTCTGACAGGGGGCTGCAGCTGTCCCTATGAAGGGCAGCACTCTCTACACTGAGCACGCACCTCCTGGAGTTTCCTGCCAGGCCATGTCTTTTGAGGAGGAAAATTCCAGGGTCATCCTGCCTGGATCTGTGCTGGTCTCCTCTTGCAGGTAAGATACTACCTTCGACATCCTCTGTTCAACAGGGTGTCTCTGAGGAACGGGGCCAGATCCCCATTGAGGCCACCAGCCCCTTGACCCAACCTCTGTGTCAATTTGCTTGGGGTGAGTACAGAACAATCACTGTACAGGACCCGGGCTCTCTATGCCTCACAGGAGGCAGCCCTGTGACGCCTTGCCACATCTCACAGCCCCTCCTGCACAGCTGCCCGTGGAACATCAGGTCCCCCTGCCAGCAAAGCTGAAGGCTGCTCAAGCACTCTGATTAGTAAGGCTCCGAAGCTTGCCAAGTTACACATTGGTGTCCAACTTGTCGCCCTGGCGGGCTGACTCACTCAGCCTACAGACTCCCCCAGGGAGCCTCTAGTGACTCACTTAAGTTTTAACATGAAGATTGGGCCTTCTACCTATGAAACTGCCCTGATGAGCTGGCTGGTGTCAGCAAGCGTAAGCACAGCCTCGGCCTCTGTGTGGGTCTGAGACAAAACTCAGTACAGCCAGTGGCTCCTCAGTCACCTCCCCAGGCAGCCATGCTCAGCTCCACAGTACACAGAGGCCACAAGCTCACAGAACATAAATGAAAAGAGGACAGACCTCTTGCAGGTCAGAGGCCACCAAGCACATGTTTCATTTCTTCTGGGAAGAAAAAAGAGTGCACTGGCCAAAAACAAGGAAAGAAATTTGCCAAATATCTCATTTCCTGCTATTTAACCAGATGGTTGTGAATCATGTCAAAAAAGAAAAAGAAAAAAAAAAAACAAACTCCTTTCCACTTCCATGCGCAAATATTTTGGGTTATTTACAAACTGGTAGTATATTCGTGACTGGAGGTACATGTATGAGAAATGTCTAAGCTGTGGAATATCTTTCTCAAGGATGTGTAAAAATATAGAATAATAAAATATTACTTTCTCAGGCTTTCTGAACAGAATCTTTTTAAAAAAATATTAAACAGTTCTTGATGGCCATCAGACTTTGTGGGATCTTTGAGTCCATGGTAGAGAGGCCACCACTGCAGGGAAAGGGTGTGGTGTGACACGACATGAAAATGAGAGCTCTCTGTGGCGTCATCCTCTTGTTTAGAAACACTGAACATTTTTGTTATGACTTTGAGAAAAGAGAAATGGACAGGTTTTTTTGTAAGAGAGAAAGAAAAGGAAGGAAGGAAAAGAAGAGGACAGGATTGGGTGGACTCCTTGCCAACCAAGGTGGAAACCTAGAACGCTTGGAAGGACGGTAGCTCTCCCCATCACCTCTGCCTTCCCTTTGCAGGAAGCAGACATTGCCCTCCCCAGCCTGGGGAGGAAACATCGCCCCTCAGCACAACCAGTGCAGAAGGTTCTGGCACTGTCCTCTGGCCTCCTGACAAGAATGTTCACTTGCAGATCCCAAGTTATCCTAAGTCCATCTGGCATGTTCTGAGGATCAAAAACAAATCGTGGAGCCTCCCCTGCCCCCGCCCTCTCTCTCAGGCTCTGACCTGCTTTCCTGAGTACTCGGGTGAAGCCCAGACTTGCTCTAGGGAGGCTCTCTGGGAGCGAGCCCTGACTGGACCAGAACACCCAGCCTGTGGCACCACAGCCCTTCACAGGCCTGGGGGCAGAACCACCCAACCAGTGGTCCTCACCCAGGGTCCGGGCATCTGGGCTGGGTCTCACTGATGCCCCAGCTTGGTGGTCAGCTGAAAGGCACAGTGCTCCAGGGAAACTTAGGGGTGACTTCCCTGAAGGAAGAATGCTAAGGCTCAGCCAGGCTGAGCTACCCACTCCCTCTGGTCACACTACATTAGCAGGACATTTGGGATTAGATCCCAAGGGAGAGAGGGATCCCACTGTTAATGCTTTGCCTTCCTACAGTTTAGTTTAAATGGGAGTTATTAACCCTGCTCCAGCTACCCTTCAAGAGAAAATAAAGCCAGAGCTTTGGGGGTGGTAAGGAGTAAGGTAAGGGAAAGGAAAACATCAGGCACCACTGATGTCACCAGACACTCGCGGCCCCAGGTGCGTGTCAAGCAAAATAGCATGCCATCTGCACCACTGACCTGACCTGAACTGCAAGTGCAGTTGCCAAGGTGGCTGGAGAAGGGGGCAGGGATGGGAGATGGAGGGGGTGCCTCTACCCTGTCTTGGGACAGGAGGTTGGCATCGTGTTCTCTCTGAACAATGGAGCCACTGTGTAGACCCCCACCTCACCAGGGACAGGAAAAGCCAGTCAGTCCCTGGCTTGGTGGCCAGCAAGCTTCATCCTCACTCCCTCCAGGGCCCCTGGCTCTGGGGTTTCAGCTGGGTGGCATTCAGGGTCTGCATACACAACTGCCCCTACATCCTGTCCTTTGTCTGCTTCATTTTAGGAAGCTGCCAGGGTGCGACTGGAAGCTCCCCAGGTTTGGGTTTTATGAGAAAAGAGGATTTATAAGCAGAACTGAAGAGTCTTCCTCAGAAAGAGCAGTAGGCTCTTTGGCACAACAGGCCAACGGCTCCCACTAGTCATCGTTGGCCTTGAGAATTCACCCAAGACACCTCTGAACTTTGACAATTGCTGCCAATCATGCTATCTTATGAGTTACTGATTCTTCCACAGGGGCCGACCGTTGGAGATTTGGGGTGAGAGGTCAGTTCTGAGGAACAGGCCCTACAGCTTGAGTTGGTTTCTGCTGTCATCTGAGTGCCTTCAAATGACCTGAGAATTCAGGTGTCTGAGCAGAGGAAGAAAATGAAAGCCTGTATTCAATTTGTATTCAATTCCTCCTGCTTCCCCTTAAACAGACCACATTGTATATTGTTCCTGTGCTTGAAACACTTGTCATACGTTGTTCCTTTAGGCTTGAGTGTTTGTTGTTCTTGTTGCTGTTGTTGTTGTTTGCTTGAGTGTTTCTGTATCAGAGAAAACTCTTTCTACTGAATTTTTTTCTTTCTTTCTTTTTTTTTTTTTTAATCAGAAATTGAACTCAGGACCTTGCACTTGCCAAACAGGCACCATGCCACACTGAGCTACATCCCCAGCCCCAGAAACACCTTTCAAAATGAAAATACTTCAGGAAGGGGCAACATGTTAGGCCATTAAGGGCTGAATTCCATGGCCCCAAAATTCATATGTTGAAGTCTCCACCCCCAGTACCTCAGAATGGGATTGTCTTTGGAGATTACCCAAGGTAATTAAGTTAAAATGAGTTCATTAAAACAGACCCTACTCCCATATGACTGATTCCTCAAAAGACAGGAAAATTAAGGTACAGACATACTCAGAGGGAAGCTCAGGTGGGGACTTGGGAGAAAAGAGCCACCCACAGGTCAAGGAGTAAGGCCTAAGAGGAACTGACCGACTCTGCCAACACCTAGTCCTCACACTTCCAGGTCCCAGAATTACGTGAAAATCACCCTCAGTTATTTAAGACCCTAGTCTGTGATGCTCACGTGAATACACGTGTACTTAACATGAATTATTGATAGCAGAAAATAAAGCAAGCCCTGTAGCTTCCACAGATGTAGAATGGAGACTGTGAGCAAGTCAAGACCCTCTCAGAAAGCAGCAGGACACGGTGTTGTGTTGCATAGTATTATATTGTGTTGTGCTGTATTGTATTGCATTGTATTGTATTGTATTGTATTGTATTGTATTGTATTGTATCGTATTGTATTGACCTTATGAAGCTGATAGGATTAAGTAAATCACACGGAAAGTGCATGGCACCTGGGATATAATGAGCATTTCATAAACTGCACTTATGATGGGAGATGTGGGGAGCTAGGAGAGGGGGTTCTGATGAGGGAGACTGGTAGACGATGTGGTGGAAGGCACTAGAAACAGTAGTAGTCTGGGAAATTGAGAGCCTGGAGTTCAGTTCTAGGCAAGTACTCATTAGGTAACTAAGAAGTCATTTGGTCACCAGAAGCCTCAGTTTCCCCATCGTCGAGAAGGCTAGATGATACATAAAGAAATGAGGGGGGAGCCTAAAACCACCTCGCTCTTTTCTCAAGGCAGTGCTGAAAGGGAAGAAGAGGTTCTTTGCTCTTCATTTCTACAGTTGATTCACTCTCTTTCTCCTCCATGAACTCGATGACTGGTGGGAGACAGCGTGAGAACACTGCCCAAGGACCTCCACTGCCCTCCCCTTGACCCTTGCTCAGATTTGGCAGAATCTGATTTCTGTGTCCCTGGACAATGCTTTGCTGGAGGCTCGGTGGGCAGAGCGCCATGGATGGCATGGACCTCGTGGACCTCTAAAGGGGTACTGGGCCCTGGCAGTGCATTCTCTGCCAACCTCAGAACTTCGACATCTTAATCACAAAGATGACAGTGTCTACTTATTGATGTTAATAGGCAAAGCTTTGAACAGAGTGCATGTGCGTTCAGGCCACCAGCTCTGTTGCCAAGACACTATGCTGAGTGCTGGGCTGGGAGGGAGGAGTGAGACACAGTCCTCTCCCAGGCAGAAATCTGTGTAACACAGAGCCTGTCATTTTATCATGACCTTCAAAACACGGCCGTGGCACACTGCCATGAAGGCCTGAGCAAAACCACTGTGGAAATAAGTAAACTCCTCCACCATCCAGAATTGACCATTTCTCACCTGCTCACTGAAGGCAAATAGTGTGTTTCTAGATCTAGCACTGAGCTCTGCTGCTAGCACCTCTCCAGGCTGGGAAGAGGGACAGACCCAGGTCCCTGGCTGACCCGCTGAGCAGACCTGGGAGACACAGAAAGAGCTGTGCCCTGTCTGGTAGAAGCAAGAATTTGAATTTTGATTCTGTTACCATCTGATGCCCAAACTGGGCCTATTCCTGGAAGTAATAGAACTGGAAAACATTAAAATCAGGGAGCTCACAGGCAACTCTCCACAGAGTAGGTACTGTGCGTGGAGGTGACTGGTGAAAAGTGGCTCAAAGATGAGAACATGGTTTGCTCATTAGAGTGGGTAGGCTCTTGAGCACGTGTGGGCGTGTACACGTGCTTCACTGTCAGGCTTCTGAGGCAAACCTAGGGCATTTGACACAACTTATTGTGAAGTTTTATAGGTTTCTAGTAAATGACTTTGTCCCCTCTACCTCCTCATTTGATGAAAATTAAGAATGCCCAGGCTTTTCTGTCATGCTTTGTCTTTTGAGAATAATAAAAAAATACAATTTTAGTTTCAGGGATTATGAAAGAGTATGCTTACCTCTACAATGGAGACAATAATGTCACTTGTTG
>NW_004524678.1:3616404-3620024 GCF_000260255.1 Octodon degus
CACACACACACACACACACACACACACACCATCTCTAACAGCTACCACCCTATGTTCTGCCTTTATAAAATTACTCTAGATTCTTTGTATAAGTAGAGTCACACACAGTTGTTCTTTGCTGACTGACTTACTTAACTGAAGCACAGCCTTCCTTCCGAGGCTTAAGTAATTTCCCACGGTATGTGTGCACATATTTCCTTTGTCCCTTCATTCATCCCTGAATGCTTGGGTTTCTTCCACTGTTTGTCTGTTGTGACTAATGCTACTCTAAACATGGATCTATAGTTATTTCTTCAAGATCCTGTTTTCAATCCAGTTCATTATATGTCCAGGAATAGAATCATTGGGCCATATAGTAATTGGGATTTTTTTTTTGTTGTTTAATTTTTGAGGAGTTGCCACATTGTTTTTCCTAGCAGCTGTCCCATTTTACAATTTTATCAACTGTGCACAAAATTTCAAATTCCTCTGCACCCTTAGCAACACTGCTATCGTCTGTTTTTAGGGATGGAGCCCACCCTGACATCTGAAAGAGGTCTTCCCAGTATTTCATGGCTGATTAAGCTAACCACGTAGACCAGCACAATAATGTGCTGCAGCCTTACTGACCAAAAGAAACAAACACTGAACACACTCGGAATGTTCCACCCTTCCTTACAGCGTGGTCTGAACGGAAGTAGAAAGGGTGAGTTCTCACTGCATGGAGTAAAGTTTAAAGATTCTATTGATAGCCATTGTTTTTTTCTAGCCCACAAAAAAACCTCACCAGCTCCATGTATATCAGGAGGAAAATGATGTAAAGCTCACTGAGGGAGAGAATGTGGAAGAGAGAAAGAAGAAATGAGGGGAGAGGAAGCAAGGAAAGGAGAGAGGGAGGTAACAGGAAAGGAAGCCAAAGCTCTGAACAGGAAAGGCAACAATCCGCTAAGTAAAAAGGCACCATATAGAATTGGAAATAAAATTTGAACACTACACATCTGATAAGTGGTTAATATACAATATATAAGGAACTCCTACAACTCACTGAAAAAATAAACCAAGGTTTCTTTAAAAGGGGCAAAAGGGGTCAGTGAGATAGCTCAGCGGTCTAAAGTCTCTGCTTAGGCAAGCTTAGGCAAATGCACAGGGAACATGGTTTGATCCCCAACAACATGCCACACTAGCCCCACCCCCAGGGCAGGCTGAGCCAGCCACAAAGGGGGGTGGAGAAAACTAGAACAGATATTTCTCCAAAGATATATATACAGTAGTCAACAGATATACAAATTGATTTTCAACATCCTTAATCATCAGGGAAATACAAATGTAAGTTAAGATATCATCTCTCACCCATTAAAATGGTCATAAGTAGAAGATAGATAGATAGATAGATAGATAGATAGATAGATAGATAGATAGATGATAATAAATGTTGAAAATGATTTAGATAAATTCAACCCCAATAGAAAGCAGTATAGAAGTGCCTTAAAAAATTAAAAACAGAACTTCTATATTGGGGCTGGGAGACAGCTTGGCAGTTTAAGTGCCTGCCTGGCAAGCACAAGGACCCAGGCTTGATCCCCAGTACCACATGCTGGGCTGGCCCTGGAACTCCGGGCACAGTGGCACATGCCTATAATCAGAGTGCTGGGGAGGCTGAGACAGTAGATTGCTACGAGTCTGAGCTGTGTAATGAGACCCTGTACCAAACAAATAAATAAAAGATTAAACAAGAATGTATTTTTGGTGTTTGTTTGGTTTTTTTTTTTTTTTTTTTTTTTTGGTGGAACCAGGGATTGAACTCAGCCCCTTCCGCTTGCCAGGGAAGCACTTATTCCACTGAGCCATCTCCCTGGCCCCAAGAATGTATTTTTAAAAATAACTTTTTACAGGATCTAAAATCTGACTTTTAAGTATGAAGTTGATTTTTTTAAATTAACATCAGGATATCTGTATCACCATGTTCATTACAATGTTATTCATAGTTACTAAGATGTAGAAACAACTCGTGTGTCCCTGGATGGATGAATGGATTAAGAAAATGCAATATACGCATATAATGGAATATCATTCCGCCTTTAGGAGAAAAGAAATCCCACCATGTGTAGAAACGTGGATGACCTTGATAATATTTTGCTAAGTAAAATAAGACAGTAAGAGAAAGACCGATACTATCTATGTGACTCCACTTACCTGAGGTATCTGGAGTTGGCAAATTCACTGAAGTAGAGAGGAGAATGGCTGTCAATGATTAGGGGAAGAGCACAGGCCCAGTGTGTGAGTGAGATGACCCGGGGCCCACAGATCCTGAATAGACTCAGAGCGCAGGCAGGCGAGTGAGTGAGACCTCTCCGGGCCACCGGATCCTGAACAGACCCAGACCCTAGTGAGTGAGAGGACCTGGGGTGGTGGGATCCTGAACTGACCCAGAGAGCAGGCCCAGTGTATGAATGAGACCGCCTAGGGCCCACTGGATTCAGAGTAGACGCAGAGCGCAGGCACAGTGCGGAACTCTTTAGTAGAACTCCCTGCAAAGAGGCTAGAGGCAAGACCCACCCAGCTGATTCAGGAGCAGAACATCTTGCCAGAGTGACACAAAGGGTTCAACTCCAACGGCTGCAGCAAAAAGAAATGGAACACAGCAGCCACACCCCAGCCACATCCAAGCAATACCCACTTGGAGGAATCTGAACTTCATAGATCTGGACCTGGTGCTAAGGTAATAACTCTATCTAAGCTCTACACCAAAGGTCAGGAGACAGTGGTATACAAAATGACAAAGAAAAGGAACAAAATGCAGTCTCAGGCCCTGAGGCCACCCAGTAATGCAGAAGACACTAGCGTAGAGGAAACTGGAAATCACACACCAGATATCTCTGAAATAATAGCATTGGCAGTAAAGAAACAACTAACTGCAGAAAGGTATAGAAGAAATCAGATCAGAAATAACTTCTCAACTAAAAAATGTAGTGATAACTATAATCAAAGAAGTACTAAGTACTTCTAAAGAATACACTGATAAAAAAAAATAGAGCAGAATATAAAAATGATGGAACCCCTGAATAAGCAATTTAGGAAAGAAATAGAATGTATGAAACAGGTTCAAAGTGATATACAGGAAATTAAAACCTCAATCACAAGCTGGCAAAACCGTTTGAGTGAAAGTGAAAATAGACTTCCTGACCTGAAAGACACTATTGCATGTAGTGAAAAAGTAAGAAAAGATCTCTTAAAAACAACTAGGATGTAGGAAAAAATAATTCAATACCTGCAAGATGAGGCAAAGATGAACAATGTGAGACTAATAGGCATCAATGAGAAGGAAGGAGTCAATACAAATGATATAAAAAGAATATGGGCAGAAGTAATAGCAGAAAACTTCCCAAAGATGGGGCAACAATCTGACATTCAGGTAACTGAATCATATAGAACTCCAAATAACATCAACCCAATGAAAACCACACCCAGACATATAATAATCAAGATTTCAGAAATTCAGCATAGGAGCAGTATACTAAAAGCCTCTAAAGAAAAGAAACAGGTCACATTTAAAGGAAAACCCATCAGAATAACAGCAGATTTCTCTTCACAAACCATCAAGTCAAGAAGAGCATGGAGCAAAGTACTTCAAGTCTTGCAAG
>NW_004524678.1:3620124-3647559 GCF_000260255.1 Octodon degus
ATACTTCCATGACAAAGAACAACTAAAGAATTTCATGATGACAAAGCCAAGCCTACACAGACTACTAAATGATGTTCTAGAGAGGGAGCAAATTGATCACAGCCGCATGAATGAGAATGGAAAGAACCCACCAAATAGGGCAAACGATTAAACACAGGAGAATAAGAGGTATATAATAGTAGTCTTTCAGTTATTCTTTTGTGTTCAGCAGCAAAATATTTCCATCAGCACACTCTACAAGTGCACTTCTCTTCCACCCTATGGGTCATGATTCCATCTGAGTCTACAGAGTAGATTTCAAATAAATAGCTGTCCCACAAGTGACACCTGGCCACCAGTAACTGTCATGGTCATTATGCTTGTCCACAACACACTAGGACTTTGTGCAATACTGTATCCTTAAACTGTTAGAAGTGCTGGTCATTTATTTCCCATTCTACTATTCATCTTACGTTTTAGTACTTCTTCGTTATCATGAAAACTTTTTCTTAGTTCAATTGTTTTGAAACACTTAATTTTTAATTAATTAGTATTTAATTTTCTGAATATTGCTTAATCTTAATTTTTGTTCTAAGATTTTTTTAAACCTTTTTTCAGGCTTTCTATTTATTTATTTATTTATTTATTTATTTATTTATTTATTTATTTTTGCGGAACCAGGGAATGAACTCAGGCCCTTGCGCTTGCCAGAGAAGCGCTTATTCCACTGAGCCATCTCCCTGGCTGTGTTCTAAGATTTATACTATATCTTTGGCTTATAATTTATTTAAAAGGCATTGTATGATATATTCTCCTAGTATTAGAAACTTTAAAAAGTATATTTCACTTTTCTGTTGACTTGAAAAAAATTATGAATAAAAAAACGAGTGGGGGAAGAGGATATGGGGAGCTCCTACTCAGTGGAACTAATTCTGTTATGCAAAGTAAGTTCTTGAGATTTTCAGCCCAGCATCATGCCCTTAATAATCAGTTCTCAGTTGTCCACTTAAAACTTTGCTAGTTGGGGGGCCTGCCCCTTAGCTCAGTTCTTTAAGTGGCTGCTTCCACAAAGCAGTCAGGCTCAGGTTGCTGTGGTTCAATCCCCACCACTCAAGCCAGCCAAACCTGCCCTGACGGCATTTGGAGTGGAAAAAAAAAAAAAAAAACTTCGCTAGAAATCCGCGTCTCATGCTAACTGACTGGAAAGAAGAAGACATGGAGCATTTGTCAACCTCTATTGATAAATTGTCATGCGTGCAAAATGTAGTTGGCTTCACAATAAAGACCCTGACATAGAACCCTGTAGATTCAAAATGTGTAATAGTGATCCAGTGCTGCTTCTGTGATTTTTTTTTCAGAAAGAAAACATGATCAAAAACTTCTCATAGACAAAGGTAACTCACAGTTGTCTCCCAAACTCTATTCACACACTGTAACAAGTCGTGAGTAATGTGCATTACTTTAAGATCTCTAAACTACATGGATCATTTAACTGCTTACAAATGCAAGAGCTCGTGAAATATGGGCCTATATTATATTTTTAGATCAAATAGAAGTTTTTCTGAAGCTGGAAGTTGTCAAAATTGCCACTGCATTTCCCTTGAGAAAATCAAATCAGAAGCTATCCAAGAAAGTTTTAGTTGGTTAAAAATGATTCCTTTTGCTTTGTTGAGTTAAGAACATGTTCAATCAATGGAAGGAAAATGCAAAAAGAATTAATACTCAATATTAACAGGTATTATTCAGTGAAAATTTACTAAGTACTTTTACTCTTTGCAACATAACATGGGGTCATTTCTATTATTTTCCAAATTTCATAGTTTTAGACATTTGGGGCTTAGTAATTTTAAATAATCTCACTCTGACCACAGGATCAGTAAGGGGAAGAAGAGACTAAGCCCAAGCAGTCTGGTGCAGCCATTCCATTGTACCATCCTTCCACAGGTTTAAAAGGAAAACACCTTCATTTTCTACTATCTGATGAAATAGCCAACTATTGCTCTCCTTTGGAGCAAACAACATTGAGATGGTTGCTATCAACTGCTACCAAGCATCACAAGAGCTGGCACTGTTCACGTGAGCCCAAGAAAAGATCAAAATTCAGGTTCTGAAGTACAGCTTCTACCAAATGCATTATTGCTTTTACATCATCGTGAAGTCACAGAGTCATAATCAACATCATCTACTTGAGGCCGTGTGGATTTACAGTGCAACAAACTCTTCCCCTTTCCTGACTTTTCAGGATTTCTAAAGTTTGTCCTTTCACTAGCTGCTTGGCATAAGAAGAACCAGGAGCATACAATCCATTTTATCTTCTCTTTATCCACAAGGTAAGAGCTCCTTTAGCCCTTCTAACTTGTCCTCATCACGAAAATCTGCTCAGTGTCACATAAGGGGCATCATAAAAGGGGTAAGTCTGTGGCTAAGTCTTAGAAGTAGCCTAAACATTCACCAAAGGATGATCTGATAAAGAAAATGTGGTATATACATACAGTGCAGTTCTACTGAGCTATAAAGAAGGATACAGTTGAGTCATTTATAAGACGGTGGATACATTTTGAGACCATAATGCTAAGCACAATAAATTAGAATGTTGACTAGAACATGGTTTCTCTTATATAAGAAACACAAAGTATAACTAATTTAAAGGGCAAAATAAAAGACAATAAGAAATGGGAAGGTAGATTTTTTCACATGGGAAGGGAACCTAGAGATAGAGAAAGAGGGGAGAGGGAGGAGGGATTAGGGCTAAAAGAACTAAGATATACTATGTTCATGTACTAACTCCCCATGATGAATGTATTCATTATGTATCACAAACATATACTCATAAAAATGTTTAACAAACAATGAGAGACAAACAGGAAGATGATGGAATGGTGAGCAGCAGAGAAACAGCTTCTCTGATATTTGGAATCGAGACAGTAGTGTATAGCAACATGAATCGGAGGAGGAGGAGGGAACCGTATCCCTGGGACCCAGCAAGATTCTGAAGCAAGAATAAGAGCCCCTGGGGAGAGTGAAGAAAGATACTACAATCCAGAAGAGGAAAGGGGCAAATAGTGCTTCCTCCCTGAGCTTCAGCCCAGAGTGTGGGAGGGACAGCTCATACCTGCAGAGATGCAGTGACTACAGGCGACTCCAGAGGCCTCCATGGAGAAACACACTAGTGGAACAGAGCAGCGGATTCTGTAGACTGTAAAGGTTGGTAAGTTATTCAAGATCAAACATCCTCCAGGAGAGGTCATTGCACAGTATCCATTTTGGAAATGGGGCGATGGAAGTCAGAACTCAGAGCACCTGTGGATTAGCTCCATCTAGTGGTTCTAGCACAACCAAGTTCAAGCAGGCAGGAGGTCAGAGAGCTGAATTCAAACCAGCAGGAGGCACTCAGAATATTGTGGGCTGAAAATCTCAGGTCCCAGCCTCAGCCAGAAAACAGAAGACTCCTAAACTTCAGTGGAAGCAAAGGCCCATGTTTACTAGGATTATCCACCACTGCCATAATTCTACTGCTGGCTTGCTGAGATCAGTCAGCCTGGGTCGGGGCTCTGTCCCCCCACTCCATGAACCAGTGACAACAGTGACACACCCTGGAGTAGGCTTTTTGTTTTGTTTTCTTGTTTATTTTCTTCTCTCTTTCTTGATTTATTGTTTTTATATTCAGATGAATGAGAACATTGTTTCTAGTTTTATTGTTGCTGTTGTTATTACTGTTTTGTTCTGTTCTTGTTTCTCTTCCTTATTTTTTTCCCTCCTGTCTTCTTCACCTGTTCCTAAATCTTGTATAATCTGCCTTTGCTCATCAGTCTTCCTTCCGATTCCTTTCTCTTCTTATATTTCTCTATTTTCCCCCAACCCCTTTTTAAAATTTTCCCCAGCCCTTGAGGGTAAAATTGACATATTGAGGGGATATTTACTGTACACAGTTTTCTGGATTGTTTTAAATGTAATTGTATAACTAAAAATCCTGTTCACACTGTTAAATCTGGCAAATTAATAGTTACTATAGTTTGTCATTTTCTAGTCTGTGTTTGTTGCTATTGTTCTGCTGAGTGTACCATTTTAGGCAAGGTGACATAATTGTTCTAATTAGGTGTTCTTTCTGGTATTGTAAGACTGAGATTGTTGGGGGGGGGTCACAAACAATACTATCATCAAGTACCTAAGAACCAGAAGATAGGCCAAATACAGAGCAATCTCTCATCCCCAATAAACTGAAAAGGTAAGATCTTATAACAGGCTCAAAACTCAAAAGTCAGCTATACCTGGACAACGTCTCTGAGAAGTAGTCATTTTCTAAGGGTTTTTTTCCATAACTTTATGAGAAACAAATAGCAATGAGACAGCTTCAAATCAAATTGTTAGGACAGTTACAATAATTAACACATTGCATACTCTCTTCCTAGTGGTTATTTCCTCTACAAGATATAGATGTGATATTTACAAACACTATTAGAACAAATCCCTCTATTCATTAAGGTCAGTGAAATCCCCTCAGGGTTTATCCTGAGATCCTGTACCTCAGATTGTAGATCCTTTGTCAGTGTCAGCCATGTGAATGAGTCACGGCCATTGTTTGGCCAATGTGCTCCCTGTGAAAGGCTGAATGTTTTCTCTCCATGTGACTCTCCTTAGGCACACTCAACAGCATCGATCACTTTCCTCTTTGGTCCCATAATCTCCTTGATCTGAAAATTTGGGACACTACTGAGTTACATGACATTACAGTACAAGTTCTCATATGTTCTGAGTCTTAATTGACCTTGGAAGGTTACAGCCAAAATGTTGGCTTTCCTTGTGGCCCTCCTTTTTCTCTAATTTTGGTCTGCAAACTTAGGTTTTTAACCCTCCAGAAGACAAGCTTATTGTTATTATCATACAACCTAGGCTGTTAAGCTTAACCTCACTATATGTCTGCATATCAAATATCTTAGGCATAACATGGAACAAGTATTTTTCATCAAGTATCAATATGTTGAACTTTAAGTCCCTACAGAATATGATGAAAAAACATTTAAAAAATTAAAATATATTTTAAAAAGAGGCATAAAGAATTATATAATTCTTATGTTTACATGTAAGTCCAGAAATCTCACCATATACAACCTTGAAGCAGGACAGTCCCACAATATCCCTTTTCCTGTCTCTTGCCTTCCTCCACCACCCTCTTCTTTTTGAACAATCATCTACCCGAGAGACAGCACAGCAGCAACTGGCATGTCATGACAAGCAGCCCATATTCAGATTTCTAATGGTTTTTAAAACTAGCAATAAAGATACTCCCCATAAACAATTACAAGCCTCAACACAGGAATTAAGCTAGAAGAAGGAGGATTAGGACAAGGAGAAGGAAGAAGAGGAGAAGGAGAAGCAGGAGAAAGAAAAAGGGAAAGAGAAAGAAAAAATAAGGAGACACAGAAGCAAGATGCAACCTTAGACTTCCAGCTCACCAAAGGCAAACAAACCCAGGTAGTGAGGAGGTGGACAATTTAAAAGCCATCCACCTAGACTCTCTGATGTGATAACAGTGGAAGTAATGAAGCAAATTAATGAAGCTCTAGAAAAAAATCAAATCAGAAATAATTTCTCAGCTAACTTCAGAGATGATGATGATGATAATGATGAGCATGATTAGTAACTCTAGAGAAGAAATTAAAGAAATGGAGGAACTTGGGAAAATGATGGAAACCATGAATGTCCAACATAGGAAAAGAAATCTCAGAAACTGATTCAATCAGAGATCCAAAAGACTAAAAATTCTATTGAAGGTATTTGCAGCAGAATGAATCAATGTAAGGACAGAATATCAGATCTATAAAACAGGGTTAGGTCCCACCAAATAGCTCAGTGGATTAAAGAACCTGCTTAGGTAGATGCAGGGCCTGGAAGTTCGATCCCCAGACCTGCCATGCTGGCTCTGCCCCCCAGGGTGCGCTGAGAGAGCAATGGAGACTGGGTGTGGTGGCACACACCTGTAGTCCCAGCACTTAGGAGGCTGTAAACAGGAGGATCACGACAAGTCCAATCTACGCAGTGAGATCCTGTACACCCTGCACACCCTGTCCTAAATACAAATAAAATTTAAAAAAACAGGATTGTGGTTAGTCATTATGAAAAGAAAGGTTTCTTTAAAAAAAATAGCAAGGGGCCATGGGAAAAAAATCAAATTTCTGCTAGATAAGGCAAAGAATAGCATAAAAGTGATCAGCTTCAATGAAAAAAAAAAAAAAGAAGAGAGTTCAAATGACATTTAATAAATGCTGTTCACAGAATATTTGAGGGCACAAATTATAAATTGACTCACCCTTGCTTTGTATGCCAGTTTTATGACATGAAAATCCCACTTCTTCTCAGTCAGTGAGACTCACAGAGAAGGATACAGTCTGCTGAGGACAACACAGGGAAACTAGCACCTGTATGTGGAGATGAATCTCAACTCATTTTCTTTATGGTGTTAAATTTTCCCATTCAACCACTATTTCTGTGCTGTTCCAGGAAAAGTTCCTATCTCTCCCTGTGCACAGATGAAATAAAGTGGTGGCTAACTGGAGATACCAAAACATTTGTTCCTTGAGAGCAACTGGTCATCCCAGAGCCCTGCTGCACCCTTGATTTTATTTCTTGCTCTTTCTTTCTTTACATCCAAGTGTAATACCTTGGGCATGAGACTGAGTATTCATTGCATGTGTCCTTAATAACTGGTATTGTGTGAAGGGTCTCTAATAACAGAAGTCATGGAAGAAAACATCCCAAGCAGAAGAAAAGAATTTGACATATAGATAAATGAGGCATACAGAACTCCAATTAGCTATGATCTAAAAAGTACATCCCAAGTCATATAATAATGAGCATTCAAGAAATTTTTTTTTAAAAACCCAGAATACTAAAGCTATTAGAATATTAAAAGCTGTTAGAGAAAATAAATCACATATAAAAGAAATCCTAGCAGACTTAGAGAAGACTCCTTAACACAAACTCTTAAATCAAAGAGAGCTTAGAATGAAGTATTTTAAGCCCTAACAGAAAGTTACCTCCAATTCATATTGATGTATTCTGTAAAGTTCTTTCAAAATTGGTGAGAAATAAGATATTTTCATGACAAAGACAATCTGAACAAATTCACGTACACCAAGATAGCAATCCAAAATGCTTTGAAGGATATTTCAGAGAGAAATAATAAAGACTACAATTCCATGAATTCCAACAAAAATGAATCCACCAGGCAAGGCCAGTAACCAAAGAGAGGGGAAAGGGGAACCAATAACAGGAAAATAACATGACAAGGATAAATCAATACCTATCAGTAATAGCCATCAATGAGATGGTGTCAATCTACTAACCAAAAGAAACAGATTGCAGAAGGGATGTAAGAAACAAGATCCAACTGTATGTTGTATACAAGAAACATATTTCAACTCAAGGAAATTCACAGACTGAAATTCAAATGATTGAAAACAATATTCTACATGATAGGACCCCTCCAAAAGCAGGAGTATTCTATCTGAAGACAAAGTAAATTTCAAGCTAAGACTGATCAAGAGAGACAAAGAAGTTTACTATACACTTGTTAAGAGAACAATCCAAGAAGAGATAATGATCATAAATATATATGCACCAAATATCATCACACAGTACTATATAAAATATATATACAATACACAAATAGGACTCGTAGTGATCTTCCTGTTTTCAGCCTCTAAGCACCAGGATTACAGGTATGCACCACCACTCCTGGACTCCATGGACACTCAGTGCACTTGGGCAGGGTCAGCACAACCCCAGGGGTGGGGCCAGCCCAGCCCACTGGGGATTGTATGAAGCATATATTAATGGACATGAAAAATGAAATAAACACTAATATAATTTTAATGGGGACTCTTAATACCTCACTCACAAATAGATTGCACAGACAAGAAAAATCAAAAAAGAAATATCAGAAATGAACCAAATTTTTGTGCAAATGGACTTAGTAAATGTCTACAGAGTGACCCACCACACAACATCAGAATACACATTCTTCCCAGATGCACTTGGAGTATTCTCCAAAATAGATTATATACTAGCCCATCAAACATGCTTAAGTAAATGTAAAGTACTTGAAATTATCCCATGCACACCATCTGACCATAGTGCAATGAAATTGGTAATCCACAGTAAAAGAAACTGCAAATCACCATGAACACACGGAAGTTAAATAATGCCCTCCTAAGCAACAAATGGGTCACAGATAAAATTAAAGAAAAAAATCAGACAGTATTGACAGTTAAATGATAATGCCAGTACAACATACAGGAACTTATGGAACACAATTGAATCAGTCACATTAGGGAAATTTATAGCAACAAATTTACACACTAGAAAACCAGAATGAGCTCAAATAAATGTTGAACTAAAATGTCTAGAAAAAGTGCAAGTCAAACCCAAAGCCTAATGTTGAACTCAAATGTCTAGAAAAAGTGCAAGTCAAGCCCAAAGCTCCTACAAGGGAGGACATTATATAGACAACAGCAGAAATTAGTGCAGTTGAGACAGTCAATACAAGCAATAAATGAATCAAAGAGTTGGTTCTGTGAAAGATTAAATAAAATTGACAAAAAACTTTAGTCAACCATTTATACATATAGACTCAAATCCATGCACTTAGGAATTAAATGGGTGAAATCAAAACAAATGCTGCATAAATCAAGATTATCAATACCTATTTTTGAGAGGCTAAGGAGATAGCTCAGTGACATCAGCACCTGCCTGGCAAGCACAAGATGCTGAGTCGATTCCCAATATCACACACACACACACACACACACACACACACACACACACTCCTACTTTGAGCACCTGTATCCTAATAATATGGAAAATATAGAAAAAATGGACAGAATTACTAGATACATATGAATTATCAAATCTGAATCAAGAAGATATAAAGATTCTAAATAATCCAGTATCAGTCAATGAAATTGAAGATATAATTAAAAACCTACTAATAAAGAAAAGCTCAGGTCCTCATAGATTCACTGCTGAATTTCACAAGAAACTTGATGATATCTAATGTCACACTCCTCAAACTCTTTAATGAAACCAAAAAGAAAGCAATATTTCTGAATTAATTTTTGGAAGCAAGCAAAAACAGAAAATGATCTAAACAAAAAAAAAAAAAAAAGAGCTACAAGTCAGTCTCCCTAATGAACATAACACACAATCTTCAGTAAATTACAAACAGCTGCAGCAAATTATCAAAAGAGGTTATACACATAACCAAGTAGGATTTACTGCAGAGGTGTAAGGATAGTTCAATGTACACAATAAATGTAATACACTATATCAACAGAATCAAGGGACAAAAGCCACATGATCATCTCATTAGGTGCAGAAAAAGCACTTGACTAATTCCAGCACCCACTCCTGATAAAAACCCTACAGGGATAAATGGAATAGAAGGAAGCAAACTGGAATAAATTATCTTTATCTCAGTCCAATAAAAACCATCTATAATAATCCAATAGCCAGTATCATACTAAATGGACAAAAACTGAAAACTTTCATTCTAAAATTAGACACAAGACAAGGATAGCCACTATCACCTCTAATATTCAACTTAGTTCTGGAAAATGTAGCCAGAGCAAAACAAGAAAGAAAGAAAAGGAATAAGGATTGAAGGGAAGAAATTAAATTATCATTATCTGTAGATGACATGATACTCTACATATTAGACCCCAAAAACTTCACCAAAAGAATTCTGGATTTAATAATAAGATTCAGAAGCATAGTTGGATTACAGTATAACATTCCTGTACACAAATAACAAATTCAATGAGAGATAAATTAGGGAAACCATACCTTTCACAATAGTCAGATCCCTCAAATTTAAAGACCCAACCCAAAAATGGGCGTCTGAAATGAATAGATATTTATCACATGAAGACATGGAAAAGGCAAACAGATATATGAAAAAATGTTCAACAACATTGGTCATTCGAGAGATGCAAATTTAAACAATATTGAGATTCCATCTGCGGAAAGAATGGCTATAATCAAGAAATCAATCAGTAACAAATGCTGGCAGGGTTGTGGGAAAAAAGGAACCCTGCTCCACTGTTAGGGGGAGTATAGACTTGTGACCATTGTGGAAATCACTGTGTAAATTCCTCAAAAAACTAAAACTAGGACTGGGGATTTAACTCAGTGGTGCAGTGCCTGCCTGGCAAGCTCAAGGTCCTGAGTTCGATTCCCATTAGCCACACACACACACACACACACACACACACACACACACGACTTCACTCAATCTAATGATTCCCCTTTTTGGTATTGACTCAAAAGAATTAAAAGCATCACATCACAGTGATATATGCATACCCATGTTTATAGCAGCAGGTTTGTAATAGCTAAGTCTTGGAAACAACCAAATGCCCATCAACTGATGAATGAATAAAGAAGATGTGGGTGTGTTTTATACAATGGTGTACTACTTTGCCATAGAGAAGGATAAGCTTGAACCATTTCTAGGTCAAATATATGCACTTTGAGACCATACTCTTAAGTGAAATAAATCAGACACACACACATTGAAATTTTGCATGGTTTCTCTGGTATGAGAAACTCAAAGTGTAAACAAAGACCAAACTGAATAACAGATATTGATGATAGGAAGAAAATGTTCAAATAGGAAGGAGAACTAGGGAGGGGAGAGGAGAAGGAAAGAAGGGTAAAGGAAAAGAAAGTAGAAGGAGAAAACAGAAGCAAAGATTTCATAAATAAGGAGAGGGAGAAGGGTTAAAGGAAGAGGAGAAAAGGGGAAAAAGAGTCAAGTTATATCATGTACAGCTATGAATTTCATATCATGAATGTGAGCACTATATATATATATATATATACATATATATATATATATATAGTATACCAATAAAATTATAAAAACTTTTAAAAATCACATTCAAAAGAAAAATGCGTAGAATGTGTGCATATAGACAATATTTTTCAGTTAATACAGCCCATTTCTTTATGGAATTGTAAATAATAATATCTTTTCTCATTTGGGAATATTCAGAAAGTCATTTTTGTTTTTTTCACAAATCAGTAAAAGACCTACCTATCTCAAAAAAAAAAAAAAAAAAAAAGGCAATGAATACTGGGCAAACCATACTCTTGACCAAGAAGGTGCCAAGGGCTAGGGAGATAGTTTGGTCTAAGCGCTAGCCTAGCAAGTGCAAGGACCCAAGTTTAATCCCCCATACTTCATGCTGGACTAGCCCCAGAACCCTGGGTGTACCATGCGGCCACTGAAATTCAGCGTGGTGACACATGCCTGTAATTGCAGCACTTGGGAGGCTGAGACAGGAGGATCACTACGAGTCCAAGCTGCTAGCAAGACTCTGTATCAAATAAATGAATAAATAAATAAATAAATAAATAAATAAATAAATAGGTGCCAAGAGCCATTCCACAAAGAAGTCTAGTCTTGAGCTCTGTTGATAGACGGCACCACTGAGGAAAATAAGCTATAATGTCCCATGCTCAAATAGCGTGTGTGCACAAAAAGTGATCCAACACTGGTAAGGGTGGCAGGTGTACGTCACCATTGCTGTCATCTGCATCAGCCATTGTCACTGAAGGTGGCCCCAGGCCCCAGGCCCTCCTCCTCTGTGATTTAACATTGGTCACTTTTCAACAATTTGGCACAGTAAGCAGGAAAGTCAGACTTCAGGGTATCCAGGGTTATGCCACCCGGCAAAGGATGAAAGTGGTTGGAAGATACACACCATCAGAGTTCATGGATTCTTTTGAGACTTTAAGTATTCCATGGGTCAAAAAGGAAGAAGGAATGAGAGGGGGAAAGTTCAGGGGAAGGGGCAGACCATTTGCCTCTGTTAGAAAAAGCCCACTCAGCCTCAGACCCCCAGATTCAGGCCTCAGTGGGGAACGTTTTATACTCCGCTAGGAGCTGCTTTCATTTGCTGACCTTGCCCTCAGGAATGACGATGACTGTGTTTTAGTTATCTGTTGCCACATACAAACCATCCTCAAGCCCAGTGGCTTAAAACCACAGCAATCATTTATTTGCTTACAGTTCTGAAATTTGGACAAGGCCCAGTAGCGACAGTTTGTCTCTGCTCCATAAGTCATCATGTTCAGCTCAACAGGGGCAGGAGGATCTACTTCCAAGATGGTGCCCTTCAAAGGCTCACAAGCTCACAGAGCCATTAGATGGGACCTCAGCTAAGGCAGTTGACCAGAGAGACCTGTCTTCCTTCACAAAGACCTGTCCATGTGTGTGCTTGGCTTTTCTCACAGTATGGCAGCTAGGTTCCAGGAGCAAATATTCCAAGAAAACAAGTCTCACTATGCAAGTACTTATCAAGTTTCCACTTTTATCATACACGCTAATGTGTCATTGACCAAAGTACTTCAATGACCAAATCCCTAGTCAGTGTGGGAAATACTACACAGGGTTTAAACACTAGGAATTGTGGCTTGTTGTGAGCCACTACAACAATAGTGTATCACAAAAGTGACAGTCTTTGTAACCATTAATAATTGTGTTATTTGCCTACCTCTACATTTCGTATTAGTCAGAAACTTAATGCCAATATTTTCTAAATTTTCACATGGATTCAGAAAATTACAGGGAGGAAAAAATTCTACAGAAGGAAAAATAAATATATGTAAATAAAATCAGGAAAATGGAAATTCTTGTTCAAACAAACAGTAATGATCACAGAATCACAGGCTAGCAAGAGGTACATGTGTGTTGTGGGATGCTTACTTGACAGGTAAAAATCATGGCATGCTGGAACACACACACACGCATGCATGCATACAAATGTCCTACAGGCTGAAATGTTGGGCCAGCCAAATAGCTCAGGGGATTAAAGCGCTTGCAAGCAGGTGCAGGGACCCGGAGCACACTGAGATGGCAACTAAGACTGGGCGTGGTGGCATGTGCCTGTAATCCTGGCACTTGGGAGGCTGTAAGCAGGAGAATCACTATGAGTCCAATCTGCTAGTGAGACCCTGAACACCCTGTAGACCCTTCCCTAAAATACAGAAGAAAAAAAAAATAAAAGAACGAAAGAAAATGCTGCAAATTAATATGGTTCATGGAGAAATGATACTTTTTCAGGTGAAGTAAAAAACCAAAAACAAAAGCAAGAGAGTAATTTGATTGTGCAGGCAAAAAATTCATCTGGAATTTCAAAACATCTCTTTAACTTGAATATTTTATTTTACTCAATGACAGAATTATTAAAATGGTAAAACAAATGACTGCTAATTGTGGAAGACTGGATTAGAATTCAAATCAACTGAATGGACATGAGGAGTTGGCAAAGGTGGAAGGGCTGCCAGTTCCATGCCTCTGCCGTGTTCCCAGCCCACATGCAGAACTGTGTGTATGTAATCTTCATGAAAACATAAGACCAGGAGAGTTACACCATTTTTCTCAAGGTCACATTGCTTGGTGGTGTGGGAGAGGGGATTTGTAGCCAGAGAGGACTACTTGATTTTGATCAATTTGTTAAAGAAATCCTGCAAGGTAAAGTATTCTCTTTTTTTAAATTAACTCTATGGAAATAAGAAAATACAATTCCAAAGGCAGAAAGAACCGATCACATCTGCAACAAAAACATTACATGTAAGGATTCTTAATGCTCTTCTAAATCCTCAAGTGAAATTAAAAGAATTTTTAAATGAAACAATAATGATGTCTCAAAATAATTACCCAAATCAAACATGGAACCTTCAAATATTAAACTATGAACATACTTCCCTCTGGCTGGATGCATGTGGAAGAGTATTTTAAAAGTAATAAGCTGCCTGTTTCTGCATTCCAAGTAATCACTTTTAAAACCTTCAAAAGTTGGAAATAAAGACCAAACCTTGTTAAAAACTTTGAGACAATTTGTCTTCAAAGCCTTTAGCTTATTTGTTTGCTTTCTACAGATACCTCCCCAGTTGTTTTTAACCAAAGATTTTGTTCTTTTTTTGGCCAGGAATATTAATAAGGTTCATTTCACTGATCCATTTGTCTGGCGCCCTTTGTTAGTTCTTGAAACTGGCTGGAATATACTCAGCTTCATGTATGTTCCTTCTTGGAATTGTACATAGAAATTGTCCATTGCAACAGTAATAGCAGTAGCTCTATTAGATGCTGTTAAAATCCCTAGTTTCCTCATTGGTATTTTTTCCCCCAAAGTTGGCATTTGTTCCCACTGAGGAAAATGACTCAGTACTTAGTGTTGCCATATAAACACAGAGCACACCCCTGGGGCGCAGAAGCAGGAGGCGAGAACAGAGACCTGCAGGGCCGTCCTCTAGTGCCAGGTTTTCTCAGAGCTCTATTAGATTTAAATGGCCAATGCTGGACTTAGTAACTCTGGCAAGTAGTGGGAGGTTTGAAAAGTATCCAGAGAGGAGTTGTGAAATGTATTAAAAGGCCAAGGAAATGGGCTTCATGAGCAGTCTAAAGGAACAAGAGCTATTTCATAAAAGAGTAGCATATGTTGGGATTTAAAACTGTCTTCACGCTGCGCAAAGCTGCCACAGGAGTGGCGTAGCTCCACACAGCCATGGAGCGGGTGGGATCAAAGTGAGGACATCTATATGGGCTATAAGACTCAGGATGGGTTACCAAGGAGGGGAGTTGGCTTTAAAATCAGGCTGAAAGGATCTGGAGCTAGCATTGCCCAAGGAGAGATTTGCTTTTTTTTCAGTCTTATTCAGAGCCCAGGTTAGAAGGGCAAGTGCTCCAGCATCCTGGTCCCCTTGTTGTGTTTTTTAGTCCCCTTGCTGTCTTTTTTTTTTGGGGGGGGATTCTTTTTTAATCTACTTGGTACGGGGTCTCACTATGCAGCTCAGACTCCTAGTGATCCTCTGTTTTCAGCCTCCCCAGCATCGGGATTACAGGCGTGCGCCACTACGCCTGGACTGGGTGGACGCTGAGTGTGCCTGGGCAGGGCCAGCGCAGCATGTAGTGCCGGGGATCGAATCCCGTTCCCTGAGCTTGCCTACACAGGTGCTTAGTCCCCTGAGCTATCTCGCCGGCCCTCGGGGGACTCTTCTAGAGTGCAGTAGCTTTGCTAACAATAACGTGCTCCCTGGCGATGTTGACCACCGAGGGTGTTGGAAGAAATTCAGGTTTGGGATTGCAGCACTCTATCACTACTGCTTAGTCAGTTGCTGAAATCTTAATTCTTGGTTTTTCAGAGCTTTGTTTTCTCAGGGATTGGACGAGGGCACAGATACTTAACTTTAAAATATCGTGAGAACTGAAATCGCCATATCTCAGCGACATATGTGCACCCGTGTTTACAGCAGCACAATGTGTCATAGCTAAACCCTGAAAACAACCCAGATGCCCATCAACTGAGGAACGGATAAAAATGATGTGGTATTTTTACACAATGGAGTATTATTCATCTATAAAAAATATAAACTCAAGGCTTTTGTAGGTAAATGGATGCAACTATATTGGTAAGTGAAACAAATCAGTTCCATGTGCACAAATACCATATTATCTCACTAAGGTGAGAACCTAAAAGAGTAAATGAAATTAGAAAGGTATAATAGATACTATAAAAAGGAAAGAATTTATTCAATGGGAAGGAAAAACTGGGATGAGGAAAAGAAAAAAGGAAAGAAGGGGAAAACATGTATTTAGGTATATATGGAGGATAATTTGGATAACTGTACTGCTGATTTCTGCTGATTTTTTGAAATCAGCAGTTAATACTTAATATTTTTCTTTTTATTTGTATTTTTCTCTCTTGAATTTGTGATTTTTTTTTGTTACTGTTTTGATTTTTCTTTAAACCAATCTTGCACATTTATATCTGGTAACCTAAACAACTAATTTGAAGATAACCATGCAACACAGCAACCATTTTTGAATTCCTATTACTTTGTTTAGTGAAATTTTGAATCATTTCTAATGCTGTTACCATTTTGTATTCTTTAAAAAATAAAATAAAATATTGCAAGAATCAAAGATGAGACAGTTGAGGCAAGATGCCTTACCCATTGTAGGTACTTGGAAAGCCCTGGCTCCTCCCCCTTTCTGTGTCAGCACAGGACCACAGCAGTGAGGACAGAAGAAGCAACGTGTAGCTAAACCATCTATAGAGTGCATATACTTTATAGCCAAACTTTGGGTTCTTCTTTTTCATAACAACAATACGTAAAAATTCTTCTCAAACAGTCCTAAGCAGTACTCCAGGAGGCTCAGGTTGCCGGTCACTGCATTCTGAATGCCAGGTTCCTCCTGGGCGTGTTACAGCAGGTCCGTGCTATTGTCCTGGATTTATCAACAAGAGGCTCTGTCTTTCTCAAAGATCCTGTCCTGTCCGATTAGAACACAGGGTGACTGAGTTGTCGAGCTAAAATTGGAGCCCAGCCTTTCTTCTGGCTCCAACATCTGCGAGATTGAAGGGGAACAGAAAACTAATAAGACTCTCTCACACACACAGCCACTGGGTCAGAGCCCAGTTAGAGCTATTTCGCTGAGAGCAATAGGAGCTCACATCAGCAGGTCTGGCACCTGGAAGGGGTTGCCACTTCCAAGTCCGTTAGAAAGATGCTCCCAGGAGCATCCTGCCTGAAAACTCACTGGAGTAGGTGTGTTAGGAGAAGACAGAGGACTGTGTACTTCCTCAGATTTAGTCTGTTCGCATTGTAAGTGGCTTTCTCATGGTACGGTGAAAGCTCTCTCTCTCTCCTGATGCAGGCAATCCACAGTGTCACCCAACTTCTGCTTCTTCCGGCCTTGTGCCAGCATGCCTCTGCACACAGATGGATAACCCTCCATTTGTTTAAGGTGTGCAGGTATGAACAGGGCAATTCTGACTCACAGTTCAGCAGCTCTGACCTGGGGCTGCTGGCCTTTCTCTGCCCCTCCCTTCCATCCCCAAGTTAATGGCTCATATTAACAGTGATATTTATAGACAACAAATGGAAGCCCAGAGCAGCCCAGCGCATTTGGGATGAGCCTGTTCATTGTGCTGAGCACACATGTAGTACTGCTATTTTTCCCGTGGCCCTTTTCTCAAAGAGCTTGCCAAATAGTACATGTTTATTTTCCTTTCACCTAAGAATTATTGACTCTGCTAATTGAGAAGGAGTAATGAAAGAGTGTGCTGGGTGTTGCTGACTCTGTATTTTAGTCATGATATCCTGGTATTAGAATAAAACCATCCTTGTAGTCTGCAGAACCTTTGCTATCCGGTCCCCTCCCACACACGCACATCACTCCATGCCTTCCCTCCTCCACTGCTTCATCTCCCATCTCTCCCCCCAGTAGCCACAAGGCCACTTGGCCCAGCAGGCAAGCACCTTGCTTCACCCTCGCTGGCACAGATAAGTGTCCTTATGTTACTTTCCTAATATTTGACCGTTTCCTAATTCTCAATACCTACCCACTCCTCCTTTTGTATGTAAGATCCTTCAACTGTCTCCCACAATGCTGGCTTGGGGTGGGGAGTCATGGATTTTGGTCCGTGCCCATCCTAGAAGTTGGTTATTGCTCCTTCAGTGTTGAGGAATAGCTTTGTAGGGGACAGCAATCCAGGCTGGCATTTCTTTTCTTTGGGGGTTCAAAATAGATCATGCCGTGCCCTGCTGGCCTTTTGGGTTTCTGCAGTGGAGTATGAAGTTGTCCTTGTGGCCTTACTGGCAAGTCACATAGCCTTTCTCTCGCAGCTTCAGCGTCTTTCCTAGTCCTGCATCTCATCTTTTCACTCAAATGTGATGTTGGAGGCTGTTTCATGGTCGCGCCTGCTGGGGCTCTAAGTGCTTCTCACGCTGGACAGTCTTGTGTCTTTCCTAAGACTGGGGAGTGTTCTGTTGTTATTTCTTGAAATAAATTTTCTGTGCTACTAGTCTGGATGTTGGTATCCTCTTCAACACCAAAAATTCATAAGCTTGATCTTTTAACTGTGTCCTAAAGTTCATGGGTGTTTTGTTCCTTGTTTCCTGGTTTTATTTTTTTCTGGAGTAGTATCTGTAAAAAACAATTCCTCAGTCTCATCTCTGAGCTCTGAAATTCTCGCTTCTGCTTGTTCCTGTGTATTGGTGAGGATTTTCACTGAGTTTCTTATTTGACTTACTGTGCTTTTCATTTTTAGAATTGCTACTTGTTCTTTCTCAGAATCTCTTTCTTCACTGAGTTGTTCCTTTGTATTCTACACTGGATCTTTAGTTCATTCACGTGTGTATCTATATTTATTTTAAAAAATTTAAAAATCATTTATTTATTTATTGAGCACCGAGTCTCATTACATAGCTCAGATTCATGATGGTCCTCCTATCTCAGCCTCCGCAGTGCTGGGATTACAGACATGTGCCCCCACAACCAGTTCTGGGACCTGGCACATGGTACTGGGGATTGAACCCAGGCTCTTGTGCTTGCTGAGCAAGCACTTAGACCGCTGAGCTATCTCCCAAGCCCAGGTTATCTGTACCCTCTCTGAAGTCATAAATCATGCTATAAATCAGTCTTTTGAACCCTCTGGCATTGGATCCACTTTGATATCTTTGCATTTGGCTCTGGAGGAACGGTGGACATCTGGAGGAGCCAGCTGCCTCATGTTCTCGGACTTTTTGTTTCCATCCTGAGATGGTGCGTCTCTCTGAATGGAAACCTCCTCAGCCACTTTTATTTGAGGCTCTTTCCCAGTCTACTCAGGGCTTGATTTCTATCACCACTCATCAAGGAGAAAGGGAACCACAATAATTTTGACAGCACAAAGACAGACTAGATAGTGACACTCACTAAATCCAACTAAAGCAACTATACCATTAATGAAAATAAATTAGCAGAGCTGGTCAGACAACTCAGCAGACTTTGGCAAGCACACAGATCAGGATTCAATCCCCAGTCCCTCATGCCACCCCAGCCCCACCCCCAGGGACATGCCGAGCCGGGACAGAGTCCAGGCATAGTGGCCCACCCCTGCAATCCCAGCACTAGGGAGGCTGGAGACAGGAGAATCACTACAAGTCCGAGCTGTGTAGTGAGACCCTGTACCAAATGTATAAATGACAAAAGAAAAAAGAAAAGGAATTAGCAATACTAATAAAGAGTGAACTAAAAAGCTAAAAATTAATGAAACTTGTTAGTAATAATAAAAATGGGGCAGATAGGGAAAGCAAAAAAAATGAGGTAAAATTTTTTTAAAAGAATATGAAAAAGATAAAGAGGAAGAAGAATTGAGATGAAAGTCTGATGAAAAAGTAAATGAAGAAATAGAGTTAGGTGAAAGTAACAGAAATAAAATATAAGAAAAAGAAAAAGGAAAGAACAATAGAAAAAGTGAACCCTAAAAACTCCCCATGCCTAGGTGTTTCACTAGGTAGTTTTCCAGAACCTGAAAGAACCTTGCCATGGTGGATGTCTCATGAGTCACAGCTGGGGCCTGTGGGTTTCCACGCCCACTTAAGAGCCCTTTGATGTGCGGATGCTGAGTCTCACCTGGACTTTCCCTCTGGGCCGGTTCAGCCAGTGCATGCTCTCTGTCTTAGGACTCCATTCAAGCCGCAGGCATCAGGGTTTGTGTGTTCTGTGACCCTGAGCCACTACTATTCCCAATATGCTTTGGTTCTTTGGCCCCTGAGCTTGTGCAGTTCTACACTTACTCTGAGGCCATTAGCCTTACACCTAGGTGACATGGGGGAATGAAACTCCCAAGCTGAAAGATACCTGGGCCGAGTTCCTGTTCTCTAAAATCAAAAAAATGAACTTTAGGAACAATGGAGGTGAAGAACAGAATATATTTAATGGGGGAAAGAAAGCTTCTGTCTGAGAGAGGGACAGAAGGGGACCCAGGGATGCCCTGGATTCTGCCTTTTCTAGGGATTTTTATAGAACAAAGCCATGAGAGGAGACAGGTCTAAGGTGGAAAACATGGAAACTCGCACATGAGGTGGGATAAATCTATAGTTGGCCAGTAAAGTTACAAGCACAATTGCTCAGGTACAATTGATTAAATCCAGGACCAAATGGAAAAGTGAGTCATTTGGCAAGCAGGCATGAATATAGAAGTGGGGCTCATCCTTCAGGGGATTGGGTTAGTGACTCTTCCTGGCTTCTTCAAGGTGATTTTCAATCCCTGGTACTTATCTTTAGGGAGGTAGGCATTTGTTTGATCTTTGGTCTTGAGGTCTGGCCTACAGCCGAGTGCCTGTCTCTCCTACACTTGCAAGGTCTTGTCTTCCATGTTGTCTCCTTGAGGGCCTTGCCCCGTCTCACTGCCTATAATATTTCTGTCTAACTCAGCTGCCTACAACATGAGGACACACAAACCTCTAAGCATTTCTGCTCCTGTTGGTGGCTCCACATCACAAGGCCAGTCCAAGAGGGCCAGCGGCCCTGGCGATAAACAGACCAGCAACACAAGCCCTAAGAAAAGCCCATGGCTTGGGGGCTTGCCAGTTAGCTCAGCTGTTTAAGCATCTGCCCAGGCAAACCCAGTCAGGCGCGGCAGACCAAGGCCCGATTCCCAGCTCCACATGCCACACCAGACCCGCCTTTACGGCAGCCCGAGCCAGCCAAAAAAAAGAAAGAAAAGTCCATGGTTACTGTAAGCCACAAATACAGTGTGGGTGTTTTACTCTGAAGTAACTGCTACACAGCAGGCTAGCCTTAGACAAGAAGCCCACTGCAGCACCACCATCTTGGAGAGCATCGATCAGGAGCCATTTTAGGAAAGAGTTTATTGTCTAAGACCGAGGCCCTCTGGGAAGAACAAGTCATAGAGAAGCCACACTCCAAGGTCTGAGGGGTCATCCTAGTGCAGTAACTAGGTGCAACATAGCCACACGCTATAGGGGTGGGTAGGGTTCCAGTGAGAGATCCCCTGAGAAGCTTAAGCAGCAGGAACTGCTGGCTGTAGCGGACACAGTGGTTGGCAGCATTAATATAGACAGTACTACAAGGGCCTAGGGGACCACGACCCTCCACTCACCTGAACCTGATTCATGCCCCCAGGCTGACCCCTCCAACTTTTGTCCAAAGGCCCACTGCCTAGAGGCAGAAATGAGAATAACAAAGATCCTTGGGAATTTCCAGAGTTCCAATGCAGGAAGCCAGGATGCATGCTGGTATGACCTACAGTATGACCTTTCTTCACTTGGAGCCCATTCAAGGTTCCTACACATAGACTGCATTTCATGCATCCATTATAACAGAATGAATTATGGGAAAGGATATGCACAGCAGATGCAGCTGGCATGACTCAGCATTTGCCAGTCATGTTGTCAATCATCTGGAAAACCCAACGGGAGATGCCCCAGGTGTGGCATATGTGAGTCCATTTGCTCTGAGCTACCTTCTCCCTTTAAATTTCATTAAAGTTAGCTGCTTCTTCCTCGCCCTTGAACAGCATGCACTGTTCAATGCTTTGTTGTGCATAAGAATATAGAAATACTATCCTAACACCCCATCCCCTATGGTAAGAGTAGCACCTTCTCACTTGAGGGGTCAGGCAAGTCACATGTAGTTTTCTGAGGAGGCTGGGTTGAGAAGTGCTGGGATTGGATCCAGGGCATGGCCTGGGGTCTTTGGCTTCCTCCTTTGGGCACAGAATTCAGTGGTTGCTTTTGTCACCCACCAGCACCAGGAGGAAGGTGCCTCTGCTTGGACATTTGCACGTTCCTAGGTGTAGGGGTAAAGGTCTCAGGAGGAAACATAGAAACTGCTAAGCCCAAAGGCTTTCTGCAGTTCTTCTTTCTTCTTGCTGAGTAGTCATCTTCCAGGTGTCTCCATGCCAGGGCCTAGAAGGGCTGTGATCGGATGCCAACTTCTACTTCACCATCTTGAAGCGCCTCCTACATGGACAAATTGAGGCACACACACGAGATAAGTTGCTCCAGACAGTTAAATAGTGGAGTCTGTATTTGAACTCAACAAATCCTCCTTGAAGTCCACGCTTCTGTCCACCCTGCACACACAGTCAGAAAGTGGCCTCTTGTCACTCTCCTCTTCTGTGCCTTCACTCCTTCCTCACTGAATTCTCTCCTTTGCCTCAGCTAAACACAGGCCCAGCACCAGTTCCTCCTCTGCCCAGAGGTTCTTCTTCCTGGACTACAGATCCTTTTCATGACAATGAGGGCTCGGCATATGTTTGAGGCACTGCAGAACTACATGGCCTGTGTTCCCTAAGGGGCATTATTATTGTATCACATGAGACTAACCCTTCACACTGCTCACATATTTTTATTTGATCTTCAACTCCAGATGTTCAAAGTCAAGTTTATTATCTTTCTCTCCAAGGACATTCAGACTCTCTGGTCTCTCAGGACTCTACCAACCTCCTATGCTCAAATCTGGGTCACATTCAGCTGCTCTTCGTTCTGTAGGCTCCACATCTGATCTATAGACTCCATTGGCACCAAGATTTGGGGCCTTTTCTTTCTCCCTATCACTCAAAGTTCCACCCCAAGAATGTCACTCCCCTACTTCAGAAACCCTCAGTGGTGCCCTACTATAAACCAAAGTGAGCACAATGTCCTGACTCGAACATTGAGATTCCTCACAACACATCTTTACCTTCCCTCCCCGCATTAAATTAACCCACTCCGTGTATCTTCCCCTCATTCACATTAGACAGATTCTTTAAATAAAGGAAAACACTACTGAGCTTCCGAGAGGTGAAATTGCACAAGTTTTTGTCTTATAAGTGTCAGGTTTCTCTTAATGAGTGACTTCAGAGTAATTCAATCCCAAAAAAGCAGTTATAACAAGTAGCAACCCAAATCACTTCTCTTACTTAAAAAAGCAATTCATAAAAAAAGAAAGGAATTCATGAAACTGTCCCCATAGTCAGAAGCTAAAGAGTACTCTCCATATGTTGGCACAGGCAGAAGCTCCTTTATCGGTGCGACAGATGAAAATGAAAAAGAGAAAGCTATGGGAAATGGTTGGGCTATTAAAATTGTGAAAAAATATACTGAAAAATTCTCCCTTGTCCTAGTAAAGGAGTGTGCTACTCAAATAATAAATCAATGAGTCAGAAGGAATGTGGGTGCCGTATCCTGGTCTATAAATAAAGTATATAGCCTTGAATGGCAAGAACAGTAAAAAGAGGCAATAACAATTTTTTCCCTTAGGTTTTGATTTACTTACAGATTTCCTTGTAGCTGAATGTGGTGGCACATGCCTACAGTCTCAGCCCTGTGGGTGGTTAACACAAGAGGATTCCAAACTTAAGCCTCGGCTGGTCAGTTTAGTGACTCAGAGAGCTCCTGTGTCTCTCTGACTCTCTGTCTCTCTGACTCTCTGTCTCTCTGTCTCTCTCTCTGTCTGTCTCTGTCTGTCTGTCTGTCTGTCTGTCTGTCTGTCTGTCTGTCTCTCTCCAGGATCTCTGTGTGTAGTACTGGCTGGCCTCAGACTCATAGTGATCTTCCTGCTTCAGCCTCCCAAAGGCTGGAATTACAGACATGTACCACTACTTCTGGCTTTTTTTGTTCACTTTAAAAGGGATGGGGACACAGCTCAGTGTGACAGAAAGCCCTGGTTCAACTACCAGAAACATGCACACACACGCGCAAACACACACACACACACACACACACACACTTTATAAATCATCCTTAACCCTAATTTGGGTAATAGTACTAAATTCTATTTTTTTTACAAAAACAAGAATTCCTTTCTTTTTTCATTTTGTAAAATTATTTTAAAGAGGAGAAAAAAAAAACCAAAAACAAAGACAGAAACAAAGCAATACAAAGTAATAAAAATAGTACAGAATTTCAAAAGAATAAAAAATTAGCAATGATTGTTATATTACATATTGTTATCAAATTTGTTGCCCAGATTACCAGACACAGGAGTGCAAGATTGATAATTACCTTGAAAGAATTAACACCTGGGACCTGCTCTTATTGAGAAGTTTTTGCATGTCAAAAGAAATTACCAACAAAGTAAAAAGGCAACCCATAAATTTCGAAAAAATCTTGACAAATAAGTACTCAGACAAAGGTCTGCTCTCTAGAATTTATAAAGAACTGAAAAACACCAGGGCCCCAAAATTTAAAGACCCAATCCAGAAATGGGCATCCGAGATGAACACATGCTTCTCAGAGGAAGAAATTAAAGAAGCGAATAAATATATGAAAAAATGCTCCACATCACTAGCCATCCGTGAAATGCACATTAAAACAACATTGAGATATCATCTCACCCCAGAAAGAATGGCTATCATAAAGAAATCACCCGACAACAAATGTTGGAGAGGCTGTGGGGAAAAGGAACCCTTCTCCACTGCTGGTGGGAATGTAGACTGGTGCAACCGTTATGGAAATCAGTGTGGAGACTCCTTAGAAAACTAGGACTGGAAATTCCATTCAAACCAGCTAACCCCCTACTGGGAATTTTCCCAGAGGATCTGAAAACATCCCTGATGAGGATGAATCCTGGTAGTTCTGTCACACCGCAAAGGCCCCAATGGGCCCCCTGGCGGCCTCCTATCATAATTGCAGCTTCACACAACCCTCTTCAGTTCTGATTGCCACTGCCTGCACAGTGCCACTTCAGAGTTCCATTAGGTCTAATTTAATACTTGCCTTTCAAAAATTGCCACCGTCTAGCCAATGCCTATTATTCTGGTAGAGCTTTATTCCTTTATCACAAAAGCACTGGGAGAGAGAGAACTACACTTCCGGGTGTCATTTGCAGCTTGCTATAATAGGGTCATTCTTGGTGTGGATAGTTCAGGACTCTGCTAGAGGGAATTTACAGAGAGTAAGTCCAAGGCCTTCGGCAGAAATGTTGCCACGAAGCTTCTCACATGAAGAAGGTGGGTGGACCAAAGATTCTGTCAACCTGAATGTCCCCATCTGTACCCCCACAAGTAATGAGGATTCAACCCAGAGCTTTTTACTGAACTACATGCCAAACCTTATTTTATTTTAATTTTTTTTATTTTAGGGCATGGCAAGGCATTTCATTTCATTTCACTTTGAAATAGTCTCTCTAAAACACCACATTCCAGGGCTGCACTCAAACCTGCGTGATCTTCCTGTCTCCGCCTCCCAGGGTACACCAACATACCTGGTGAGTGTTTTTGATTTTGAAGTCTTGGTCAGCTTCAAGAAGACGCAGTGCTGATAAACAAGCCTTAAGGTGAGCACAGGCAGCTGGACAGGTGGGAGGTGGGGGCCGGAGGGAGCTGAGAGACCACACCCCCAAGCCTCTCCCGTGGCTCTGCAGCCACTCCTCTCGAGAAATTTGTTCAACCCAGTTCTCAGCGTGTGTCACTAAAACTCTGCTTTTTCGCCTCAGGCTCAGAAGAGCTTTGTGTCCCGGTGACAGTTTAACACAAGCCAGTGGCTAAGTGATTTCTCTAATTTCTTTAGGAAAAGAAAACACACACACAGTAAGACATAGATCTCAGGAAGCCAATCTAATGTTAAAGCAAGGAAAAAGGTCTTAATTATTCTCAACAGCTGGACTGGGAAAGAACCCATGAGCACCACTACTTCTCTAAGAGGAGAAAGAGGATTAGGCCAGCAATGTCAAGACAACAGAATTTGAGCCAGCCTTTACGATTCTGATTCCAACACTGGCCACTGGCCGGGCACTGCACAGGCCAACACCCATGAGGTACCTGCACTTCATGCTGGTTCATTGCAAGACAGAAAAAGGAATTTTAGCGAATGCCTGTGCTGTCTTTCTCTAGATCCAAAGCAGCTGAGTACTTCCAAACACCCCAGGGTGTGGAAGAACTGACGGGGTGTGCATTCGTGTGCCTTCACTTAGAAGCCCACCGTGCAAAGGTTAGCCTGTGTCACTTAAATCCCAGTTGGAGAAAGTTGGCTAACTTTCTACAGCCCGGCTCTTTACTGAACTTCCACAATGATGTCTAAGAGATTGTTTGCAAAAGGAAGTAATGCTGAATTACACCCCATTATCCTCTCAACCATCTCCTCTACTTTAAACGGGCAATGGTTTGGTTTTCTGGAAGTAGAAACCTGTCTTTCACGGATGGGCTCCACTGTTATTACCTGGAACTCACTGTCCCGCATGACAACCGCTCACCACAAGTGGCTCTCTGGTCCCCAAATGCAGCTGACATGAACTGAGACACCCTCTGTAACACTTGATGTCAACTCATTCCTAAGACAATATCTCACTGTTAGTATTTTACATTGCTGGGCCGGCCAAATAGCTCAGTGAATTAAAGCACCTGCAAGCAGGCACAAGGGCCAGAGATCAATCCCTGGGCCAGCAGTGCCACCCCCCGCCCCCGCGGCACGCTGAGGCACTGTTTGAGACTGGGCACGCCTGGAATCCCAGTACTTAGGAGGCTGTAAACAGGAGAATCACTACGAGTCTGATCTAGTAGTGAGACCCTGAACACTCTGTAGGCCCTTCCCTAAAATAAAAATAAAAATAAAAGGTATTTTACATTGCTTACATGCTCAAAGGGTACTATTTTGAACTATTGAGTTAAGTGAAACACTGCTAAAATTAATTTCCTTTGTTTCTCTCCTACTTGGGCCAGTAGGTAACTTAACATGCCTCCTGTTTGATTTCTACTGATGCATCTCAACCCTGCTTGCTGCACATTAGAATCACCGCGAGAGCTCTGGGCAACTGGCCGCTGCCAGCCTCTCCCCTGGATTACTTCTATCAGGGTATCTGTGGCTACAGCTCAACGCTGATATTTTTTACTGCTTTGAAATCTGTCCAAGTGACTGTCGCAAAGTCAAAATGGAGAGCGGTGCCTGTGAACTGCAGCTCTCTGCCTCTAATGACAACTCCCACGGGTGAAAAGTTCAGAGTTGTTTTCTCCTCTACTCTGTATAATCAACTTTGTTCTGATGTATTTCTCCCTAAAGAAACAATGAAATGTTTTTCAAGTCGGGCAAGTTAGAACTTTGTTTTATTTTTTAACAGAGTTCACATGGATCTAGTACATTGCCAGGACTAGGGGAAAAAATGCATTGACTTCGGGATTGTAGAGTTGATGAAGAAGGTGTGCGCTTTCCCAGGCTTCTTAGCCTTGCCTTTTTCTTTCTGGAAGCACCTGCTTTGTTCCTCCTAATATCTCACGGATGCGTCACAGTGCTTCTCGGACTGAACATGCCAGCAAGTCACCTGGGGAGCTGGTTCCTTCGCAGGCACAGGCGCTGCTGATTCAGGGGGCCCAGGATGTAGAGATCCTGCACTCCTCGCGGGTGTCCAGCTGATGGACACCGGAGCAGGACATCGGAGCTCAGGGAGCTAGCTCAGACCCACCTGTCAGGGGCACTTGAGGACTGCTCCCGGTTGTGGTCATGCACAAGAATGTCAACACACAGACTCAGTTCTTGGTAATGAACACAAAGCAAACTTTTAAATGAAACTGCTCTGATTTTCCATGATAGTTCTATGGGAATATATCATATATCATATATATATATATATGTATATGTATATATGTATATATATATATATGTGTGTGTGTGTGTGTGTATATATAA
>NW_004524678.1:3647659-3667677 GCF_000260255.1 Octodon degus
GACAACACTGAGGCTCAAGTTCAAGCCCTCCCGCACTGCACAGTCCACCAGCACAGACTATACCAAGTCCTGGCGCCCCAGTGGGGCAGCTGTCCATATATATGGAGAAAGAGAGAGAGAGAGAGAGAGAGAGAGAGAGAGAGAGAGCTTCCCAAGAGTATGACAGTGCCTTAATCATATCTATGTGACCATAGTCCATCCCAGGGACAAAGAAGGGGCGTACAGACTCACAGAAGGGTCATAGAGTGATGTCCTCTCCTCATCTCTTTGCCTTCACTAACAGTAGTCAAGACCACATCTGTGTTATTTAGCATTCACCAGAGGAGTAGATTTAACATAAAATAGCTGTATGACCGTGCAAGGGATTTATTAGGTAGGCTTACAAGACAGGACATAGAAGTGTCCTCAGGACCATTTGCCAGAACAAAGGTAGAAGAATCCAAAATGCCTGACTGTGGAAGGTGGAGGATCCAGTCAAGGTTGAAGGCCTAGAGCAAGCATCCAGCATGTTGAAAGGCTGAAGGGTCTGAGCTGGAAGCCAGCCTGAATGGGCAAGGACTATCAAAAGGCAGTGGGGCCGATCAGAGCTCCTCCAGAGGAAAAGCAAAAGACCGCCTTCCTCTTTCCCTTTCCGTTCCTCCAGGCTACCAGCCTATTGGTTGGCGCCACCCACACCCAGGTGGCTCCAGACTCCTTAGTTTGTGGCCTACATGTCAGTCATCCAGAGACACTCCAGGGCTTTACTAATTTGGTCAGCAGCTCAAGTTGACATGGCATAGATAACTATCACAGCATCCTAGACTCTCGCTGCTTCCTGTCCCACATCACCACTCCAGCTTCCACCCAGGGATACTCAGATTGTGCTTAACCTTTTCTGGCTCTGTGGTCACAGGAGCTCAGAATCCCAAGTCACCCTACTTTTCCCACTGTCTGCTCACTTCACACGTGACTCACGTCCTGGGGCCTCCCACTACTCGAAGGGTTTCTCTGCACTCATTGGAAGTCAGAAAAGAGGGAGAGTAAGAAAATCTATGAGGAGAATTTTATAGGACTGGACCCTGAGCACGTCTCCTCCACCCACATTCCCTCTGCCAGGACTGGTTCATGGGCCTATCTCCCTGGAAGGAGTAAAAATGTGGTCCAGCCAGGTCTGGTAGCAAATGTTACTCTACCACCCATACCTCACTCTCCTCCACCCCATTCTCTGATCACTTCTCTGCTGAATCTCCAGCTCACTCTGCTTTGTACCCCAACTCCAACCAACCCTCAAGCCACAGGGATCCCTGCCCCCCACACCCCAATCTCACCACTTTCAGCACTACTTGCCTGCTTCACCCTGCAGCCTACTTCCTCTCCTTGGTCAGTTATCTCAACATCCCTTTACATCCAATCTCCATCTCCTTCCCCTTCTCCAGCTTTGTCACCTGGCACAACCAGCCAACTCTGCGCACATCCCAAAGTTACACATGGCTGGTGCTACTAAACTCACAACTTCGCTTACCCAACTTCACTCTCAAGATGATGGACACCAGTGAGCACTTCGTGTTCCCTGGTGACTGGATGTGTTTCCATGGTCCAGGGACTTCCCACCACCCTCGATATCCATACAGCACATTACCCATTCTTGGGCCTCGGACAGCCTCTCCCCCATCCATACCTTCAGAAGTGAGTGTGCCTCTATTTTACAGAGAAAATTAAGTCCACAGACTCACACCTCCACCCCCACCAGCATCAGCATCCATGCAAGCTGCCTCCACCTCCCCTTTGCATCCAGGGAGGGCCGAGCCCCAGGCGCACAGGAAGCCAGCCCATCCCTCCCACCTACACTAGCACTGCTTCTGCAGCTCTCCTCTCCACATCAAGAAGCCCTCATCCCATTGAATGGTCTCTTTGTTACCACAAAAGTGTCATTATTATTATGCCTATTAAAATACAAAAAGCTGGGTCCTCTTGACCCAGTTCCCTATGAGCTAAGTTTCTCTTCCTCTTTTCTGTTCCTGGTTCCTCTCCTTCCCTTCTGCATTAAGCCCACCCAAGCTGGCTTAACTCTGTCACTCTCAGCAGAGTAACAGCCTCCCCGCAGCTCAATCCACCCTCTGGGACAGCAGCCCTGGGCTGGCACATTCCTGCCACCTTCCTGCTCACCTCACTCAGCCCTTGCTTCCTGCCTTCCAGGGTTCCTTAGGTTGGTTCATCCCCACCCCAATCCCATCCTGCTCCTCCTATTCCTACATCCCTAGCATCTTGAGGAGATAAACAGCTCCATCCTTTACATTTCCTCTCTCTGACCCACTGTCCTTCCTGGTGATGGTGACTTCATATAATCTCTGCTTTTTACAGTTTCTAATCTTTCTGTCATACCCAATGTAAAAGCCAGAGTCTCAAAAGGACCTACAAAGTCTGACATAACTAAACATTTTCTCTTCAATTCTGTGCCACTTTCCTCAACTTCACTGAGAGCACCCTAATCTTAGCCATTCCGCAACGACACCCAGCATGTCTGGGCACCTTTTTGGGGGAGGGCAATGCTCCCTCAAGGCTTCTCCTTACCCATCTCAGTTAAAATGCTTCTAGGCCTGGGGTAGAACTCAATAGTAAAGCACTTGCCCTCCAGCATAGAGTGCTTACCTCTGACGTGGCATGATCCTGGGCTTCCTTCCTTGGCACTGCAAAAAAAAAAAAAACTAAAATTAAGAAATAAAGCACTTTTAAGTAGCATCTTACTATGTTGTAAGATTTTACAATTTGTTTGCTGCGCCCACTCTTCTATGGGCTGTCCCTCACCACTAGACTGTAAGCTCGATGAGGGCAGGGATTTTCCCCATCATTGCAGTACCTATCATAGTGCTCACTACATGCTCCTGAATAAACTCATAAATGAGATCATCCTCTGATGGGCTGAGCCCACCCTGCAGCCTGGATCCAGAAGGCATTTGGTGAGTTTTCATTGCACACGAAAATCAAGCTACTCTATGACACGCTTCTGCTTTGCATGTGTTTATGCTTTACGAATGGCAAACGCTGCCCGGCAAAAAGTGAATTTTTAAAATATAAACTGGAAGGTATAGGAGTCATTTCATGCAAAAGAAATTTCTTATGCCTTGACATTTGCTGTCCCAGACTTTTAAGGCTGACTGGGTAGTGCCAACACCCCAGCTCCCCAGCCTTCATCTGGCCATTGCTGGCTGGACTCGGGGTCCACCGTGTATCTTCCTAGCCTGAACTCCTTCCTCCGCCTCTGCTTCTTGGAGTACTCTTGCACTACTCCTAATAACAAAGAAAAAAAGGGCCAGAAAGAGGAGGAAGAGGTTGTGGCCATGGAGAAAGCAGATGAAAGAACAACCAGCTTTTGTGGCCCTACATATGTCAATCTGAGGCTGCCCAGCGCAGCCCAGTTGTCAGCTGCGATCTTTCTAACTCCAGCCTCAGAGCCTGCCCCAGTGCTACTGTGCTGGAATCACCAGCTGTTGGGCCCTGGTGTGGGTGCATTGTTTGGGTTCTCTGTGGACTGTTCTGATGTGTGGCCAGATTCGAGCAACGCCAAACCAAGCGCTTTGTCTGGTCTCATTTTACCTTCTAAACACCTAAAGAAGCAGGCACTTTATCTTCATGTGACAGACAATGAAGGCAAACTTGAGAAGTGAAGAACCTGCTCGGGGTCAGCTAGGAAGTGACAACACTGAGGCTCAAGTTCAAGCCCTCCCGCACTGCACAGTCCACCAGCACAGACTATACCAAGTCCTGGCGCCCCAGTGGGGCAGCTGTCCCAGGTCCTCTGGCATCAGTCACTCCCCAAAACTTCAATAACGCCCATGGATCAGCATCCCAAGGACGAGGACTGCCCACTGGACAGCGGGAGGCCCAGCCATCCTGCCCACTGTCTTCATGTCCTGGGGCGTGGTTGGAGGCTCAGACCCAAACCCAGGTCCTCCTTTATGGGCCATTGCTAGATAGCGTCACGGCTCTGCTTGGCTGTGGCAGGCGGCTCATGTAGAAGTACTTGTTTCCTCAAGGTGGAGAGCATCCTCATCCCGGATTCCACCTTCCTGCTCTCCATTCTCCGTGCAGCTTGTGGAACCCTCCACCCAGTCACAGCCCAAGGTCCCACCTCTTACCCATCTGCTCATTCATTCCTCCACAACGTATCTACAAGCACCATTTTGAAGAAAAATAGAAGTGGTCAACAAGCAGGAGACAAGGTCCACTGCCACCACTACCACCACCACTCCCCACCCCTGTGACAGGCTGGTCCGGAAAGGCTTTGCCGCAGCAGGCCCATCTACGCAGGCGCCACAGGATGTGGCTGGGCCAAGTGTGAGGAGAGTGACCAGAAGTGTGGTGCACAAGGAGGGGTCAGGAGGCCACATCTGGGCAGGGCAGAGCCCCAAGGGACCATGACAAAGTGGCTTCAGGCACAGGCTGGGTCAGTGTGTGGCTTTCTGAAGACCAAGTGCAATCTGTACATTTTCTCGAGCGGCGCTGTGGATGCACTACTCGGTAGAACAAAGGACATCAAGAGAGAGTACTGGGGAGAAACAGTGGGGCAGGAAGGAGGGCAGAAGAGAACTCTGGAACCGTGCTGTCAAAATCAGGTTCTCAGGGCCGGCCAAATAGCTCAGGGGATTAAAGCACTTGCAAGCAGGCGCAGGGGCCGGAGTTTCAATCCCACAGGCCTACTGTACCTGCCCCACCCCTAGGGCATGCTGAGATGGCAATTGAGACTGGGTATGGTGGTGTGTGCCTGTAATCCCAGCTCTTGGGAGGCTGTAAAGAGGCAGTTCCCTATGAGTCCAATCTAGTAGTGAGACCCTAAACACCCTGTAGACCCTTTCTTTAAAATAAATAAATAAATAAATAAATAAATAAAATAAATCAGGTTGTCCCTGTTCTTCCACCTACTCTTTAAGGCACTGGGAACTGAAATGGAGCAGTGAGCCAGCGAGATAGCTTAGCGGACTAAGCGCCTGCTTAGCAAGTGCAGGGACCAGGGTTCGATCCCCAGCACCACATGTGGCACCGGCCCTGCCCCCAGGTACACTGAGCTGGAACTGAATCTGGCCAAAATAGCACAGTTTGGGGAGGCTGCAAACAGGAGGATCACTGTGATTCCGAGCTGTGGAGTGAGGCCACGTATCAAATACATAAAATTTTAAGAAAAAAAGAAATGAGTAGAAAAGGATTCCTGCTCCAATCTCCTGACCACCACTCCTAAAACAAAAGCAGTACTAATAGCAGGTGCATTCTATGAGGAAAACTGGCAGAGGCAAGAAGAAATAGCATGTCTGCCATATACCGTGTCGTTGTTATGTGCCTAGAAGACTTCTAAAAGCTCTTCATTCAAATCCCCTAAAAACACTAGCAGGTAGGATCTGTGATGATGCCCATTTTGCAGATGAAAAAACTGAGACACAGAGAGGTTGACTGATTTCCTCAGGGTTATATAGCTGGTAAGTTGGACTTAGCTTTAAAAAAAAAAAAAAGATGAATTCAGAGGGATGCAGACCCTCTCAGGGTGGCCTTATCATTCCATTATAAGATCTTGAATGCCTAGACCATTTATAGAATCCATAAAATGTAAATTTAGAAATGTCATTATGGGTTTTTCTGTCTTTTACCCTTTCCATTATAACACGGGACACTGATTCAGAAAACCACACACAGTTTAATGAGGTGCAGGAAGCAGAACACCTTAGCAAGCTCTGTGTGAGTCAAGAAACAGAACTCTGCCTGCCACCCCCAGAGTCCCTGGATGAGTCCTACCCAGGTCAGTGTGGCTTCCTCCTCACAAAATTAACTACTCGCCTGGCTCCCGAAGCTATCTGCACTTGTGTACGTGTGCACATTTGCAGCGTCAGAACCCGAGCTTGCTTCCATGAACGGGACAGGGCTGACTCGTCCCTTGCGTGCGTGAGGCGCCTTGTAACCCTCTGCTGCGGCATTCTCTCTGGTTCCTTTCATTTGCTTCCTGCTTCTCTGGATATTGAGCTGTAGACTCCCTACCATCTAGCCTGTGGATTGTACGCTAATAGGACAAGCCATTGTGCTCTTCCATCTCCCAGATTTCCTGCAAAGAAGAGCTGCGTCCAGGGAACAGGTCAGTCTCCGGAATTTGGTGAGATTTCCGGGGGTGCATTGTTCTTTCATCGTGTACCGTGTAACGTCTGGCTGTCTCTCTCGCAATGACAGCAGCTGCCGATGCTCACGGCTGCGTCCACACCGTCAAAGCTGGCTGCAACGTGAGGGTGTTCTTTCATTTTCTTTGCATTTATTTTTTTCTCCCACAAGAATAAATTTATACAAATATGCCTTCCCTTGCCTACTTATCCCTTATCTAATTTCTTGGTATTTGTAGGCATTTGATGCTGGGAATGTGTATAGATGTCAAAATCTTTTTTCTTTTTCTTTTTTTTTTTTTTTCAGTACCAGGGATTGAACTCAAGACCTTGCACTTGCCAGGCAGGTGCTTACACCATATGAACTATATTCCTGCCCCTCCTCAAAATCTTTAGATGCTGAAGTCCCTTATAAAACACATTGGATTTGCACAAAATCCATACACTGTTCCCCAATAACTTAAATCACCTCTAGATTACTTATGATACCTAATACATAGCATGTAACTGCTACATAAGTTGTTGTTACATTCCATTATTTAGAGATCAACAATAAAAAAAATGTTATACAGATTCAGTACAAATGCAATAAAAATTTTGTACAGACTCAGTACAAATGCAATCCCCTCTATACTTTATTTTTTTGGTACCAGGAATCAAACTCAGGACCTTGTGTCTGCCAAGCAGGTGCTCATGCCACTGAACTATACCCCTGGCACTTTCCTAACTATTTTTGATCCACAATTGTTTGTACCCATAGATGCAGAACCACGGAGAGAGCGCTGGCTGTCATTATGAGGTCATAGATTTCAACTTATTTGGTGGATTTCAAATACATGTTTTATCATTTTTGAAGCTCAGATTTTCCTCTTTGGCCATGAGGTCCTCCTGAGGCAGACTCCTCAGTGCTTTTGACCTGGTCCTGGACAGCTTCCCTGTTACCTCACACAAGATGTTCCCGACACAGCTGGATACACTGGCCACCCCAAACCTAGAAATACCCATTTCTCTAGTTTCTTATGACGAAAAGTAGTGTTTGAAGGCCACATCTGGACAGTAGGATCCCTGTTGCTTCTGGGTCGGTCATGGTTTCTAGGTCTCATAAATACCCGTGCACACAGCACATGTGCCCAACCTATGTATGCCGTATTCAGCCAAATGAAGCTTCTGCTGTGTTGAAGTGATACATCATGTCCCTCACTTGGCTAGCCTGGACTCCTGGGAGGGCAGCCCCAGAATGGCTATTCAGTATGTGGCCCATCTTGGTATTTTAAAGTTTTGGAAAAGAACGGAAGCAGTTCTTCAATTGAAATTTAGGAATCCAGCTTCTCCTCAATGTTGTCTATTTTTTCTATCTCGTGTTAGTTCAGAAAGATTTCTACTTGTCCAATACCACTTTGTAACCTACTTATGTTTTTCAGTTGCCAAAGCATCATCAAATGGTCCCCTTTGGGGACCTACTTGAGACTCCAGTTGCTGAAAAACAAAAGCGGAAGTGACATCTTTGCTCTAAGAGTTTGTGACTTGCAAGTCCAAACTGAAGAATGGATTGCACGGGTTGATAGCAACGCGCTGTCTCATAAGGGGAATTGTCAGGTGCACGGCAGCAAAGCCTCATTCTAGCTTAATGACAGGCTATAAAAGAAGCACAAAGGGTTTTGAGGAACACCTAAGATTAAGGAAGGATTTAGCCCAGGCCAAAAAGCAGCAAAATATAATGGCACATGCAAAAGAGCCAATGGCAAATATTCCCTTTCTAGCAGCATCAATGAAAACAGAGGAAAGCATCTGCTCCAATCCTCCTGCCAACCGCGCACCATGTAGCCCTAAGGGGTTGATCTGAGTCCTGTGTAGCCGAGTGGATGCACTTGGAGCCCATACCACTAAGTGGAGCAAATCAGACCCAGCAAGTGAAGTACCTAAAGAGCGTATGGCTTCTCTTACATGGGAAACCCAAAATATACATAAATTTAAGAGTAAAAATAAAAGAAACATGATAGGAAACAGGGAGCTTGTGGGGATGGGCAAAGGTAGGCAGGAGAAGTAAAGGAAGAAGTGAAAAGGATCAAGATGTGACAGATCTATGTGCTGCTTCTGCACAGTGAATAATTCATTATGAATCACAACCATGTACTAATAAAAAAAAACACTTGTGTGAGTAAGAAGACAGGTCCAATGTTTCGGTACTGCATGGTACAACACATGTGAAAGTTTTCTGCATGTTGCAATATGCTGTGCAAGTGAACTAACTATATCATTATTAAATTCTATTTAATTAAATTCAAAAATTCTTCTCTTAAAAGAACCTTGACCAAGCCTATGTGCCTCTACATGTCGTTTCCAAATGAAAGGTAGAGAAACATGAGCGCATCAGGCTGGCTGTCTCTGAGTGCCTGCAGGGAAGCCAATAATATGACCCTGTGATCTTCATTATCTTCATAAGAAGAAAGAGCTGGAGGTTGAAATGAGGCCAGCCTCCCAGGCTCCCCACTGAGGAAAAAGCGCATGGGCAAACTTTTCACACACTCACAAGTCTCCACACGCCTCTCATTGTTTGCCAGGACTCAGGCCATGAGGTGTTTAGACATAGAGGCAGGTTGTATCAGTTTCAGAAAGTTCTAGAAAGTGTGCTGTCCTGAGGTGGTGCACTGGGGGCCTGAGCGGCATGAAAGGGAGGAAGAAACGCATGCTGTTTCAGGGCAACTGAAAATGAGTGAGAATTTTTAAGAGCCAAACCAAAGCAAAAAATGTGGCTCTCCTGTAGGTCTCTAATTATGAAGGTTTATGGGTGGGAACTGTGGCCATGCCAAGGGAAAATGAGAGTTAACCTGCTAGAGAGAGGAGTCTCCTCTGGATGGAGCGGACTGCTGAAGAGCCCCCAAACTAAGTGGAGATTGTCACGATTATGTACGCACGAAGCTGGGGCACTGCCAGTAAGACATCTCCGACATCACATGCTCTAAATATGTATCTGTAATCTGTGAACCAGCACGGCCTCTTCTCTATGCTTCCTCGGGAGTTGTGTGTTGACTTCCGTGAGTATCTGCTCCTTTTTTGCATTTATAAGTATGTGAGGTATGTTCAATGCATTTGTTTTAAGGCAGCAAAGAAATAACCAGCAAAGGTCTCACCAGGAATATAAAATGTAATTATTTCATTTATACAGTTTACTGTGCTCTCCTCTATTGTTTTTTTTTTTTTTGTTTTTGTTTTTTTTTTCTCCTCTATTGTGAGATGAGCAACAAATGAGATATTTAAAATTCCTGACTCATAAAACAGTTCCCTTTCTTCTCCCAAATGGATGTTAGACATGGTCATGATCAGATAAAGAATTGGCTAAATTTTATTTGTGTGTGTGTGTGTGTGTGTGTGGCCAGCTCAGCCCATCAGGGGGCAGGGCTGGCTAGCATGTGGTGCTGGGGGATTGAATCGTGGTCCCTGTGCTTTGCCAAGCTTGTTCCAAGTAGGTGCTTTAGACCACTGAGCCATCTCACCAGCCCAAGAATTGGCTAAATTTTAAAATATGCATTTTAGAGATTGGTTGCCTCAACTCCACTGTTCTCTCTCTCTCTGTCCCTCTGTCTGTCTCTCTGTCTGTCTCTGTCTCTCTCTCTCTCTCTCTCTCTCTCTCTCTCTCTCTCTCTCTCTCTCTCTCTCTCCACCTCAGGAATATCCTGAACTGGAACACTGTAAGTATGATCACAGGAGTGACACTCCTGACATGAAGAGCTCTCATGCCCTGGTGCCCTGGATCCAGTACAATGGAATCCTTCAATCTGCAGAAGCCATTGTTTTTGGAGGCTGCATCAGCCCAGCCCTTCCTTGACCATCCACTGCCAGCCCCATTACTCTTCCAGCTGCGACCTGTGTGTTGCTTCCACAGCACCCATGTTAGTGGCCACCAGAAGGCAATGTTTTTTAAGCTACTTCACAGAAAACTTGCCACGGGTTTGTACTATAACATGCAGCTCTGTGGACTCCAGGTCTGCTGGGGTTAGGAGGACCCAGAGAAGAAGTCTAACTCTGTTCACACACAGGACATGTTACAGAGACAATAGAAGACTCCTGCAGAGAGAGACTTTCAGATTCCCGGAGAGAGGGCTCCTTCAGCCCAGGAAGATTTCTTCAATATGCAACAGCAAGAGAAGACTGTCCTCTCTCAGTTAAAGAATTCTGGTTAAAGCCAGCTAGGCTGACAACTTAGAGCCCTATAACTTAGCATGTTGAGCACAGGCATAATCACACAAAATGAGCAACACTGGACTTTGGCTAAAAACATCAAAGTATGTGAAAGAGAATCAAAATAATCTTCGGTCTGCATCTAGAGAGAGGAGCCAGTGTACATCTACACAGATAGGAAGTTTCTCGTACCCAGAGTCCTGGGTCCCACAGGACAGCTCAGCCCCAGATGCTGCTGAGAAGGTAGAAGGAACAGAATGTCCCCACTCCACCCACGAGGACATTCACTGAGGCTTGCTGGAGAAGGGACAGAGACCCAGCAAAAGGAAACCCCTGCTATAGGGAATGAGAAGGGGTAGGAAAAAAAGAGAACTGTGACAATTTAGACACCAAAACAGAAGCCATAACAACCTTAGAAAGGCAAACCAATCAGAAAACCATAAAGACTGGGAAGATCTTCTCTCTAGTGGGAAGCAAAGAGCCACCACGTCTCCTACTCAGCATGGTGTCCTCCAGGGTGGGCTTAGGGCAGAGCCGAGCTATGTGCAACCATGAATGTGGGTGAAACCCCAGGAATGCTTTCCGATGAGCACAGCTGACCAAGCTCGGGCCATGTGCTATCTATGTAGTGCCACTTGGGGTGGCCCTAGGTGCCCATGTGTCAAATGGGCGTAACAAGACGTGCTCTCACTTCAGTTCAGTGTGAGCATTAAGGGGTCTGGCACCTGTAAAATAGTGCCTGGCAAATAGTTGGTACTCCACGAACAGGAGCAGTATAGTTCCACTAATCAGCATCACCACCATTCAGAGCTAGATCATCTACACACAACATAGTATTTTCACAAGGGGCCACATAGGCGCTCTCTCCAGCACAGGTTCTAGTGGACAACATGAGCAAAAATGCATCAGGATTGTATTAAATGGCACTGAAATAACACAGGGCCGGCTCCATGCGGCAAGCACAAGGCAAGGCTGTTTGAACTTAAACTGTTAATCAACTCAACTTCTATGATACTGGCACGTGGACATGTTCGCTACTTACATTCCAAATAGAACCTTAAACCGTACAAAGTTAGCAATGTGCTATATGTAACTTTAGCTGGAGAGGAGGTGCCAGGAGCACTTCCTTCTGCTCAGGTCTGCAGAAGGAGCCTAGTTTGTTCCCCAGGAGGCAGAGCCCCTGGGTTGGGTCAGTTTTCATTGCCTCACTAAGAGGCTAAAGCCCAAGCAGAAGTCAAAGCCTGATTTAAAGACCAACGTATAGGGCTGAAAGTCCTGCCCTGCCATCTAGATGGCTTCTAGGAGGCAGCTCGTGGGTTTGGCCACAAGGCATACTGCAAACCATCATGTTCCAGTCAAGGCTCTCTGAAGAAACGGCACCAGTTGCATGCATATTTGAAGATATCAATATTTATTTTAAAAATTGGCTCACATGCCTGTGGAGCCTGACAAGTCCCAAACCTGCAGGGCAGGCTGGCAGGCAGGTCATCCAGGAAAGAGCTGGCATTTCCATTCAAGTGTAACAGTTGTCTGCTGGCCTCATCTGCCCTCGTTCAGGGAGGGCATCCTTTTCCTAGTATAGTTTTCAACAGATTGGACAAGACTCACGCAGGTTAGTGAGAGCAATCAGCTTTATTCAAACTGGCTTCACCATTAATGTAGACCAAAATACCTTCACAGGAACATCTAGAATAGTGTTTGACCAAATACCTGAGTATTCTGGCCTTGCCACATTCCACACAAAATGGGCCACCACAGCCACCATTTTAGTTATTTTTCTCATTGCTGAAGCAAAATACCTAACACCCAAAGTCAGAGGAGGAAAGCTTTTTGGGTCCACAGTTTGTACAGGTTTCAGTCTATGACCAGCTGGCTCTGAGGCCGGGTGGCAAACGGAAATCAGTTCATGGCAGGCAGAAGGCAGCAAACAAGAGAACTTAGCAGCTTTTTTCTGCCCCTTTATATTGTATCGAGGCTACTGAGATCAGGCCAAGCCAACCAATCAGAGGACTGATTCAGTAATCACCCACCCTTAATCCTGGTGTTGCACCACGATCACACACTCTAAACCCCACTACCTCTGACAAAGCCCCACCAATGACCGCATGGGCCATTGGAAGGATGTCTAGACACAGCCGTAACATGCCTCAGTCAACAAGCAGCCCTCAGAAATCTGATGTGCAGACTTGAATCTCTAGAAATGATCTCAGGCAGAGGAGCGGAGGAAGCCCCAGTCTCTGTACTTCGGACAGGGCACAGCTGCCCTGTAGCAATGGGTTTCCGAAGCCAGATGTGCATTTCAAACACCTGGCTCAACACTTTCAACTCAAAACTGTACCATGAGGGCTGAAAGAGGCTGGGGAGTTCAGAATACCAATAAAAGAAAGTTTTCATTTTATCAGAAACTAAATTCTAACTTTTAAGCTATCTGAGTGGGTATGCCATGATGGTCCAGGGTACACTGAGATGGTGATTGAGACTGGGTGTGGTGGCACGTGCTTGTGATCTCAGCGCTTGGGAGGCTGAAAACAGGAGGATCACGACGAGTCCAATCTGTGTAGTGAGACCCTGTAGACCCCGTACTAAATACATTTTTAAAAGAAATCAGAGTCGGGCCTGCTTTGGCCCTTCTTCCCACTTGTCTAGCCAGTTTGTTCTACGCATTTAAGAAGAAAATACTGGTTGGCATTGAGTGTGCATCCAGCCTGCCAATTGCCAACAGATAAGACCTGGAGTAAGTGGAAATTGTCCCCAAAGAGGGACTGTATCACACCAACTTGTTGCTTACAGAGCACACAGACAGGCAAACTGTCTGACAAAATACCTTGCATGTATTCAAATACTGAGTGAACCGAATCAAAGTCATTTTTGGCACTTGCTTCCATTACTCTGTCTCTCCATAAATAGACAATTTATTGGTAAGAGGCTTATGTAGGAGTTGCCACGATATTCAATTTCTTTAATAGAGTAGAAGTCACTCTGGAAGATCACGCTTTTGTTCAAAATCTAAAATATTAATGCACACAGCTGCACGAGGCTTTCAAGCCCTGTGAAGCAACAAGGTTCCAGTCGGGCCCTAAGGAGAGCTTGGGCGGCGCTTGGCCTGGCGTCCTGACATCGAGTATCCAAGCTTCCTTTCAAAGATAAAAGCCTTTTAATCTCTAGACTACGCATTCTTCGCACGTCCTACCAGACATTCTCAAGATGTTGAAATATGTTCTTTTCGTTTTTTATGAAATAAACAGAGAAGGGCCAGGCTGATAAGGCATTGCCTTCGCGCTCAGAGACAGAAACGGAAGAAGCACAAAGCTCCGGGATCAAGTCCCGGAGAGCGTGTGGAGGAGGCAGACTCAGCTGCCAGCCTGGGGCTGCTGACCATGTTGACCCGCCCAGCAGGATGGCTCCACCTACATGACAGAGGACGGCAAAGTGGGGACCACCTGTCGCCAAACCTGCTATGTGTCTGCAACACCCACAGAACGAAGCTAGGCCCAGGAGAGAGCGACACAGACTTTCACTGTTCAGTACCAGCCCCATCTTCCCTGTGCTTTGTATCAGTTGTGGGTGCCGTCAGTAACCTGCAGCCTAATTTAATGGTGCTTTGTATTCTGTGCCCACGGATACTGGAGCGGCTCACGCTTCCCCTACCTAACAGGGAACTTGGGGGAAGGCGCATAGAGCTGTCGCTCACGGCGCATGCTCAGAAAACACTAAGTCATGGAGAACCAATGTGAGCTTGCGGGGAGAAGAATTCTGAAACTAAAAAAGAATTCTAAAACTGAAAAGCACATGTTTAAACAAAGTTCACTAGCTTTCCACGCAGGTCTTCTAAGAGCACTTAATATGCTATGTGTGTCTGCACTGTGGGTTCTGTGTGTATTTTCTGTTGTATGAATGTGTGTGATATTATTACAGAATATAATAATATTCATTATTATTGAATGTGTGTATATATTTGTGTATATTATTATAGAAATTTTGTTTCTCAGGGACAGTGGAACATCTTATTTATTTAAATTTTCAGATATATTTCTTTTTTTCCATAATTTTATTGAGAAACAAATAGCAATGAGACAGTTTCAAACCAAATTGGTAGGACAGTTTCAATAATTAACACATTGCATACATTCTTCCTAGTGGTTATTTGCTGTACAAGATGCGGACATGATATCCTATCTACAAACACCATTACAATAAATCCTTCTATTCATTAAGAGAATGTGGGGCTATATCTATCCTAACCATTTTGAATACGCAGATACAAAATGGGCATTCATCTGTATCCCCTTTTTTGTTTAGTTCCATTATTTGAAAATTATAGGTGTGTTAACTCAGCAAAATATTCTAAAAGAGTCCAGTAGCCCATAATAGTATTGGGTCTTCTGCTTGACTGGCAGTGTTAGAAATTGTTGACCTGAGTCCCCTACAGCTCAACATAACACCATGGCTTTACTTCTTATACTTCATTTTTATAATTCTCTGCTGGATGGTTAAGACCAAGGTAAAGCAGGACCTATGCAACAAGAGTTGTAGCTTTTGGGTCTGATAAGGTCAGTGAAATCCCCTCAGGATTTATCCTGAGATCCTGCACCTCAGATTGTAGATCCTTTGTCAGTGTCAGCCATGTAGATGAGTCACGGCCATTGTTTGGCCAACGTGCTCCTTCAGATATATTTCTAAGGCTATGTTTTCTGCATTAAAAAAAAAAATCAATATACTTTTAGATCAGATGAAATAGTTCCTTACAATGTAAATGCTTTTTATTTCTCAAAATTTGGGCTAAGTTTGCATAAAAGAAACTTGGCTGTATCAAGTCTACAATCTGCATGAAAAGTATTCATCTAGAAACTAAATATATTAGGCTCTGATATAAATGACACTACAAATGCTATTTTCTTCAACGTCAAGAAAATAAAACACTAGTGGAAGTGTAGCAATCCTACTTCAAATATTAATGCTTTTTACAAGTAAACTGTCAAATATGCACATTTTAATAAATATGAGACATAACATCACTGCAACTCACAGACATTGCACAATAGTTTTAAAACACAAAGGATTTTCAAGCTGATTTCCAGCCTGCAAAGCAGTTAACTCATGCTGATACTGAATCTATCATCTTCTTTTTCCTTTCTCGGCACTTTCTAATTTCATTGGAACTTGCTATTTTCTTTCCAGCCATCTTCGCTCCCCCAGCAGCATCTGGACAAGTCATGGCACACAGAGGCAAACCATAATCACATCGCTTACCTACAGGAGTCACCCCACATCCATGTGTGCCAGCCAGCTAATAGTGGGATTCTAAATCTGGCAATCTAGCCAGCTCAACAATCCATGTCCCTTATTTCAAAAGCCAGTCAGAGTTGCATTAACCACAAAATCAAATGACTTTTCTTGTAGTCAAATTACAAAGTGTGATGGGAAATTTAATAGTATGTATTTAAATGTTTAAAAAATATATCACCATAAAAGAGATACTAAACTAGGTGTGGCAGTGCAAGCCTGTAACCCCAGCACTTGGGAGGCTGAGGCAGGAGGATCGTCACAAGTTTGAGGCCAACATGGGCTACATGGTGAATTCAAGGCCAGCCTGAACTACATAGTGAGACCCTGCCTCACAAATAAAAAGACATATTGTCTTAAAACCCTCTCAAGAATAACTCCCCCTTGCTTCAAACTTCCTGAGGCAGTTCTGCAAGTCCTTTTTCTTGAGTGTCTTTAGTTGTGTGGTCATGGCCGCCTCCATATTCTAAATCGATTCGAAGCACTTTCCTTTCATGGTCATTTGGACTGTGGGGAAGACCCAGAAGTGGAATAGTGCCAGGTTCAGCGATTAAAGTGGGTGGGCACGCACCCTAGCATATCTAGGAGTCTGTCTTTCTGTTGGTGGTACTTGGCAGACATTCACCATAATTGGTTTTTGGTTTTTGGCTTGTTTTTTTTTTTCTTTTTAATGCATTTGGTGCAGGGTCTCTCACTACACAACTTGGACTCATAGTGATCTTCCTGTTTCAGCCTCTGCAGTACTGGGATTACAGGTGTGCGCCACCACGCCCGGACTTGGTGGCCGGCTCAGTGTAACCAGGGACAGGGGCAGCAGAGCATGTGGTTCTGGGGATCAAACTCCAGTTGCTGCGTTTGCCTAAGCAGGCACTTAGTCTTTTGAGCTATCTCACTGGCCCTGTTCACTGGAATTTTGATCACCTTTCTAAAGACACAAAAGAGAACTTCAGAACTGCTTTAGAAAGTAGCCAGGAAGGTAAGATAAGCGTGTTTGAAGTGAAAAGAAGTATTTTGAGAGGTATTTGTGACAACGTGTCTTTCACTGTAATAAAATTTTTTCTTTAAACTTTAACTGATTGTGCCTTGTGCACTGACTGTAATAATCCTATTTAGACTATGCCAGCTGAGCAGAAGCTCTGTATAGCTAATGAACTAGAAACAGATGAGCAAACAAATTATGTTTGGTAAGTCCAATTAATATGATGGCAAAAAATATCTTGAAAATGTTTAGAATTATAGGATGAAAAACATTCCTCTGGCACAATGGAAAACATTTCCTGCGCATCACAGGTCGGGTCCCATGCTAAGTGACTATGCACACTATTTTATTTGGTCTTCACCACCCTGAGGACTGAATCAAGTTTTTATATAGCGTTATAAGTACATTTTTATTCTTTAAAGTTAAGGTAAAAAAAGGCTCAGGGAGGTTAAGGAATTTGTCACAGCTGAATAGCTATTAAGCAGCAGAGCTGAAATTTAAAACTTGCCCTTCTAGGGCCAGTGAGATAGCTCAGTGGACTAAGTGCCTGCTTTGGCAAGCTCAGGGACCAGGGTTCGATCCCTGGTCCTGCATATCAAGTCGGCCCCACCCCCAGGGTACACTGAGCTGGCAACAGTTCAGGCCTGGTGGCGCACGCCTGTAATCCCAGCTGGGGAGGCTGAAAACAGGAGGATCACCATGAGTCCAAGCTGGGTAGTGAGACCCTGTACCAAATACATAAAATCAAAGAAAGAAAGAAAAAAGGCAAATAAAACTTGACCTTCTGATACAGTTTCTACCACTAAGTGACACGCTAGCACCAATTCAGGGGCTTAAAACAGCATCTGTTGGTCATCTCAGTTTCTCTGGTCTGACTGCTTCCCTGCTGGGGAGCTCACAAGGCTGCAGTCCAGGGGGTGACCCAGCTGCTGCTGCCTTTCTGCAATTCGGAGGTCCCCAAGTAGCTTGCAGCTGTAGGCAAGAGGTCCCTGTTTCCTTTTGCTGTCCCAGCACCTCAGATTCCAGTGGCTGCTTGAATGTGTTAGTTCATGATTTCAAAGCCAGAATCTTTCCCTCCATCCTGCTACAATGGAGACTTGTGGAAACTAGCACAACCATGGGGCTAAGTGTCCATATTCTACTGGCTAAAAGCAACTGCGGTCTCCCCTAGCACTCAAGAGGAGGGGATCCACACTGTGTATGTAACTCCCTTGGGTTCGTCTTACAGCTGTGCCTTCAATGGGTGCTAGTATCCTGTTTCTGTTTTCCTTGTTTATTTATTTTGTTCTGCACAGAACTCAACACTACAAGGAAACACCAGAGCATTCAAACTGGCCATAACTTGTTTGTCTGGCAACAGCAGAAACTGTTAGGTTCAAGGAGACAATATGGGTGCCCAAATTTCATGAAACTTAGGATTTGTGTATGTACAATAAATCTATGATTTCATTGTTGAATAATCTGAGGCCAATATTAGGTTGATTTCCAGTAGATGACAAGTATTACTTAGCACTCAACATGAAAAAACAACTTTCCAGAGGCTAGTTTCTGTATTACCAAATTTGACTTAAAATAAGAACCATTTAAGTACTTTTTCTAACTCATAATCAAATAAGTCAACACGCAACATCATTTTCCAATGGCATCATGTTGAAACTAGCTCCTCCAAGAAAGGTTTTGGGACAATTTACAGAACTAGTGAGGTCTCAATAACCTAGCTGCAGCTGGAAATGCCAGTGCACTTGGGAGCTGAGGCAGGAGGCTCACTGTGAGTTCGAGGCCAGCCTCGGCTACATAAGTAGGTCAAAGCCAGCCTGGACTACATAGTAAAAACCTGTCTCAAAACATCACCAACAACAGTTGCTTATAGGTATATTCACCAATGAGGTCATAGGAGACACGCTCCTCTGCAATGCAGGGCCAATCTGCTCTACTAATTGAGTCCTTCTGAGTTACAAGGAGGATGTCACACAAATTATTAAGAAATATAAAGCTCAAGTGCAAAGAACCGGGGAAAGCTCAGCCACAGGAGCCACTCCCCGTCAGCAGCGCAGGTACTCAGTGACCCCAGCTGACAAACTGCAGCACACAGCCACCTTCATAAACAGTTGGCATCGTCTGCTCATTATGGCTTCTGACAAAACAGCAACCTTAATTAGAATAATTGACCTCTTTGATCTTCTTACACCTAAGCAGTCTGATTAAATTATAGAGTGAATGTTTAAATTTTTAAAATTTTATTACAGTAAAAGACACACTGTTGTCGAACAACTCCCCAGTATTTCCCCCTCAGTTTGAAACCACTTCACCCTTCACTTCTGTCACTTTCTGAAGTGGTTCTGAAGTCCTCTTGGGTGGGTGTCTTGTTGCGCTGCCAGGGCTGCCTCCATAGCCTGAATGGATTCAAAATGTGTCTCTTTCATGATCATTTTGACTTTGAGAAAAAGCCAAAGGTCATAGAAGTGTCAGATCTGGTGAGTAAGATGGCTCAGGACCACTCGGATGTTCTGCATGCCCCCCGTTTCACTGCATGGTACTCAGCAGGGGTAGTCGCTGTTTTTTACTCACACCTTGTAAAGACACTCACAAAAGAGGGCTTGCAGAAGGGCCACAGAAAGTGGCAAGACAATGGGATAAATGTGTTCCAATTGAGGGGTGGTGGGATGAGGGGGAGGAATTAATAACAATGTGTCTTTTACTGCAATGAACTTTTTTAAGTTTAAACATCCATTGTATATTTCAATCACACTTCATATCTGTTCTGCTAGGTGGAGATTTGATTGGGGCAGGTGACACCAAGTATGATTCAGATGGATTTTGTGGGCACACTTTCTCCCAGCCTTACCTGGGTGACTGTTTTCTTGCACTTAGCCCATGTAGTATCCTACATCTTTTGTGCCTGGCCCAGGTTCAAAGTAAATCAATTCTCTACTCCCTAAGAGACCCAAAGCACACAAAATTATTGATGATAACAACATTGACAGAATTAAGGTAGGCATTTCTCAAAAGATGGTTGTGCAAATGGAAGATCTTTAAAAATGTACAGATACCTCCTTTGACCCACATGATTCAAATAAAGGAATTATATATCAAACATCATAAAAATACTAACTTGGGAGCTGAGGGTATAGCTCAGTTGCAGAGTATGTTTTTGGCATATACAAGATCCTGAGTGCAACGTTAAGAATTTATACTAAAAAAGAAAATATCAACAAGAAAGAAACCCTTTTGAAGATGCATACTGCAGCACTGTCTAGAATAGCTCTAGGTCAGAAACAACCCAAATGTGCAATAAGAGGGTATCCATAAAATCAGTTAAGCTTTTCAAAATTAGCCATTAAACGTATAATAATAGAGCTATACAAAAACTGGGTCAAGGGTAAACCAAATATTTTTGTAATGGCAATGTTTTACTGGTACATGTTTGTGATACCTAAAGACATTCATGTTGGGGGATTGAAAAA
>NW_004524678.1:3669402-3687909 GCF_000260255.1 Octodon degus
ATAGTCCAGTAGTCCATAATAGTAGTGGGTTATCCATAGGACTGGCAATGTCAGAAGTTGTTGACTTGAGCTTTTTACAGCTCAGCATATTAATATGACTTTACTTTTTATACTTCATTTTTATACTTTTCTGCTGGATGGTTAAGACCAAGATAAAGCAAGACAAATATAACAAGAAATGTAATTTTTGTATCTGACCAGGTCAGTCAAATCTCATTTGTTGATTCTTGATATGTCTTGTGCTACGGTATTTCTGTTCAGGAAAATTTTGTCCATACCTGTCTTCAAATACTTTCCCTATTTTATCTTCCAAAAATTTCAGTGTTTTTGCTTTTATTGGTGGAATGTTTTTATTTTTTTATTTTTTATTTTGAGAAAGGGTCTCCCTGAGTAGCTCAGGCTAGCTTTGAACTCACTACGTGGCCCACGCTGGGCTCAAATCATGGCACTCTTCCTGCCACAACCTTCCAAGTGCTCGAATTACAGGCATGTGTCACCACGCTCGGCTGGGTCTGGCCTTCTATTCTATCCCATTTGTTTACATGTGTATTTGTGTGCCAGTACCATGCTGTTTTTGTTACTATAGTTTAATTATATAACTTAAATCTGAGATTGTAATGTTTCCCACTTTGTTCTTTTTGCTTAGAATTGCTTTGGCTGGTTTCATATAAAAAAAAAATATCATATGAGAAAAAGTTTATACAATTATGTTTTCTATAACATATATTATTAAGTACACACAATATATATATCTGTAGAGAGCGTGAACTATAATATACAAATGAAAACCAAGGACATAGGGGAGGTAGAGGTATGGGAGCACACAGTGTGAGAATAGGAAAGAACCAAGAATATTCTCTTGAGAAACACAATTAAGGGAAAGTTAGCAGTATGGACTAAACTGAGTATTCATATATTAAAGCCCTAATACTTTCCCTAATTTAATGATATTAGCTCCTGGATTCTTTTGGAGATAATTAATTTTAGATGAGATGATGGTAACGTTTTTCTTATGATGGGATTAGTGTCCTTAAAATAAGACACTGGAGAATTGGCTGTTTCATCCCTTTTTTTTTTTTTTAAGTATTTGTACAGGGTCTCACTGTGCAGCTTGGACTCAGAGGGATCCCCCGTTTTCATCCTCGCCAGCACTGGGATTACAGTTGTGTGCCACCATGCCTGGTCTTGATGTCTGGCTCAGTGTGCCTGGGGCCAGCCCGGCACACTGGGGATTGAACCCCAGTCCTTGCGTTTGCCTAGGCAGGTGCCTAGACTGCTGAGCCATTTCTGAGGCCCATCTCTTCCTCCCTCTTGGCTTCCCTCCCACTTCTTTCCTTCTCTCCTCCCTTCCCACCTTCTTGGCTCTGTGAGGACCCAGTGAAATGGTGGTTGTCTGAGCCAGGAAACCAGCTGCGCCGGCTCTCAGATCCAGGACACCCAGTCTCCAGAAGTGTAAGAAAATTAGCTTATGCAGCTTCAGCCATCTGGCTCGTGTTGTCTTGCTGCAGCAGGCAGAGCTAACTGTCAAAGGTCAGAAAAGGAAAATCCTACAAAGAAAAGAAGGAAAAAATGTACTGATGCCAGGGACCAAAACTGTACTACCAATGAAGATTAGCAAGAGAGTGGAAAGGAACAAATAATGATAAACTGCAGGAAAAAATAAGAAGATGTCATTGGAAAAGATCAACTAAACTAAGGACAGTGCAAGAGTGTCTAGAAGACAACTGTAGTAGACTGACAACTGGTGGTCAAATTGTAGCCCCCAGCTACACTAAACCAACGTGGCGCTGGGTGTGGGGGGCCCACCAGAGAATTGTTGTCAGCAGCATAAGAGGCAAAACTAGAGAGAAAGAGGTAGAGAGGCTGTAGGGAGCTGCTGGTTCTCTTGGTTCTCTTGTCTTGCTGGCTTTCCTGTTCTCATTGGAGAAGGAGCTCAGAACCTGCTTGTTGCTGAGAATGCTACTTGGGAGGAGCTCAGGTCCTCAACTTGAGCATCACTTCCTGGCTCCAGAGGGGAAGATGGTGCACTGCTCAGTGTCCTGGAGAAGCTTATCATGCTGGCTTTCCTGATGGGAGCCCAGCTATTATCATCAGAGGAGCTCAGGACCTTGCTGTTGCCAACGATGGCTGTGGTACCTTTCAGGGGAGCTCTGGTCCTTACCAGGGGCATTGGTTCCTGGCTGCACTGCAGATCCCTCAGCCTGCTATCACAGGTCTTTCATCCTGGTGGCACAGACTTTCTAGCTTCCACTACTGACCTTAGACCTTCCCAGTGTAGATCCATGAAACAGGCCTGTATGAGACATTGTCGTGGACTCTAGGCCTCCAGGTGGACTCGTGGGAGGCATTGTGATGGGCTCTAGGTCTTCACCTGGACTCCTGTAGGACACTGCCATGGGATTCAGGCCCTCAGCCGGGTTCTCTGGTCCTTAGTGTGTGGGCAGACATCCTGCTCTCTTTTGGTATATTCTTCTTTGGGTGACTATTATAAAATAATCTTATAATTAAGTGTCCTATATTGTATTGCTTCCCTTTGCCAAGCCCCAAACTACAACAACAAGAACAGTCATAGAGGCAAAGTGGAACCTACAGAGGCAGAGACTGGAACATTAAGGGCTGGAAGGCTTGGGGGTGGGGGACGTGAGAGAAGAAGCTGTTGGTCTGAGGATGCACAGTGTCAGGTAGGCTGGAGGTACACCATGCCTCATGGCAGCTATGGGCAATAATAGTGCATACTTGGAAGTCAGTGAAAGAGTAGATCTTAGAAATTCTCGTCACAAAATTGTAAGACTACAAGAGGACAGAATGCTAATTAGCTTGACTTAATAATTTCCCAATGTCACCAATTATGGCCAGACTGTATCTCACGTAAATGTTGTTTTTTTTTTTTTTTAAAGATGTTCCATTTTATGCCTAAGATGTTTGATATTCAGACAGACAGTGAGGTTAAACCCACCTGCATATATTGTAGGGCAACAATATACTTCTCTTCTGGAGGGTTAACAACCTAAGTTTGCAGACCAAAGTTAGAGAAAAAGAAGGGCTGCACAGACAGCCAACATTTTGGCCCTAGCCTTTCAAGGTCAGTGAAGACTCAGGACATAGGAAAACCTGTACTGTAACATCATGTAACTCAGTTGTGCCCCAAATTTTCTGATCCAGAAGATTATGAGGCCACCGAGGAAAGTGATCGATGATGTAGTGTGTGCCTAAAGAGAGTCACATGGAGAGAAAACATTCTCTCAGGCTTTCACAGAGAGCAAATTGGTTAAGCAATGGCCATGTCTCATCCACATAGCTGACACTGACAAAGGATCTACAAAGTGCGGTACAGGGTTTCATGATAAGTCCTGAGGGGACTTGACTGATCGTGTCAGATACAAAAGTTACATTTTTTGTTATATAGGTCTTGCTTTATCTTGGTCTTAACCATCCAGCAGAAAAGTACAGAAGCAAGGTATGAAAAGTGAAGCCATGTTAATATGCTGAGCTGTGGAAGGCTCAAGTCATCAGATTTGGACATTGCCAGTCCTATGGATAACCCACTACTATTGTGGAGCACTGGACTATATTGGAATATTTTGCTGAACTCATTGCACCTACAATATTTGGATGGCAATGGAATACCCATCTCTGACAAAACTGAACAAAAAAAGGTGATATAAATGGACAATTCTGTATCTGTAGACACAATAGTTAGGATAGATATATAGCTACTTTCTCCTAATTCAAGAAGAAAGATCTGTACCGATGGTGTTTGGACAGGATATCATGTCTGCATCTTGTGCTATGAATGACTGCTACAAGGACAGCAATATGCAATGTATTAATTGTTGTAAGTCTCCTACCAACCTGTTTTGAAGCAGTCACATTGCGATTTTTTTCTCAATAAAATTAATAAAAAAATAATAATGGAAGATATAAAAAAATTCCCAATGTCTACCTGTGTCAAAACATTTTGAAGGATCAGAGCTGCTTTCAGCAACAATAGGGAACTGTTCTGCTTCTCTTTTGGCTTTGTGCTTTACCTCAGGCCAGTTAGAAGTCAGCGGGAAGCAAGCTGGAATGTTCCTGGAGCACAGTGAAGTACACAGAGCTAGGATAAGCACTTTCTCAGATTAAACAACACTCTCCAGCAATTTGGCTATAAGGAGAGGACTGCAATAACATAGTCAATGAAGAAACAGCAAATCACAGTAATAACCCAATTTTAAAATGGTGAATGGCCTGAATAGATATTTCTTAGAAGAGGACATCCCAATGATCAACCAACGCATGAAAAACTGCTCCATCAGCATTCATTGGGGAAATGCAAATCAAAACGTAATGAAAAAATAAATAAATAAAAAAACATAATGAGAAAACACCCCATTCTAGTTAGAAGGATCATTATTAAAAAGACAAAAAAGAAAGAAGCTGGCAAAGATGCAGAGAACAGTGGATACTCATGCACAGTTGGTGGAAATGTAAAAGTATTATCATTGGTATGGAAAGAAGACTAGCAGCAGGATTCTATGATGAGCCCGCCATCCTACCTCTGGGTATTACGCAAAGGAAGCGAAGTCAGCATTTCAAAGAAATGTTATTATACACACATATGTTTACTGTAGCATACTGTATAGCAGCCAAGATATGGAGCTAAGTTAGGTATGAAATGCTGGATGGATGCATGGTTTAAAAAAATATATGATTGCTACGTATATGGAGCATTAAGTCTGTCCTTAGCAGCAATGAGCGTGGAATCAGAGGAAAGTCTGGAAAGTAGAATAAATAGTCAGGCATGAAAAGACAGAGAATGTGTGTCCCTGCTTGTCTGAGGAAGCTAAAAGTTGATCTTAGAGAAACAGAGATAGAATAATATTCACCAGGACCTAGGAAGAGGGGTAAGAGAGGGGATAAGGAGAGGAGTAATTAATAAATGGCATGGGAGCAGTTAGATAAGAGGAGTGAACTCTAGTACATAGCACGGTAGGATGACTAGGGTCGACAACAACTAATTGAATATTTCAAAATAGCAGGACGAGAAGATGTTCAATGTTCCCTAAAAATAAGTAATACATGTCTGTGGTGATGGAAGTGACAATTATTGCAGTTGGCGCCTTACATGTTGTGGTCACGTATCTCAGCATCACTCTGTGACCCTTCATTGTATACAGTCCTGTGTGTCCATTAAAAAAGAAAAAAAAAAAACTTTTAAAGAAAAGTAGCTGAAGGAGGTTGAGAGAGATGGAGAGAGGATGCTGTCACAGAACAGATTTGATTGCATTTAGAGGCACACTCATAGTTCAAGTCACAAGTTCCATGGGAAGGAAGCCAGGGGGCCCTGTGAAAAACAACTGAGGCCTCCCAACTACACAGCAAAATCTTGATTTTGTTTAAAGAAATACATATCGACATAGAAAAGAAAAAAAAAAAGACTAAGAAGAACTGTATAACCAATAATAAAATGTAAAAACCGTTTCTGAATTTGTCCTTGAGGGTGGCATTCATTTTCTATTTTGGGAGCATTCTCTAACCCTATGCCTATTTTTCTAATTTTTTTTCTTTTTTTAAAAAATATTTTTATATGCATTTAGTATAGGGTCTCACTACATAGATCCAACTCATAGTGATTCTCCTGTTTTCAGTCTCCCAAGAGCCAGGATTACAGGCGCACACCACCACACCCATTCTCAATCGCCTTCACAGTGCACCCCAGGGGCGAGGCCAGCACGGCACACAGGGATCAAACCCCAGCCGCTGCACTCTGCCTAAGCAGGCGCTTTAGTCTATTGAGCTATCCAGCTGACCCACTATGCCTATTTTTCAACAAAAGTGAATATAAAGATTTTAGAACTCATCACAGCAAAGATTTATTTCAATTCACTATTTTAAAAAATGCAAACATGTACCACATGCTAAGTCCTTAAAGCCAAACAGTAGAACTGCAGCGATGCCCTGTATTTGAGTGTTTTGAGTTGATATTATCGTGTTCTCTTCTCCAAAGATAAAAGTAAGAAAGTATGAATTTTTTGACCATTTTTTCATTTCAACTACAATGATCTCTCCCCAGAGAGGAGCAACATAATTAAAAGAGCATCTGATTATTTTCATTCCTTTAAATGATCACTTCTATAGAAATCATAGAGCTGGGCTTCCACTTAACAACACTAGAGGTTCGATCCCCACCGTACGTGCCGGCCCTGCCCCCAGGACACGCTGAGATGGGGACTGAGACTGGTCCTGGTGGCACACGCCTGTAATCCTGGCACTTGCACATGGGAGGCTGAAAACAGAAGGATCACCTGGAGTCTGATCTGTGTAGTAAGACTCTGTAGACCCTGTACTAAACACATTAAAAAAAAAAAAAAAAAACCCCACAAAGAGTCACTGTAACCTAGATCAGGCCTCTCTCTCACCAGATCTGCATCCTGGCTTTCTTTCATCATGAATGGGATTGTTGGCCCCTACCACAGCTCATGGTATAGATGTGAGATAGTCAGACAAAATTAAATCAGATAGAGTGCAGCCCTGAGACAGACGAGCACCAGCAGGGGCGCCTTCCCCGTCTCCCGCCAGTGTCTGGCTTCCTCGCCAACAGCCAGCGCCAGCAGCAAACGATGCCCAAAACCAGTTGGCTTGCTTTTCATGCCCACAGTGGCTACCTACTTCTGCAGATGGCCCGGAGGCCAAGCTCCTACTTGGCAGCCCCAGGTTGGTGGTTTCTAGCCGGGCCCCAGAAGCGTAGGCTTAATTTCTGAAGCTTGTATTGCAATGGAACCCCATTACCCTGTGATTAGCCTGACGGAGCCAGCAGTCAAGCTGAGCTCTGCCCACCCAAGCCCCTGCCCGGGCATGTGCTGGAAGTCTCTTTGAATAGACTCAAATAACATTTTATGTCTCAAAATATCAAAAGCAATTGAGGTTGGTCTGCACATTTCTCCAAATAAATGATTTATCGCTGATGCTTTTAGGAAGAAAAAAAAAAAAAACCAGGGGCAAAGAATGGAAGGCCCAATAACAGAACTGACAGATGTAATTACAAAAGTTCCAATCACACTTCTTTGGTATGGATTTAATTCCTCAGTAAAGCATGCACACAACTCAAGAACTGAACCAGCACACAGAACTGGCATCTCTGGAAAACAGAGATGAAATTAGAGGATGTCCCACAGCCCAGAAGCTAAACAGTTTTAACCCTAAAGCAGGATAAAAAGGAGAGAGAGAGAGAGAGAGAGAGAGAGAGAGAGAGAGAGAGAGAGAGTCCCCTTTTCTTTCTCTCAAGTGTGGTTCCCTAAGGACACATTCTCACCAACAGGGAAAGAAATGGGATTTGGACCATACATCATAATCAGCCACTTGCAGAGCTGGAGACTTAGTTAACCGTTCTGAGTCTAAGTCTCTTCCTAGGTTGCACTAAGCAGCACTTCCACGGTGGCTAGGGGGTGACATGCTGAAAGCACAGTGTGGCTGTGGCTAGTTTGGCTGGCAATGACCACGAGCCTACTGGGTGTCCGTGCAGCCAGGCTCTGAGCAGCCCCATTTCCCAAGAGCAGCTCAAGACCCTACACTATCTTTGACAGCACTGCTCAATAAGACACCTGGTTCCTTCTGCCTGCAGATGGCCCACTCCCTTCTCTGTGAGTAGCTCAAAATCTCCAACTTCAATCTGCCACCTTTCACTCTGTACAAGCAGAGACAATCTGCCTCAGCTTCCCTCCTAACGTCTTCCTTCGTTCATCCTCCTCCTCCCTTCTCTCAGTCAACTCTTGCTACCCCGACTTAATTGCATTTTCCAGCACTTGGGAATTCTGAGTCAATCTTCCATTCCCTTTCCTAGAAGCCAACCTCCAGAGCCTTGATCACATGTGAAACAAGTTTAGCTATTGTGCAAACCAATTCTGTGGCCAACTGTAACACAAGCCAAGGGCGGGACTGGGAAAATGAAGGCAGTGTGACAACCCCACAGTGAGTAGGAGGCTAGGAAGGCTGTGGGATCCAAAGGAAGAAAATGCAGGGGTGGGAGGTAGGTGGCCTCCTCGCCAGTCCTAGATGGCCTCTTGAGTTCCATGACCCCAAGTAACACGTTTATCAGTGAGCCTCAGTTTCTTCACATAGGGATTTAAAGAGTTTGGGACCACAGCAGACATGGCAGAGGTGGTGCAGATGCCACCATTCCCTCACTCCTCCCACAAGGGTGGCACCCATTGCAGATCAGTCAGTGCAGTCTCTCCTGCCGAACCAGGCAAGAAGGGTACTCTCAGTAACCACCACCAAACACCTGGAGTTGGCCCGGGACACAAGCTCTTTGCATTGTGGAGCTATGACCTAAACATTCTCCTCATTATCTGAACTTTCTCTCCTGCTATTACACCGATTTCTCAGTAGTCTACATATATACTTCTGTGCCTTTTTCACTGCAGCTCTGAGGACACTGAGGAATGACCCTGCTGGCCCACCATGCAGAGGAAAGCTACAGCCATCCCTGACTGTGACCCACAGCTGGGTGTATCACAGCTCAAGCCCTTGTTGGTGCATGGAGGACTCTTCAAGGCCCCACACTGATGTCTTGTTGGAATGTCCAAAGCACATATCCCATGAGCCTCACATCACCATGGATAAAGTTCAGCCTAGTTCTGCAGACTCTGCAGTGCCACGTCCTCTCTTCCTTGCTGGCCTCAATGTCTGCTTTGGCCCAGAGCCCTGCTGAGAAGCCCTGGCCTCCACTGCGTACTCCATAGCTCATGACCTTGACTCACCTCCATATCTGGCTCTAGCTAGCCTAGCCTGACCTGGTGGCCCTTTCCTCAGCCAGCCAGGGCCTTGTGGCCTGAGAGCACCTTGCCTTCTATTGGCCCATCTGCCCCTGCCCATCTACCTCATGCAAGCTCTAAGCTGAATCACTCCCCTCTGACCACTCCCCTACTTTCCCCACTAGCATGTGAATATTATTTGAGAACTTGGGGAAACAATAATTCTCATGATCCTCCTGGAACCATGGAATGCTGCAGTCCCTGCTACTCAACAGCTTTCAACGGCTCCAACTTCTCCCCCTTCTAAATTCTTCTTTCTGCCCTCTAAGCCTCTTTGTGACCCAGCCCAGCCTTCCAGACCCTCCCACACTTTACCATTCTGCTCTTTTTGCTGTGCCACTGGCCCACATCTACTTCTAGGCCTCTGGACATCATGTTCCTCTTGCTAAGAGTAGCTTCTCCTCTTTGGAAGACCCTAAATCTACCAGTTCTTTACAACCCATCTTTCCATGGCTGTGCCAGGCTTCAGATTTTTACCTAACATGGAATTTTATACCAGATAATCCAGTGTTTAATTACATCATGAAAGTTCTTTAAGGCCCAGAAGCTGCCAATTGACCTGAATGTTTCTCAAGGTCAAATCACAAGTCAACAGGCATCTTAAGTCAATAGACACAGCCAGAACGCCTCTGTTCCTCTTCTGGGACAGAAGCTCTTAGTAAATACTCGCTATCTCAGCCTTCATTCCACCAAGTCTGTCCATATGCATCAAATTCTTGCCCATCTGTCCTATCTGGATCATAATCAATTCTTCCCTTGCTGAAGTAAAGTTAGAGTATGCTAGAGCCCAGGAAAGGATCTGCCTATTAAGCTTCACCAATGTTTTTTTTCACATTTAACCTATTGAGAAAAGGCCAGGTGTCCTGTTGCAAACCTATAGGGCCATCTACTTGGGAAGCAGCTTCCCGGGCTGTACCGACATTTCTAGTGGATCTGGAGTGAGACGTGGAGTATGCATTTTAATAAGAGGTGAAGGTAATTTTGAAGTTGATAGTTCAATTCTACGCTGACCAAAAAAAACTGGGCCACAGGATCTTCATTTTCCAGGGACAATCTGCAACTCATAGGAGGAAGGCAGAAAAGGGGCCACCACACCCTGAGAAGTCTATCCAGGGAGGTGATGGCTGAGAATTTCCTCAGCCTCTTTCTTGGAGACACTCCAACTCTGGTTACCAAATCTTCGAGACCTCCAGCCAAAAGACCATTTGGCCTGGAAGAATCTTTTCTTTTTTAAAATCTGCAGAGATCTTTCTCTCTCTCTCTCAAAGGCCTCCTGCTGGCCTCCCCTCACTGGAGGACACAAACAAACACACCTCCCATAGCTAGCTGCAGTCTTGGGCTTGTAGGCTATTTTAACTCCTGCTATGAATCAGAATAGAATTATGAATAATTTGTATGAGGCTTGTCACATCTTGTTTGAGCCTTCAGCTCAAGAGTTATCCTTGTTCTGCCTTCAAATACTTATACGTCTGATTATTTTAAAGGCTTCAGGTCTGGAAGATACCTGGGCAGCAGCTACATGGAGCTGGGCTTCTCATGACTGACATATCTGTGTCTCTCAGATTTACAGCCCAACATGTCAAAAGTAAAGAAATGAAGAAATATTCCCAACAGACAGGGCAGAGCGTGGTAGGGCATCTCAGTTGGCATCTAGGCTGAGTAAATTCTGTGTGTCTTAGCATGTTGTATACAGAGGCCCACAGCCAGATGGTTTCCCACAATAATTTCTCTAGCCTTATTAACAGCTAGCCCGCTTGCACATGGGAACTTTGTAGGGTAAACAACTATTAATAAAGAAGGGGTTTCCTTTTACTATGCTTTCGCCGAAGAAGATGTTAAGCAATGCAAATCCAAAGAGAAAGCATCTTGTGCAAATGCTTCTTGAAGAATACTTTAGCATCTGTGCTTCAGGAAGCAGTTGAACCAAATGTGAACTGTTCTCTGGAGACTTCCCTAATGGAGACAGTGACTGCTCCCTGGAGTTCCCCAAACACGTGAAAATCTCGAGTACCACTGGAGTTTCCTCTGAGCTGAGCAGGTGGAGTTCAGGGTGCTTTGCAAAAAGAACTTCACTGCTTCCTGTTTCCCCCTCCTGAGCTCAACTGCACCCTGGGGTTCACAATAAGCATGTGCAGTGCATCTGCAGAGGGGCTGGTTCTTGCTTTCTTGCAGGTGTGGGCAGATTGTGAGCCAGGAGAAGGAGGACCAGCCCCTAGAGAGACTGGGGAAAGGACACCACTGAGGGAAGAAGGGACATGTATCTCACCATCTCTGCACCGGAACCATTTCATCTGCCTCTCCCTGGACCCTGCTGGTCTGAAGCAAAGGTCTCCCATCAAGCTTGTTGCCTCATGCCCAATTCTTCCATCTCTCACCAAGGAGAGTCATCTTTCTGAATCCATAAAGCCTCACTGAGCCACCTGGAAATCATGCTTCTGCTCTGAAATGCCAGGTACAGGCACTGAAGTCCACAATTGCATTAACTTGTATTACTATTCAATATGGTATCAAGAGGTGCTCACCTGGGCAGGGCCAGCCTTGTGGGGGTCATGGCTGCTGGGTCCAACTCGACTCAGGGGCCGCAGACATTGAGAGCAGGGGTGACAGCATGGCCAATGGGTGGCCTGGGGTCTGGGCTGAGACTGCCTGGTGCAAATCTGTCCCCATCACTGTTATCTCATTGCCACAGTTACCTGGACCTTGATAATAACAGGAACTCCTTTAGGGGACCACTGTGGAGAACTAAATGAGATTATGTAAAAATAGGTTAATAAATGTTGATTTTTAAAAAACTCTAATCTTTAAAGAAAATGGGTGGAGAATTTAGTTGTCATGATGGGACAAAAGGGGGTGATACTTTGGAGGCTTAGCAGCCTCCTCACATATGACATAGGCAGCAGTGGGACCTGCAGGGACACAACCTTCACCCAGTTCCTACTCTCTTCCATGCTCAGGTGAACTAAGGAAATGGTCCTCAGTCCTGCAAACCCTCACCTCCACCTTGGGCAAAGGGAAAAGAAAGATAGTACTTTTGTGTTTTTGCTTGGTTTTTATTTTATGAAAGATTAAGACTCTCATTGAATTCCTAAGTATGTGATAGAATTCTTACCCAGCAGACTGATTTCTTGCGGAAACAGGAATAGTTAATGTTAATTAAATATTCTCCTAAACATAGCTTATATTTATTTATCTCAATTTTTTTCTCTGAAGAAAGTCCTATTACCAACTCTATTTTATAGAGGAAACTGAGGCAGAATGGTAACTTGCTTGACGTAACAGCCAGCCAGAACTTGAACCCAGAGTGACTCCAGCACTCACCCTATAAAGTCATGATTCACCTCACCAACCTTCTCCCCTCTGATTCACGTGTATTTTATTTCCTTTTATTAACATTTGCTCAAAGGTCAAATGGATGATGAAAAATGTTAGTGAATGCTCACCTTAGGCCAAAGTCATACCCAGCACTTACCCATGATGCAAATCGCTTTCCCAGCACTAGGAAATGAGGAGGGATCCAAGACACACAGCCTATGTCTCCCTCCACATTCAGTCTCCTTGGTGGAAGGGGAACTGGGGGAGAGAAGTTAGGAAAAAACCAAAATAGAATGTCAGGGTGGGAATGGAGGAGGAGAGAAGAGGCAGGCAGCTCATGGGGTACAGTGTAGCGAGGGAGTGAGGGGGACACACTGCAAAGTCAATGTGGCTGCTTTCAGGGTAAACTGAAGCTCAGAGATTTCAAATAGCAAATCGTGGCTTCTCAGCGAGTCAGTGGCTTTATTCTCTAAACAACAGAAACACCTACAATTCCCCTCTGCTCTAAATGGAAGAGCCTCATCCGGGCATTTCTGGGCTAGAGCTAAGTTCTGCTGGTGTCCCTTGGTAGATGTAAATATCCTCCCCCAAGACTGACCAGTGTGCTACTCAGCCTTTTCTTCCCATTGTTTTCTACAAACAAAGTGGCTGGATGAGCTGCACCCGTGGCCTTTGCTGTGTCACATCCGATAAAAGGATCAAAGCTGAGAACATGACTTCAAACTATAATTTAAGATAATTAAGATTTTTTAACTTAAATTACATTTTAACATTTCATAACAGAGCTGTCAAGATTCTATCTATCAAAACTCTATCAAGCAAACACAAGGGGATAATTATATTTTCAGACACATGCAGTCATCACTCTGCATAGCTCCGCACAAAAAACTTCTGTCTTCCTTCGCATTCTCATTCCCAGCGCCCTTCCCCTACCCCACTCCCCCTGGAGCCTGAGCCCGTGCACTGGGCAGCGAACCAGATCACACAGCCGGGCCGGGCGGCCTGTAAGTCTCCGTGCTGTGGAGTGTTTCTCCGAAGCAGCAATTCTAATTAGAAGGGTGTCTGAGGGAAACACTTCTTCGTTGGTGGGAGCGGCCTGTCTCACTAAATAGACTCTGACTGGGGATGCAGAAAGGCAGCGCGTTAAACGCCTCAAATCAAAGCGAACAATGCAATGCCAAAAGCTACCCGCTAGGAGCTGATTTGCTTTCATCTCGTCCCATTAAAGAAAAGGAGTTCTTCCTAAGATCTCCTTTGAGATACCAAGGTGAAAAAACTAACCGTTTGGAGGAGAGTACTAACCATGCTGCTATCTCGAGGTGCTGCCCACTGTCCGTTCTTTTCACCTCACTTCCCCACCCCCAGCCCTTAGGAAAGAGCTCTGCTGTTGGGGGCTAATGGCCCTTCTCGCAAGCCCCAGGGATCAGGCCCAGGTGGTCCAAGTTAGCCAGTGTAATCGAACCCTCTCGATGGCGATTGGACAACCATGGCAATGGCGGGAGCAGAGGCCACACCCATGCGCGAGGCAGTGCAGCGCACGTGACCTTAGCTGGCCCAATCAGAATAGTGCCCACAAGTTTTGTCACAGGGCCAGAGGAGAAAAATGCCCTCCTTTCAGGCCTCAGTGAGCAGACCCTGAGCTGGAACTGTTGCAGGCGTTGAGCCACTAGGGCAGGAAGCCCAAAGACAGAGCCAACAACGGGGTGGGTGAGACCCGGAGCTTTACAGAGCAACCAAGGGGGAGTCTGCTTCAACGGTGCAGGAACGCGGAAAGGCTGCCAACTTTGGGTTTTGTTGGTTTTTGCGACCTAATGCAGCCTAACCAATCCCGTCTCTGATAGCAGTATTCTTAGCTTTGAGGGATTCTAGCCCTTTGAAAATTGGAAATAGATGATAATGCCTACTCCTAGAGAGACAGAGATTCATGTGAAAAAGGTTTATGTGGAACTTAGGGTTGGCTGGGCCATGGGCTCCAGACTGAGAAACGTTGTAGGCTGGTTAAGCAGTAGGTTGTTAGTAGACCTGGGCTCAAATTCTGCCCCACCAACTTTGAGTTTCCTTACACGATGCTTCTGAATCTCAGCTTGTTACTCTAGAAGATAACAGTAACACCTACTTCACAGAAATGTAAGCCTTACATAAAAATCAATAGCTGCCACACAATCCCTACCCAAGGATGATGGCATTGGATAATTAAGGATTGTCTTTAATTGAAAAAAAAAAAAAAAACTCTTTGAGTGTAACACCCATGCCAAGTGTCAGACCCTACACTGCTGATCCGAAGACATAAAGCAGTTGGTCAGGGACTGGTCCTAAATTTTGGGAAACCCATTGTGAGGACAGTATTCAGGGCAATACTCCACTTTCTCATATGAAAAGTGTCCCAAGTTCTCAGAATTATTGTGGGTTCAATGAAAGGCACAGAATTGGGAAATCTTTGTAATCACAATGTTTTGAAACAGCTGAGAAAAGCAAATTAAAACAAAACAAAACCAGAGCTATGGTGGCACAGCTACAGACTTTTGGGATCATGAGAAGACAAAACCTAGTGATTATCCAACCCAGCTCAGTGGAGGTGACTCACTGGGCTGTTCTTTATGGCACCAAAATCCCAAAATTTCTTTTACAAAGTAGAAATTTGGAATCCACAGTCAGTGGTCACCCCATCCAGTATCATCTCTCCCTACTGGGTGGCTCATATCCTACCAGCCCCTGCAAGTTCTCCACTCAAGGGGCTCCCAGCCCCTCACATTTCAACATACTCACAAGGCCCTTCCATATGCCCCCCTTGAATCATGAACTCCAAATATCCAGGAATGGAAAACCCAAGGCATGGCCAGGAGGAGCACGGCCCAGGAACATGTAGAGCGACACAGCCTATCTGACTGGTTTTTTGCTGGTGCTCTCTTTACTTTCCACCACCTTATTTTTCTTCCTGCATCAGAACATTCCTTCTTTTTCTACTCTGTTTTTCTAAGTAGGCCAGTCCCAAACAAGAATTTTTTTTTTAGGAGAGCTAATAGAAGCCCACATGGTACTGTCCACATCTATCACAGCACATAGGTGCCAAAGGGAGTTTCAATGACACAGCATAAGGACCTGATCTGGCCACACCACCAAGTGGGTAGCAAGACTGGGTGGAGAGGAACTGTGTCTCCTGCAGCCTATCACTCCCTGCTCAGTCGGTTTCTTTCTGTGAGCCTGCTCCACGATGGCACCCTGGGAGTCCAGGAGGAGTCACAAATTACGGGAGAGGCTAAGAGCTGCTGTGACTTCTCAGATCTCAGGCAGGCTGCTCCCACATAGAAACAAGGAAGATCAAGAGGGTGGAAGGAAAGCACTGCTGACCAAGCCTGCTGCAGTCTTGGAAAGCACCAAGTAGTCTGCAGGTCTCATGGAAAGGGGAACAGATTCAAGTGCAGTTGGCACCAAGAATGGCCAAGCCACAGCACTGTTGATGACAGCCACCACTCGGCAGGGGCGGCATCGGTTCACCAAGGAAAATGTAAGTCATGGCTGCAGAAAGGAGAGGCTGGGGCGCTCCAGAGAGGGTCTGCCTGATTTGCAGCACTTCCGAAACCTAAGCCTTCAGCAGAAAACAGAGGTACCAGGAATCATGGGTGAACGAACAAGAAGAGAAACAGGGTTCACAAACTTAGGGGGTGCCGAAAGCTTGGCCATGAGGGCCTTCCCATGGCTTCTCAGTCTGAAGGTTTCAGACACAGTCCCCAGAGGCTGTGTACTTGGAGAGCACCAAAAATGTACCTCCAGGAAGAAAAACATAGGATAACGGTTCTGCAGCCCTGGTGGGCCTCACTTTTTACAAGAGGAAATTGGAATTGAGAGGCCCCCATGCTGTGACGCTGAGCCACTAACTTTTCTTCCTGATAGCAAGTATCTAGGAAACCAGCAATCACACGTGGTTACGGGTGTGCTTGGTGCAGAGAACCAGTCCACTGCCTAATCCTGGAAAATGCCTCCTTCTGACATAAACCACCTTCAACTCTCAGCCGATGGCTCTCTCCTTCCCGTGGCATCTGTACTTGCCTTCCCTGGGATCTCTGTTTCCCGGATCCTACTCATCTCTCTTCATTCTCACTTCCTGTGGCAGTGTCCTTCTGGCTTCTTTTGGACCCTACTCAGCTGGGAGATCATTAGAACTGATCCACACAGGCTTTGAGCAGAACCTTAGAATTGCTGACCTGTGGCTGCCTCCTGTGGCTGGACTGCCAATCGCTAAATTCGGGGCTTTCTTACCTTTTCTTCTCCCTACTTCACTCTTGCCAGAGGGTGTGGGACAAACCATTAAAGCACACGAATTTCTTCTCATTTTTATGTTCTGGTAATACATGGCTTAATCCTTACTCCTTACCCATAATCCCCCTGAATGGTTTTTCCTGTTGTTCCACCCCACCATCATCTCCTCAGATACCTGTCACTCTGACAGACACTTTTAACTCAAGACAAGCTCATCTCTTACAACCCTAAGCAGTGTAGGTCATCTTGGGGGGTTCAAATGTCTCTGTGCTTGTTACGAGTTTTACTTTCCTTTTAGTGTGCTAGCTGCACTTTTTTCACTTATTCTACCGAGCTATCTCCCCTGCCCACTCCTTTTAGTGTGAACTTTTATTTTTAACACAGGATACCTGAGTTTCGCATCACCCAGCTTCCTACCTCCTCCGGGGTCTCACTCCACCAATCTTATCCTCTCTTTTGTGCAGCTTGTTTCTCATCTGCTGCTAGCTCTGTCCTCTCTGTTGGAGCCAAGTATCCTCCTACAGCAAGAAATATGACTCTCCCCCGATCACACTTTAGCTGTTCCTTGGAGGGACACTTGTGTGAATGAGGCACATAGAAATTACACAAGAAAAAAACAAGTTTAAGCCTGGTGGAAACAAACTTAAATCATCATAGTCCACAAAATAAATAAATAAACTACCAAGAGGAAGCATCAGAAGATCAGAGCATGGGAAGGTTATCATCCAAAGTAAGAAAGAGAGCAGATTTTTAAAAACTAGCATATTTTAGGTTATTAAGTGGTATGATGTTGATGATGATGATGATGATGATGATGATGATGATGATTATGTGATTTTAAAAGCCAAAATCATAAATTAACAGGTTGGAAAAGGGCAGATTTTTAATAAAATTTTTAGCATGAAAAGTATTATTTAAAATGAAAAGCTCAAAGTATGTGACAGATTAAATAAAATGGAAGAGATATTAATAAAAAAAAGAACTAGATCTAAAGAAAATATAGCAAAAGAAAGAGGATCTGGAATGTCTCTAGAAGGACCATGTTTTGAAGGCCTAGGCGCCAGCCTGGGGTGCTAGTGAAGGTGGTAGAAACTCTAGGAGGAGGGAGTCAGCAGAACGAAATTAGGCTGCTGGGGTCAGACCTTGCAGGGGACCCTGGGATCTTAGCTCCGTCCCGTTTCCCCCAGCCCCTTCCCACCTCCTCTCAGCCCCTTCCCACCTCCTCTCAGCCCCTTCCTGCCCCCTCTCAGCCCCTTCCCGCCTCCTCTCAGCCTCTTCCCACCTCCCCCCAATCCCTTCCCATCTCCCCCAGCCCCTTCCTCTCTTTTTGCCTCCCAGCAGCAATGAATTGAGAAGTGTCCTCACCTGTGCTCCCACCACAGTGCGCTACCTCAGCATAGGCCCAAAAGCAACAGTGCTGACCAACCACAGACTGAAGACTAGGAACCGCAACCCAAAAGAAGACTTTCCTCAGGGCTGGGGAGATAGCTGAGTGGTCTAAGTGCCTACCTGGCAAGCACAAGGACTAGGGTTTGATCTCCAGTACCACATGCTATGCAGGTCCAGGAACACTAGGCACCCTGTGCTCGCCACTGAAACCAGGCATGGTGGCACACACCTGTAATCCCAGCACTGCAGAAGCTGAGACAGGATCACTATGAGTCTGAGCTGCGTAACAAGACCCTGTACCAAATAAATAAGTTTTAAAAAGGAAAAAAACAAAACTTTCCTCTTAAATTGGTTTACCTCAGGTATTTGTTACAGGAACAGAAGTCTGGCTTACATAGGCAGGAAACTGGAAATTCCTTAAGAGATATGAAGGTCCAAAGCACAGCTCTAGAAAGAGAATTGAGAGAATGAGGGTGAGGTAACATTTGAAAAGACAGTGGCTCAGAGTTTTGTTTTTTTTTTTTTTTTTTTTGAGAAAAGAATGATGCATAATTGTCTCAGAGAGAAAAGTGCCCGGACCCTGAAGCGGCTAAATAAAAATAAATTTACTTCTAGATACATTGTGGTAAAATTGCAGAATAACAACAACAATTGGGGCCAGAGAGATAGAGAGATAGCTCAGTAGAATAAGCACTTGCCTGGCAAGCACAAGGGCCTGAGTTCAATCTCCGGCTCTGGAAAAAAAAAAAAAAATTTA
>NW_004524678.1:3688009-3689883 GCF_000260255.1 Octodon degus
TTTTTTTGAGAAAAGAATGATGCATAATTGTCTCAGAGAGAAAAGTGCCCGGACCCTGAAGTGGCTAAATAAAAATAAATTTACTTCTAGATACATTGTGGTAAAATTGCAGAATAACAACAACAACAATTGGGGCCAGAGAGATAGAGAGATAGCTCAGTAGAATAAGCACTTGCCTGGCAAGCGCAAGGGCCTGAGTTCAATCTCCGGCTCTGGAAAAAAAAAAAAAAATTTAAAATCTCTCCAGGAAATAGAGAAAAGAGACAAATTACAATGAAATGACAGCTCTCTCAGCAGCTGATTTCCCATTAGGGACAATAGGTTGCACAGAAAAAGAAAACAAAATTCCAAATCTATTGAAAAAACTATCAACTTAGAGTCCCTTAATTTAAAAGAGAGCTGAACAGATATTTAGGGACAAACATAGAAAGAATTTACCACTTCCAGTCCCACTTAATTATCTACTGAAAATGTACCTCATTAGGAAGAAAATTTGGGGAGGCTGAGCCAGGAGGGTTGCTGCCAATTCAAGGCCAGATAGGCCCAGGTTGCACAGTGAGTTTGAGGCCAGCCTGAACTACATAGTGAGACCCTGTCTCCAAAAGAAAGAAAGAAAGAAAGAAAGAAAGAAAGAAAGAAAGAAAGAAAGAAAGAAAGAAAGAAAAGAGCAAAGCAATATTCAACAATAAACACAAATATTAGTACACATGGCAATAAATATAAATAAAATTGAATGTACATGAAGCATAACAATATGAATACCTATTGGAGAAACTAAGACGGAGAAGACAGTCATCACCACAATAAGGAAACGGAAGAAGCACTGACTTTAAAAGGTGGCCTGTCTCAGATGAAGACAACAGGAGTGGTATAGCTTAGACCTGGAATGTCCCCAGAGGCCCATGTGTCAAAGTCTTGGTCCCCAGTGTGGGGAAGACTCAATATTCTATAAAAGAACATTCTCCAAGTTGACCTGCAAACTCCATAAAAGTACAATCAAGCCCAAAATAACTTTGATCGGAAGTTGACAATAATATCCAAATGCCAGAGCAGAGGGACAGAAATATCTTAAATAACAGTGAAGAAGCTACAGGCATTTGCACTGGGTCGCCTCAGGTGAGGAGGGGTCACGCCGCAGGACACAGTTTTGTGGCCCTGTGCTCTGCACGGGCACTGAGAACACATCTACTGTTAACTTGGTCTCCCCTAGATCATAAAGCTAAACTATCCTCCATGTTTCCTCTTAATGTCTAAATAAAATGGAAAATGCATTCAGTCGGTATCTAGGCCATGCAGACTGCTGCTTGGAATTTGTCAGTAAAACTGAAGGTCAGATAAGAGTCTTTCACTGTCCCTTGCAGAAAAGGACAAGCTTATCAGGACACAAAATAGAACTCGGGACTTGCCCATGAAGGGTAGGGCGAGACACTTCAAAGGATGGCCTTGAATGATCCTTGTCAACCAGACATGGACCCTTCAGTAAACCAAGACGAGCCGCTTGTCTCGAAAGCATCCAGGGCCAGAGGGCAGTGACACTAAGTAATGTCCTGGGAAGGCAGAATCGGACTTCTCACTTTCGGCCTCCACTCCCTCCTCTCCAAATGTTTGGAAGAGCTTCCGCTGGAACGATCTTTTCCTGGGGCTAAGAAGTAATAGCAAGCCAGATTAGGGCAAGAACTCAGTTTATTTCGGGCATGAATATTAAATGGGATTTATTACAGATGGAGCACTTGCGAATTCTTTCTATTAGTAGAGCAATTCATAATCTCAAAAAAAAAAAAAAGCCTATGCCAGTACAGACAGGGAAATCTTCTTTAGTCCTTTCTCTTGAAGAGGCCAATTATCTGTCTGTCTGTCTGTCTGTCTGTCTGTCT
>NW_004524678.1:3690893-3694288 GCF_000260255.1 Octodon degus
AATCTAAGCAATGCCAGCGTCTGACTGGTCATGCAGTCTGCATTCTGCCCTCAACCTTTTGCTGGGTGCTACGAGCCGGATGTGATGCTGAGCCCCGGCTTGATCCAGGAAGGAGAACAGCTAGTAGGGACACGGGTGAGGAGGAGTCACACTGGATCTGTGTGGAGGGGAGTGGGGAGAAAATTACCAAGAGAGTCACCCTGCAGCCTGGGTCTTGAAGAGCATGTGCGTGGAGTACACTGGTGATGCTGCCGCTAGTCCTCAGACTCTCTGCCCTCATCCAAGGGACTCCAGGCTGTGTTGACAACATCACCATGATGAGGCGTCAATCTATTTATGAGGTATTTTCCTTCAAAATGAAACAATGCTTCCAATAAAAGATGTTCCATTTCTCTGAAATTAATAAACTACTAGAACATCTTTAATTGCTCCAAACATTTTTAGTAACAAGAATAATGCATAGGTTCCATAATTAACTTGGAATTTATAGAAAAAAATCAAAATGAACAAGAAGCCAGCTATTAGAGAAAAACCTATTTTGGTATTTTCCTTTGGTTTTATTTTCTATGAAAAAACTTTTATTTTGGTTCGTTTTGTACAAAACTGGAATCGCACATTATACACATAATTTTGTAGCCTAGTTTTGTTCATTATTCTATTCCAAGCAATTCCCACATTCTTAACCATTCTTGGAGAATAGCGTTTTTATGGCTGAAAAACATTCCATCATATGTCTGAGCCACAATTAATCTTATTTTCCCACATCTGGAAATTTAGTTTACACACATTCTTTGTTCTCCATATGACAATGAACATTCAAACTACATAAATCTGCCCTGTACCTCTCATTGCTTCCTTCTGATACATTTCTAAAAGTACAATGAGTGGAACAAAGGTCACACATATTTTTAGTATTCTTACCGTCCATTGCTGAAATACACAATACCTAATACACAGCTTAATGAATATTCATCAACCAATGAATAAGTGATGCCTTGCTTGCTCTAAAATGCTTGCTAAAAGTTTCCATGTTTGAACCATCAGAAACAGAATAACCTTGGCAAGAGGAGATGAACACTTGGATTAGAGGTGTCAGTGAAGTAGTCAATTCTTAAACATCATGTGAAGAATTCTATGACTAGACTATGCATTAGGTCATAATTTGGATTATACATTTATTTGATGGAAAACTATATAGTCAAAATAATGTTGCAGGATAATTACAGCAGATTCCTTATCCTAGGGCTCACATTCCAAGACCTCCTTGGGTACCCAAGACTGCAGCCGAAACCAAGCCTGGTATAGAGTAAGCTTTGTCCTATAAATATATAGTTTGATTTCATTTATAAGTATGCACAATAAGGGATAAACAATAATAATAAAATAGAATAATTGTAAAGTAATAAAAGTTATATGAGTGTTGTCTGCCTCTGTCCCTATATCTCTCTATCTCCCTCTGTCACTCTGTGTCTCTGTCTCTCTGTGTCTCTGTCTCTCTCTGTCTCTCTCTCTGTCTGTCTGTCTCCCTCTGTCTGTCTGTCTGTCTGTCTGTCTGTCTGTCTCTCTCTCTCTCTCTCTCCCTGTATTACTGAACTCACCTTTCTTCCTGTGAGCATATGAGATGATGCACAGCACCTGCAGGATGAGAACTGACACCATATTAGGCTACTACGTAAGGGCACACGAACACAGCACTGCAGTGTAGCAACCGTCATCCTGGTAACTGAGCCTCACCTCTGTGGTTTTTGGGTAGGTGGTAGACAGCAAGGATACAGCAGACAAAGATATGATTCCCATCCTGGCTGGGATGCAGTGGGACAACGCTTTATCACCCTTTCAGATGGCAGGTAATTAAAAAAGCATCTACTCCTTATTTCTAGAATGTCATATTTAATGTTTCTAGACCCCAGTTGACTGTGGATAACTAAAGCCAGGGAATGTAGAACCATGGCTAAGTGGAGACTACAGTAAAGGCCATTCTTAAAGCTACAAGTCAAAGGAATCCTTTTGGAGATTCAAAAGCAATTTGTTTGAAGAAAAACACATCCAGGATTAAATTTGTAGTTTGCAAATGTCAAGAGAGCACACTAATTATGAGCCTTAATGGCTCAGCTGTAAGGGTCCAGCCATGATAGCGAAGTCAACACTCGTCACCCCAGTTTACATCATGATGGGATGTGGTACAGTAATAGCACGTCAGAGTGCTTTGGCTTTGTGCTGAGGAATCGCACCAGCTCATTCCCTTCCAAACAATCCCAGCAAAAAACTCTGCTCACTCCTGCGTTTTCTTTATGTTAACACACTGACACATACAACACACACACACACACACACACACACACACACACACCCTGTGACTCAAAGAGGTGCAGTTAATCAAACCTTGTTCCCACAATTTTTTTTTCTCCAAATGCCTTCAGGGCAGGTTTGGCTGGCTTGAGTTGTGGGGCTCGAACCACAGCAACCTGAGCCTGACAGCTTTGTTGAAGCAGTCACTTAAAGAACAGAGCTAAGGGGCAGTCCCCCACCCACAATGTTTTTGTGTATAACGGCAAATACAGATGAGGTGAGCAGCCTATCCTTATCCAATGTCTAAGTATTTTTTTTAAAAAAAAAAAAAAAAGCATCATTGTTGTGCTGATTGCCTCAGACATCGGAACTAGTTTTAGCTTTCAGTTTTAGGCTCCAGGAGAAAATAGAACCTGCAGTGATTTTTGCATGTTCAGTGAAAAGGCCATGCATTTTTTTTGTTTGTTTGCTTGGTTGGTTTTTGTTATTTGTTTTGGCAGAATTGAGGATTGAACTCAGGTCCTTGTGCTTGTCAAGGAAGCGCTTATTCTACTGAGCCATCTCCCCAGTGCCCTATGCATTTGTTTTAAGTGCCAGAGGATTACACAAGGAAGACAGAACAAACTCTTCTGAGAAATAAAAAGGTGTGCTGGTGCTACTTTATTTTATTCATCTGATGGATGTAGTGGAGGGGAGTAATTCAAACAGAACTTGGCGACTGTTCCCCCTAGTATAATTAATTCATAACTGCAAATTTTATTCATTATTTTATTATACTTTTCAAAGGTGAATATAGGAACAACATACTATGTTGACCATGGATAAAGTTGTTTTAATACCAGTTTTGAAGACAATGAGAACCATTTCAGAGATGCATAATGTGATAGTGCCATGGAGGCAAGAGATAGACTACAAGTAACAGGGTGACACAGGGGCCAGGTGTAGTGAGTGTCACAGTGACAGCCACCAAGAGGAGAACTTAGCAGGTGTGGTAAGCAGTTAGAGGCTGGGGAGATAGCTCAGCAGTCTAAGCACCTCCCTGGAGCTCAAGGACCCAGGTTCGATCCCTAGTATTGCATGCTGCACCAGCCCCAGAACCCTGGATG
>NW_004524678.1:3694388-3705748 GCF_000260255.1 Octodon degus
GACTGAAGCAAGAGACTGAGTTTGTACGTGTAAGATGTTTGGCAATGCAATTTCTAGTTTATTATCTAGAACCTCAGCCCACTGTTGGAGTCTTTAACATTTTTAATACATTCTGGTTAATAAAAATCTGCCTTTTTGTAAATTTCTAAATGTCTATTTATAATTTTGCAATGAAAGTCTTTTTCAAAATTCATTAACCATTAAAATCACTTGTAAAAATACAACTCAGAGTTTCTGATAGAGTATGGTGGTAATAAGAATGATCATTGTCTTAGTTGCATTCACCTGCAAGTTATTGGGAAAAAAATGTGTATTTTTGTTTACATTTGTAGAAATTGTAGTCCTCAGTTGGCTAGCTCTAAGTCAGGGTGTCATGGCAGAGGGATATAGTGAAGGAGAAGCATGCCATGGAATGCCATTACTTTTCAGCAGAAAAGGGGGAAAGAGAAATAGAGGGAGAGGGAGAGGGAGGAGGAGAGGGAGAGGAAAGGGGAGAGGGTTGGGGAGTCTAGTCCTAGCTCTTGTCACTTTCTGGCATGAGTATTGTAGTTACTTTAGATTTCTTTCTATATTTGAGAGAGAGAGAGAGAGAGAGAGAGAGAGAGAGAGAGAGAGAGAGAGAGAGAGAGAGAAGCTGGGCGGAAGGTAAAGATATCTGAACTTAGGGCCACTCTGAGTATTTGTGAAGGAGTTTCTTGACAGATAATATAAATTCATTCAACATAATTCTGCTTTTTACACTGTAGCCATTCCCTGACAACAGTCAACAGCTTCAGAATATGGGCAGGGACAGCCCCAAGGCAGGTCCCAGGGAGAATGTCCTCCAGAAGCCAACCTGTGGTCCTACCCCAGTCTTCCCTCACACTCCTGTCACTGAGTTCTTTTATGCACACCACCCTTACCAGGCTGAGAGTTCAGGTCTAGCACTCTTGAGTCCCGCTGTGTTCTATCACCACCACAAGCAAATTACCTCTCAACCCTCTTACCCAATTTCTCTCTGCAGGGTAGGTTCCCATTCTACAAGCCAGGGTCATCTCCACCCTAATCTTAAGAAATAATGAAGGGATATCCTTTCTGCTCAATATGAAGAGTCTGAGAAATGGGTTGAATCAGGGGTGGGGAGTAGCAAAAGAAAAGAAGAAAGCAATCACTTGATGGGGTGGGAGCAGGGTAGGCAGAAAGGGATCTGTCTTCATCCCTTTTGGACAATCTCACATGTCTTGGAAAGGGGCAGACAAGTTTCCAAGAGTGTTTAAACATGACGAAATACTGCAAACTAAAAGATAGCTGATTATCACTGACAACTACCCACGCGATTCCCATTTGGTAAGACATTTTCTGGTCCTGAATAACACCAGTGAGTTGATTTGTAAAAAGCTCAGAAAGATTCTGGATTAAACATCCAGCATGCAGTGAGAATACTCAGTCCTGACTTGCTAGCTGAATTGATGTGAAAACCTATGCACTATAAGCGTGGGACTGCACGTTCAGTTTCTCCCTCCAAGAAAGCCATTTGTGAGCACTCAGCAGGTTGGCGAGACCACAAGGGGGGCTGCAGCATCTAGGAACAAATGTATGTCTTCTCTGTCAAGCCTTCTGTCCTGCCTTGCTCAACCTACAGTATGTTGTCAACTAGAGTTTCACAAGCTGTCACAACACAGTGCACAAAGTGAGCTGACCAGGAGGCTAAGACAGTTGTAGGCCTCTCCTGTTAGATGGAAATTAAAGGAGTAAAGCCTCCAAGAGTGTACCCATTATTGGTTTTCGTTATGGTTGGGTCTTACACGTCCCCAAAGCCCAGGAGTTGGGGCCAGGCTGTGGCATTCTTGATAGGTGGTAGAAATTTTAGGAGTTGGAGCCAAATGGAAGGTAGTATTTAGGGGCCTTCTAGGAGCTTGGCCCCTTCCTTGCCTGTGAGTAGCTTTGCCCCACCACATTCTCCTGACCAGGACTTTGCCTCAGCACAGTCCTTCAAGCAATGAGCCAGTCAGACATGACCCTGAACCTCTGAAATTGTGAGCCAAAGTAAACCTCGTCCTTAGGATTTCCTCACGTATTTTGTCACAGTGACAGAAACACAACTGACATACCCAGTCACTTATTTCAAAAGACTCTGTTTGCGTGGCTTTGTCAAGCATAGCATAAGGAACAAGGCTACAGGAAACTGGCAAACGTTAGTTACTATGTCATGGTCTCACTGACGCTGAACAGGCAGAAGGGGAGGCAGTCAATTCCCACGAAGATGCCAGGAAGAAAATACTAAACCTTTTCATGAAGGTCTTGTTCCTACATAAGGAAAGGATAAATTGGCAAATTTGCAGTTTGAGTTAATAAATTTATTCCAAAATTATGACAACAATGAATGGTGAAAAGAAAGGAACAAATCTTCCTCAAGGACATGTTCAATACAAACACCTCTTTTGTTGTGCATAGTCCACGCACTTTCTGTTCACCTTAATGCTTTCTCTAATAATAGCGACTCAGTCAAGAAATTATCCATTATGATTTCTTCAGAGTGTTGCTGCTCTTTATTTCTAAAATGTTCATTTATGTAATGAATGGCTTTGAACTTGGAGGCAAATGCTCTCCTGATTATGTGATACAATTGTAGGCATGAATCAGCCGCAGTGATTCAATCTCTGAGTGCATGTAAAAGTCCTGTGTGATTAAATTTGTATGATTTGAAAACCAAAAGTACTGAATAAGAGTCATTGCTTTCCCTGAGATTTTTCTAAAAAAAAAATAATTAACATATTGCTCTTATAAATCATAAAGTCTCTGAAATAGAAGATATTAAAGGCAGTCTCCTTCGATAGGGTGACTGGTTTGTACAAGTTTGTCTGGGAGTTTTCTGGCTTTAATACTAAAAACCCAAAGATTTAGAAAATCTTTGGATGTTAGGTCAATTGAGCTAACTGGTCACTTTCCTCTTTGGATTAATGATATCCCTTTTGGCACACAGAGACTTAACTTCCATGGGCTCTATTCTCTCTTGTGAGTCAAAAATTAGTACCCCTAAAACCTACTCCTGTTCTGTCTTCTACAGCAAGTTTATGAAGTTTATTCCTCTGGGCATTCAAAGACTGCCTCTCCATCCCACCTGTCCCCAGTCCGCTCTCTATTCTCCAAGTTAACTTGACCTAGCTCCTTCATGTGCTCTGTGGGTGCTGTGGCTGCAAGGGAAACCCCACTGTTCTCCTCTGCGCAGGCTCATCGCCTCACCCCCTCAAATAAATTCACCCCAGTCTGAGCTCAAGCCTGAGCACATTTGCCTCAGCAGAGTGCATGAGCCCATGAATTATACATGCATCAAAGTATAATTCGTGTCAACAAAAAACCATGGAGATTGTTTCACATGTGCTATTATTCAAAAGACTGCCATTCCATGTTTGCGCAATTGGTTTTTAGATCCAAACACTACACATCGATCATTTAGAATAACCCATTATTCCAGTGCATGATTCCAGCTCCAGGTCATAATTCTATCACCCAAATGACTCACTCTCGTAACTCAGTTCCAGGTTCATGGAGTCCGCAAATGGTCTCTATGTGTCAACATCTGCAGTCATTCAAATCATTGGCAGAACAGTGACAAGGTCAGGATGGACATCCCAATGATTGGTGTATGCAGAGCTACTTCTTGCATAAAAGGCTGGTAGTCACAGGGGTGCCTTATTTTGAAATATTCTCTAGGCCTTTCCCTTCCAGATTTTAGAGAAGTTGAAACCAGCAAAGGACACATAGACTGCAAGAATCCTACCTTCATTTTCAACCAGCAACTGTCTTCTTTTTTACCTTTCTTTAGGAACAGAGTGACAGAGAAATCCCAGAAGGAGCCTGGCATCTGGTGGAGCAGTGAATGTGGACCTTCAGGGCACTGAGTCCTGTGTCTCTGGATCCCTGTCCCAAGTGTAATCCAGGGTGGCTCTTGCTGTTCCTTTCGCAGTGAGGCATGGCTATATGGCTGTGTTAGCTGGCACCATACTATCGCGAGAATCAGAGAAACAGCTATCAGGATGGCTTCATTTACACATTAACCAACAGTCCTGCTGACTCTGATTGGACATGTGCGTTGAGGAAGAAGTAAAGCCCCTGAGATTCTGGATAATTTGATATAAGGCTGTATGACTTCACCTAACTATTGTTATACTGACAATGCATGAACACCAAAAGTCACAAACTCCTACTTAGGAGAAACTTATAGTACAGACAAGGAGACAAATCACATCCACAGAATAAAGATGAGAACTAATCAGCATTGTGTAGAGCTCAGTTGGGAAGTAGAAATAATTTGCAAGTAAGATATGGTGGTAAGGCAAGTCGCTAAGAAAACGCATTGCAAGAGTTACTCAACAAGGAACGTTATGGTTCTCAAAAAGCATTTCATTTTCATTAAACTGAAGACAAGACTTAAGGTCACATGATTTACTGAAAAGTGTCACAAGAAATGGTCCTACAAATATGTCGACTCTCCTCTTTTAAAACTATAAAAGTGTTGGCTTAATGTATGGAGCCATTTACATGGATTTGATCTTAGTCTTTTCAATAGCCAACACTAACTGGGCAATTAGTTTTTTTTAGTGGATGAATTACTGGTCTCTGTGCCTCAGAAATGGATAGGTTGAAGACTTTATGAAGACCGGAGCTTTATAGTAAGTTTGGAACTTTGGATAATATAGACAAAATAGAGCTGAACTGGGGAGGCTGAGACAAGAGGATCACTATGAGTGTGAACTGTGTAGCAAGACCCAATATCAATAATCAATAAATAAATAATAAAATAAAATACGATTTATTTTATTTCACAAAAGATTCATTGTTATAAATAAAAGTTAAATACTGGCCTGAATACCCCAAGTCAGGCTGATCTAGCAAAAACATGACTGTTTTGAAATCAGTCTTTCCCTTCTATCTTTTTGTCAGGATGGATGGAGGAAGCTGGGTATTTCATTGAAAGGGTCTGTCGTCTGGGACTTCATAGTTCACAGCAGTATATTAGTCATGATCCTACAGCGGTCCCTCACTTATCACAGAGGCTATGTTCCAGACACCCCCACAATAAGTGAAAATTAGCAAAGTAGTAACATATTTATTTTAGTATTTATATATGTATTAAGGCTTTAGAAACCCTTTCCACACTCTTATAAACCTTTCCTATGCTTTTTTTTTCTATGCTTCAAAAAATACTTCTAATCTTCTTAGCTATTTCCTAAACTCATAAACCTACTAATTTTAACAACATATGCATACTGTACGGTACTGCAAAATCCCAAAATATAGCGAAAAATCCATGATAAATAATTTAGACTAAATTTTTTTCAAAACCTGCAAAACAGTGAGTCTGTGAGAGCCAAACTGTGAAATAGCAGGGGACTACTGTATTGCGATAACAAAATATCTAAAGTAATAAATTTACAAAGAGAAGATTCCTGTGGCTCATGGTTTCAGAACTTCTAATCCATGGTTGGCCCCTGGCTTTGAACCTCGGGAAGGATGACTTTGTGGTAGAAGCACAGAGTAAAGGGCTTCATGGCCAAGAAGCAAATGAAAAAGAGGAAGAGACTTGAAAGCCACACCCACTTTCATGGATTCACGCCTGAAGACCCAAGGGCCTTCCACGAAGCCCCCTGACGGCATCACTGGGAACCAAGCTTTTAACACATGGGCCTTTGCTAGACACTGAAGACCCAAGCTGTAGCCCTCCGTTTCCGGCCCTCCAAAAGTCCATGTCCACCTCATTATGTAAAAATCAAAAAAGAAAGTTACCTGAGCTTACGATGCAGTGGTGGGAGTGGCAGTGGGTGTGCATTCTCATCCCAAAAGGGAGGAACAAAAGAACAGAGACATGGGATCAGCACAAAATAAAGGCTGAAATAAATCTCCCTGTCCAATACTTGGGCCACACTGTGTCAGGAAGGGGTCACAACAGCAGCCTCACCACTATGGCCTCAACAGTTACAAGTCACACGGCATGATTGTGGACTGGCTTGGTATACCGTGTGTGCTTCTGTGATTACCACTTCCCATGTCCCAATTCTGCCTGCTTGGTTCTCCAGTTTTACTCCCATAGCTCCACATCTTGCTTTGTCAGAGGCTGCTTGTAAGCATTCCAACCCCACAATTCATTGTCTGGCCTTGTGTTTTCCTTTGAAATCTCAAAAGAAGCTTCTATGATCTCAAAACCCTTGCATTCTGCATGTGTGCAAAATCAGCATCATCTGGACAAGGTCCAAATCTACTGCCAGCATGAGCTTTACCTGGGCTCACTTGAATCATGGCTGCAGCAGCCTCTGCGGTCTTGCCAGCTAGCCATAGTCAGGGAAAATGACTCCCTAGGTGGTTCTGGATGGGTAGACCAGAAGATCTTTTCTCAAAAGACTCTACCCTACTCGGAGTCTTCAGAAAAGATGCTCATTTTGATACTCTTTAGTCTACGATGGGTGAGGAGGTCTTGCACATTTCAGAGGTATCCTCAAGGCATCTTTCCAACTGTCCAGATGGAAAGCCCTTGGTTTCCTTTATCAGGGCTAGTGACCCACACCTTTCCACATACTCTTTTTCTAGTCAAATGCCAAGGTTTTCAAATCTTCCTGTTCTTCTCAATTTTTATTCCTGATCTCATTATAAGTTTGGCTAAGAACAGTCAATGATACTCATGCCATAGCCAAAATGTTTTGCTGCCACGAGATAAACTAGCTTCCCACAATATACCAGGGTCTGAGGGAAATGCACTTACATTCTTTACCAAGATGCATCTAGACCAATTTTCAATACAGTTCTCATTTCCATTTCAAACCTTACAACATTGCCTTCATTATTACATTCCTATCAGTATTGATTTTCTGAGTCTGCATGACAGTCATTCATCACACTTTTCTAGATTTTATTTAACCATTCCCCAAAACTTTTCAAACTCTTCCCAAAAATCAGTCTTACAGTCTTCACAATATCAGGTACACAACAATGGCAAAGATAGTCCCACTCTTTGCTACCAGATGTGTTATTCAACTTTCCAACACTATAAGAGATTCCTGATATAATCAACCTCTGAAGAGAGATTTTATTCTAGCTCATGGTTTTGAAGGTTCAGTTCTCAGTTTGCTTTGGGCTTCAGGAAAGGCAATACATCACAATACAGGCATACGGTGATGCAAAATTGCTCATCTCATAGCTAAGAAGCAAAAGAGAAGAAAAGAGACTGACATCCTACAATCCCCTTTGGGGCATAAGCCCAATGGGTGGAAGGCCTCCCACAAGGATTCTCCTATCAACATCTCAATATCTCTCAATAGCACCATTTTGGGGGACTTCTGATATCAAACTAGAGCAGAAGGAACAGGCAGGTTAAAAGGCAGTGAAAAAAAAACTTTCTAAGTGGTAGGAAAGTTCTTTGGTCAAGGAAATAAAAATTGATTGTGTGTCAGTCAGTCATAGTAAATGACAACCAGAGTATCATGACATAAAGTTGGCATCAGGTAGATGACATGGCCATGTAGGTCCTGGCAGAGATTATTATTTTTTTATCTTGCACTTTGTTACAATAACCTCAGAATTCTTAACAGAAGGTATGCTATGACACAGTTCCAATGTTAAGAAAGTTGTCTAGCCACAGTGTGAAGAATGAATTGACTTACCACAGAGATGGTGATTAACAAGAACTGTTGCAATAGTCCAGGGGAGAAGTAACAGTGACCTAGATGAGGTGGCAGTCGTAGCAATGGAATAAAGCAAATAGACTGGAAATATATTTAGAAATAAATTGTTTACAAAGAGGCAGTAGCAGAAATATGAAGGATGATGAATCTGTCAGACAGAACTCCTACTTTCTAGCATAAATAACTTCCCTATTCCCTGAAATGGGAAAATAAAGAGGAGGGGCCAGCTTAACCAAGCAGAGGAAGAGCTGTCTCCTGACAAACTAAGGTGAACGTACTGAAAGGGAACTGGCTATTGTCTGAAACGCAGCAGAACAGAGTGGGAAAAATTTCAGTGAAGGGTTCATCCACTCAGCATTGATGTTATGGTGCAGATCAAGGGTAGAGGATGCATAAAACAGCTGACGTCATGCAAGGACTGATGGGAGTGGAGTATAGGCCATGAGCGGAATGTAGAGCTGGCAAATGTGGACAAGCCCAACAAAAGTTCTCAGGAACTGAGAAGTTGGGTCAGGAGTCTAATGAGCTTACATAAATCAATAATTCTTGATGCTTTTGATCCAAATCCAGGCTCATGAGAATATGGAAATGGTCATCCTTGCTCAATTTCTGTAACTCACAGTTCAGAAAGCAGCATCCTGGGCTCATCGCCACCTCACAAGTTAAGTCACTTCATTTTCAACTTTTACTAAAATTTTAGTCTCCCACTTGGTGATCTGGAATCAAACTCAGGACCTTGTGCTTGCCACTAAGTTCTATCACTGGCCTCTTCATTGTTAATAGAAGAGAATGACATTCCTATCATTTGAGAAGTTTTACTATTAAAGCAATACCAGGAGAGGCATGTTTCTCCATTGTCAAACTGTTAACTGTGTCACCAGTCCATGGTAGAAGAGAAAACTGAAACTATGGAGCATTTATACTGTGTCAACAGAGGCAGCCAGCTATTATTCTAACATAATGTCAGTCCTACCCTTTGAATTTCAAAATATCCCCTTTTTAATGAAACAACAGAGTAGCAGTGAGTCTTTCAAAGCATGAAATACCCACGGCTGCGTGTATCATAAAGAAGACGTTTATTTTAGCCTATAATTTGGAGGCAGACATTTCAAATAGCTGGGCCATGCTGGTGAGGGGGCCCCTGGTTGCATCACCTGGTGAGGGCGACAGCACAGTGATAGCAGCATAGATGACAGGAACCCATTCCTTGTTGAAGCAGGAAGCCAGAGAGTGGGGAGGAGCCAGTAACGACCTCCCACTAGGCCTCCTAAAAGCCCCACCCCCTCAATCGCAACACACTGTTGAGTAAGCTTTCAACACATGAACTTTGGGGAGAAAGACCACACCCCAAAAACAGTAAATGGTGACAGGATAAATTTCTTAGGTCCTTACTAGGCAAAATTAAAAAATCAACAATCCTATCTAGTATTTTAATTGTGCCAGCCTATGAAATCCAAAATAAGGGAAGAAGCGCCGGCCAAATAGCTCAGTGGATTAAAGCACCTGCAAGTAGGGACAGGGGCTAGGGGTTCGATCCCCAGGCCTGCCGTGCCAGCCCCGCCCCCAGGACATGCTGAGAGGGCAATTGAGACTGGGCGAAGTGACATGTGCCTGTAATCTTAGCTCTTGGGAGGCTGTAAACAGGCGGATCACTATGAGTCTGATCTAGTAGTGAGACCCTGAACACCCTGTAGACCCTTCCTTAAAATGCAAAAAATAAAATAAAATGAAATTTTAAAGAGGTAAGAATACAGAGAAGGATGACATCACATGGAGAAGCCAAAAGGCAGCTGCCAGCTTGGTCACCCTCTCCCAGACACAGCTAGGAAGCATGTAGCACTCACATCTGTGCCTCAGCAGACATCAGCGAATGCCATGCACACTTGGCATCGTTTCCAGACAGTCAGCACCACAAATGTCAGGGTGCACTTGGCTGGCAAAGCTGAATCCCTGCACACAGGCAAGGAGAGGTCCCAACTGGGAACAGGGCCCCGCGTGGCTGGGCTCTCCCTTGTATCTCACCATGTGTAGATCTTGACTCACCCAACTATAAAAAGACTACATAGGCAACTTGAGATGCTTGAATAAGACCTGGCAGGACTTACTACTAGGGGTTGTTGCTCATTTCGTTAAGTGTATTAATAGCATTGAAAATACTCCCTAGAATAGCACCCGGAGACATCTGAGATGAAATCCATGATATCTGGGGTTGCTTTAAAATGCTTTAATGGGGCCGGAGAGATAGCTCAGTTGAATAAGAGCTTGCCTAGAAAGCGCAAGGGCCTGAGTACAATCCTATGGCTCCACCAAAAAAAAAAAAAAAAAAAAAAAGCTTTAATGAAAATAAAATAGATAAACCACATACAGCAGGCGTTGAACCTTATTCTACCTTGAGGATGAAGGTGTATTGTGCTGTTTTTACCTGTATGTGTGTTTGGAATTTTTCCCAGTAAAAAGTCAGAAGGGGAGAGGGGAGACAACCTATTATTGTTATATGGTGAGTTTAAATGCTAAGAAGCAAGGTGAACCGGAAAGGACAGCAAGTCCTGCGATTCATGACGCCTCCCTGGGTTCATGTCTGCGACACGGAGATGCATGAAGACTCACAGCCTCAGTGAGAGGGTGACACAACCACCATCACACAGAGGAAGGAAACCAGACTCGGGATAAATCTGCATTTACTCATGGAAAAGAGAAAGAGAACAACTTGGGCAATTGGAGTTATCTGGACTTCTAAAGGAATTCATCTCTGAGCAGTTAAAAACAATGAGGGCTGAGCATGGTGACCCTACCTACAATCCCAGGACTCTGGAATGCTAAGGCCCAATGAGGCAAGTTCAAGCAACTTAATGACCTAGGTCTTGTACCAAAGTGAAAATAAAACAGAATTTTTAAAAAGAATCACAGTCACTCTCCCTTATCTACACTCATTCTCCACAATTTCAGTTAACCATGGTGAACCATGGTCTGAAAATATTAAATGGAAAATTCCAGAAACCATAAGCTTTACTTTTATTATACTATCTTGTTGTAACTGTTCTACTTTATTATTATTGTTAGTAATCTCTTACTGGGTTTGATTTATAGATTAAACATTATCATAAGTAAGTATGTATAGGAAGAATGTATGCTCTATGTACCTGGGGTTCAGTCCCGACATGTGGTTTGGGGCATCCCCTGGGGGCCTTGGGCACATAGCCCACCCCCGACCTCCCAAAGCCCCCTTCCCACAGAAAAGAGAGCACAGCTATAGTATTCTAACTACTGGCTCTGAGTCCTTTGACTTTGCAGACAAGGCAAGTTCAGGCCCCAGTAGCATCTCTGGACAGTCTCCTCCAGATCCTCCTGCTCATCATGAAGCCCCCAGCCACCCTGACTCAGCACCTCGCCTCTTCCCTGCCACAGAAACAAAGTCCACTCTACCCGAGGCTTACAAAAAGGAAAGACTGACTCTCCATCACCACCCCACTAGGAAGAGCAGGCTGCACCAGTCCACCCGCTGAGCACCACACAGGCTGATTAACCCCGTGTGTGAGTGGCAGCTACCTTCCCAGCACATTTCCTGAGAGAACAAGCACCTCTGGCAACACACAAGCGGCACATTCCCAGCCCCCACCCCACCCCTGCACACTTTCTGTCCTCTCCCACGTCACACTTCTTCAGAGCACCTCTCCACTCCGAAATAGTATGTTGCTTCTAGAAGTG
>NW_004524678.1:3706093-3727656 GCF_000260255.1 Octodon degus
CCCAGCTGATGCCTTCACTTCTTCCCAAAGTCTGACTGCAAAGGTTTCCCAAATCTCCTACCTCCAACTTCTACTAAATGTACTACCTGAACATTTTTAGGAAACGACTCAGTGCATTACGGTCTCATGAGAAAAGACAGGTGACACTTTGATTTCAAAGTGGTAACCACAAACAAAAACAGAAAGGATTTACAGAGGGCTGGGTGGGGTTGATGGCTGGTACCCAGGAACGGGAAGTGACTTTCACACAACAGGAGGCAGTTATGCAGGACCTAAGGGACGAGGGAACACGCAGTCACTGGCCACCACAGAGGGCATGGGCGATGCTGCCCCTGCTGTGGAGAAGTACAGTGGCTGCCAGCTGGGATCAGTGAGCCAATAATTCTCCTCACCTCTATCTGCTCGTTCCACAGACTTTCCCAGGTGCTCATAATCAGTATGGAGAAACCTTGGGGTTGGAGCTAAGCCTTGTCACCCATGAGGCCTGAAGAAAGTAATTTGACCTGAGTCTCAGATGCTCAGATTATTTATTTACAAGATGAGAACAAGCACACTAGCTCTAGGGTTGTTATAAAAATTAAACATATTTCCCATTACTTCATCCCCACTATTTACAGTTTCCTGCAGACTGCTGTGGTAGCTCAGATGCTAGAAAAATAGTAGGGATATGCACCTTTGCTGATGGACAGGAAGCTCTAGTGAATTCACAGTCATTGTAGGCAACTTATGGATTTTTGTAGAGCCTTGGTCTTAAGTGGGTCTGTCTTAGAAAAGTGTCTAAGGACTCAATTATTTTAGGAGCATGAGAATCTAAGTATCACCTAGCAGCATCCCCATCACCTGCTAGAACTGCAGAATCTCGAGCTCTAGGCCAGAATAACAGGATCCCCAGGTAATTCAAGTGTATGTTAAAGTCCCACTGCACAACAAAAGGGAACCCCAGAGAGAATCCAGACTCTGGTTAAGTGACCCTACTCTCTCCTGAGGAAACCGATCTCCAAAGCTGCGTACATTGTCGACCCTGTGGCTGCTACAGCTGATTCTACAGGCATTTCTAACCCCTCCTCCCTCACTACTTTCTACTTTACAAGGTAAAAAAAAAAAAAAAAGCCACCAGTCCCTGTCCACCTTGCAGTAAGGAGTGGCTTCCTGCCGGTCCTTGCAGGTGACATCTGCTGGGATGGCCTCCTGGCAAAGTAGGCATGACAGGAAGGCCTCAACCTTCCCTCTTTGTTCTACCTGAGAGGAGAGGTGGGATCTGAGTGGATAACAAAGCCACAAGCATGAGGGTCAAGTGGCCACATGCTAAGGGTGGTGGAAGGAGAGACACAGGCACCTGGCCCTGGATAATGCCATTCAGCTCGATCAAGGAAGCAAATTCCTACTTCAAGTCTTCTTGTTTTATTAAGTGAACAAATAAAGACATCTCTTTCTGTAAGGCGTCATTGGCCGAGGGCTGTATTACTTTCAGCCAAATCCAATCTGCTTTATGTCACACAGCTAGCAAGCAGCAAAACATCCGGGGCCCAGAGATTGTTTCTTATGCCACCTTCACTGAGTCAGAGAACATTTCTAATGTTTTATAAATGCACAGCATCCAGAAGCTACTGTGCTAATGTTAGGATGTGCCTATGCATGGAAGAGAGGTGTTGTACAAATTCTTGCAAAACTGACACCAGTACCTCGAGGGTAGAGTTTTGGTCTAGGAACTCTGTGTATGAGTGTTTGTCCAGCATCCTTGTTCATTTCATCAAAGCCTTGTCTGGCTACTTCTGAACTATGAAAAATTGATAGATAAAACCTAAACAAATGTTAGGTTCAATTCTTGTTTAGTGGTGCTCTCACCAACTGTCCTGTAGATTCATCAATGTCTACAGAGTATATTAAGATGATTTTAATGAGTTATTAAAATGCATATTTATATAAACAAGGGTGGCTGATCCCATTTTAAAAGTCAACAAAATAAATGAGCTAGAATTCATTCTGCCAGAGAAATCACACCCAGAATCAGAAAGATTGTTCCCTGTGGCAAGCTGGATGGCTAAAGGACTCAAGACAGAGTGGCCCAGACAAGGGCCAGAGGGGAGGGGACATGCACCTCCTACCCCTGCACTGGGAGCTGCGCAGGAGCTGGGGGCCTCACCCAAACTCCGGCCAACACCACCCTATCTTTCCCAAGAGAGCAGAATGTAAGTTATCAGACATGGTCCACTGCTTTAAGATCTGAGCTTTTGGAAAGCTACACTTTCCAGAGCATCTTTGCAGCCATGTCAGGTTGGCTCTGTCTCCCATTTTAGAGGCAGAGATCTGGAAACCTACTCAAGATCACACACCAATAGCCAGACTTGACCTGCTGCTTGTCATCTCACTGTCACACTCTTCCTTCTGATTTCCAGCATCAACCAGGCCCAGCACGCCATTGAGCCCACACCCACCTGACCTCTTTTGATCTCAATGTCAGTTACTTATTTAAGAGATCTCTGCCTCAAGCCCAAACTCAAGCCAGTCATCCTTTTGAGCTTCCACACTGCTATGTGCCCCTTAGCACTCACAATTGCCATCAACTAATCAATTGATTGACAGACTAAATAGGTTAGATAATGACTTGTTTATTCTCTGATGCTGGCACCAAGGGCTTGGTGTTGTGTTGCAGGGTGAGTATCAACATCTCCCTTATCCAAACAAACAGCTAAATACGGGTAAACGCAAGTTATTTTGCAATAAAAGTCAGTCTCAAGACCAGTCTCCATGCCACTGCTCTGTATCTTAAAACCAAACCAAATAATTCTTGATTAGGGCTTCAGCCCCAACACTGCGACCTAGCTCAACAGCCTTTCAGGGTGCCTATTCCCTGGGCACTGATGGAGTGGTCAGCTGGGTGTCTCAGCTGCTGTCAGGAGGCTGTGGCCCCAGGACCAGGTCATTCTGGCCCATGCAGCATATTTCAGAGGAAGTAAAGGCAGTGCAGGAATCATCTTGCAACCAGCCTCAGAGAAAAGGAGCAGAGGTCCCACGCTCACGAGTCCACAAAGGACAGGCGGTTGGAGCCCCAGATGGCCTGCTCTTCATCCATGCTGTCAATCGCTGGAACAACAAAACCCACTCCAGACCCTTTCTCCAAATTACCTGGAGAGGCTTCTTAGAGAAAGCCAAGTCAGGGACTCTACAGCAGCCCTACTGGAGCAGAACTGCAAGTCGTGATCCAGGGAATCTGCTTTGAACAAGCTCCGTAGCAAATCCTGACACCCTAACCTGAGACGCTCTCTTCCCCAGCCAACTCTGAATCTAGGCCTAGCATCAGTTTAGGCCAGGCCAGGCCTGGGAATCCATCTGACCTGGCCTCTTACATTTTCAAATAACAGTGTAACAGTCACCAGCAGTGGCATGGGGCCTGAGTGGCTGCCCTGCTGTCCTCTCCCAATCTTATCACAGCCAGGGTATCTCGGACCCTGCCAAAGGAAAATGAAAGGTCTGGGCCCTGGTTTGTGTCACTTAAAGACAAAGTTCAAAGGAGCAGATTAAAGCTGGGTGGCATAGGAATGCAGAGCCTCTTCTTTGTTTATTTTGAAGGAGAGTGGGGACACTTGGGTAGACAAATCCCAACACTAAGAACCGCAAAGCTACTTGCCAAGCGCCTGTGGCTCAAGCATTACCACGGGGCAGAGGTTGAGACTCCTGCTAAGGCAAAATATTCACCAAAAATGACTATTCTCTTGGAGGGGCCCTGGGCCCAGCCACAGTGAGCCTGAAATGCTCACTAAGGGTACATGGACTCTTTCTTTCCAACACAGATACTTCTAACATATCCATGTTACCCAGAGTCTATCCCTCTCCTTTGCATCACCAAATGGTGCATAGTCCCCTGGATCTTTCATAAAATGTGAAAAATCACAGAGTCCTTGATTACAAGTCCCAGACAGACTAAGACCAATCATAAATATATTGGATAATGAAAAACCTGAGATGTCTAGAATTTTTTCACCTGAAGAAAGTCAAGATGTGGATGAGTAGGATGAATAAACAAGTCTGTAAATATTCTTTTTATTCATGATCTGTTTGTTCATAAAAATTTGGCAAATATGTTGATCTATGCAGTATTTAATTTTCTGGTGCTTTTATTAATCTGAAGTAATTTTGTTATTTTAGTGACATTAATAATTGATCACACAGAAGTTAAGATGCTCATGAAATAATCATGCTGGGTAAATTTAAAGGTATAATCTTGGAAACAATTAAAAATTTAGTAGATAAATTTACTTTAAAACATTTTATATTTGCCATGGAGTATTGGAACTGCTGGACTTTTCAAAAATTTAGCTTGTTCTTGTTGTTTTATTAAAAAGCTCCTCCATACTAGACACCATTTTTAAATAACTAAATTCTCAAATCCTTCCTTCACCTCAAGTTCACATCTAAGAAAAGGACAGACTCACCTGCCTCCATACTCAGGCTGGTTCCATCTCCAGTTTGCTGTCATTCAGACAAGAAGTACGTAGGCATAAAGGATGCACCCGTTCTCACAGTGCCTGGCCACCGCATGCCGGCCTGCCGCGGGTCTCAGAAGAGGAGGCCCACCAGCAGAGGAGACCTTGGGACTGGTTTTGTTTCCCTGTGAAAAGGGTGGTGGCTCCTAGAGTATTGTCAGACTGCATTTATATCATTGTCCATGATTCTAAGACCCCGCCCAACTTGCATGCCACCAAGACAGACCAAGTGCAGTCCTCTCACCTAAGCAGCTCAAAGTCGTAACCACCATCCCCCTGTCATCTGGGTCTCTGGTTGTTCTCATTGCTCATTCACTCACCACAGTAGGCCAGTGATTCCTGCTGTGACCTGGCTGGGATTGTGACAGAGGACCCTTCACAGACTTCAAGAATAGTTTCTTATATTCAAGGGATGAGTCTTCCTTTTCTTGGTTCTAGAAGCACTTCGGTCATTGTTTTGCAAAAATATGGACTATTGTGCACATTCCTCTGGTTATGTGTGACTGCTTCCTGGATATCAAATTAAAGGCCGACTGCTATTTCTTTGCTTTCTGCACCTGAGGTAATTTTTTTATTCACTGTCAAATCATAGTGTAATCTTTTGGAGAAACTTTTAAAAGGTGATTGAACTCAACACCAACTGTTAACACACATAATTCAATTGAAGCAAAGACAATATGAACAGCTCTGATTATGTTTTCTTTCTTTCTTTCTTTCTAATAAATAATTTATGTGTGTGTGTGTGTGTGTGTGTGTGTGTGTGGCCAGCTCAGCCCACCAGGGGGCGGGGCTGGCTGGCATGTGGTGCTGGGGATTGAACCGCGGTCCCTGTGCTTTGCTAAGCTTGTTCTAAGTAGGTGCTTTAGACCACTGAGCCATCTCACCAGCCCCTCTGATTATGTTTTGACATTATCAGTAATTGTGTCTCCACTGACCATGACAGGCCCATCAGTTGATTTCCCAGAGATGCTGGGATGGTTAAATGTGCTTTCTAGAATCACTTAAATGTGATCCCAACTCCATAGTCTTCTTTCTTAACGTTCTAGCAGACCAGTGGTCATAATCGAGATGAAGGGGGAAAGTTACAACTAAGAACAAGATAGTGGTAAAATGAATAGTCCTCTCTTCTTATAATGTTCTGACTCATTTCCAAAACTTATCTGTGTTAAAGTTGGGTGCTCAAGGTTATCTTTCTAACCCCTTCATCCACAGTATGTCATGTATCTTTGCTATGACCTTATGGCAATATCCTACTGTATCTTTTTTTCCCTTGTTCAATTTCTTTTTCTCTTCTACTGATGTAGAAAAGCAACTTGCTTACTTAACCAAAGTTAGTATCATGACTTCAAGTTGATGAGAAAGTTCCTTCCTCTAATTTTTATCATGAGAGTCCCATAACTTCATTGAATGACAGACAGGAAGAGACCAGGATTTCTATAGATGATGGAAAAAGTGTGGGTGGGAAAACAAGTACTAGCACTCATTCCCCTAAACTGGTACTGACTCTCAGAGCTCGAGGTCCCACAAACTGAGGAAACTGTTGCTGATATCCCCAAAAGGATTTCTCCCCACAAGCCAACCTTCAGGGCTGAAATGATTTAGTGTGGACACCTAGAGTTCGTGGCTCCCAGGGCCTACTTCCCTGTGTCCCACTTAGTACATACTCAGGAGGTCTGCATGTGCTGCATGCCGGGCCGTGTGCTACTCAGGATTAACAGTCATGGTGCTGTCTACCTGGGATTCAATTGGATGACAAGGGAAGAAGCAGGGAAGGACACTTCATCTTGTGAATCAGATGGCAGTACAGTCCCCTGAAAATTGTTCCAGATTCTCTTGCTTACACAAGGTCCTATAAATAACATACTTGGATTGACTGATTTATTTATTTATATTAATTTTATGTATTTGGTACAGGGTCTTATATGCAACTGGGACTTATAGTGATCCTCCTATCTCAGCCTCTCCAGCACTGGGATTACAGGCATGCAGCACCAAATTCAGTTTCAGTGGCACCCAGGTTGGCACAGCATACAGTACTGGGGATTGAACCCAGTTCCTTGTGCTTGCTTAGGCAGGCACTTAGACCACTGAGCTATCTCTGTGGCCTTGTACTTGACTTATGCCATTCCTGGACATTCGAGGAGTCACTCCTGTCTGCGTCGAATAACACCTGTCCACAAAATTCACACAGATGAGCTTTTTCTCATGGTTGTTTCTACCCAAGTACAAAGAAGGAGTCAATTTCAAAAGGAAGCAGTGCCCTGTGCCTGGCATTCAGGTTTTCCTGATTAACAGCTGCTAAAGAAACCCCTCAGTTTTCTCCCTCATATGTGGCATTCTGAGTTCCTGGCAAGAGTTGAGGGTGCCAGCCAGGCCACTACTCCACTAACCCAAGGCCCTGCTTGCTGGGCAGGCTGGCAGCTCTTCCTGCCTCCTCCCCACCCCACCTTGTGCTGCTCTCACCCTTTCTTAGACCCAGGGAAGATCCCCCGAGCCTCCTATTATGGTCTAAGCCCTGGGAAACAAGACCCCTTTTAAAAGGTCACCCACCACCAGGCCACCCTGGCTAGGCCTAAGGTGGTAAGGAGTGTGTGGCACCTGCGAATTGGCTAATGGCTGGGGATTTTCCAGTCTCTTACTATTCTGGAAAAGCAACAGATTTTTCATTTTAAGTCAAGATGTAGACGTGTCAGAAGCACAGGGCATTGACAAATGGGATCAGAACCCTGGCTTGGTAGAGCCAGAGTCTTTGAATCTCTTAAGGACACAGACAGCTGGACTTCTTCCCCATCCCATAAGTGAATATGAATATAGGGCTATTAATTATCTTCCCCACATCCTCTCTTGGGAAAGGGGAAGGAGTTCCAGTCTTGGCTTTTCTTTCTAACCCTCAGGCCTCATGTCACAAAGGGTTTGTTGAATCTCAAAAGTTGTAGCCATTTTTCCTGTTTCCTCTTCCTCTGGATACTGGAATTTCCAGGGATACAGTGTACAGCTGGACAAGGCCTCATTGGCAAGATGGCAAGAGTACTCTCGACAGTAATAGCAAATATCTCTATCTATGTATTCATATATTCTTTGTTACTATTTTAATTTCTTTTCATTGAATTTCCTGTCCCAATCATTTCATAAGGTAGTGTATGTGCTGGGATCACAGCAGGAATCAGATGGTACAAAGAATTAAACTGAAAATTATTTAAAAGATAGGACAATTTTCAGAAGTAGATCAGTCAGAGTCTGATCAGGAAGACAGAAACTACACTAATTAGTTTAATCAAGAAAACTGAATATAAAGAATTAGATTTAAGGGGTTGGAGAAATTGCTGGGAGGTATCTAAAGTAGTCAGATTCGTAGAGACAGAAGCAGGATGGCGGTTTCCAGGGTCTGGAAGATAGAAAATTGTTCTGGTCCTCTTGGAAGAAGGCGTCGTTTTAATGGGCACAGAGCTTCACATTTGCATGGGGAAAAAGTTCCAGAGATTAGTGCAAACCAACATGAATAGTTAATACCAGAGCTGAGCACTTAAAAATGGTTGAGAGTACATTTTGTTATGTGCTTTTTTAAATGATAAAAACAAAAAGGGTTCCACATTCAAATATGTTAAAGAGAATGTATGAAAGCAACCCAGAAAAGCAGCCAAAAAAACAGCTGGCGCCGCTCAGCCAGTCGCAGAGGGAAGTTTCAGAGTGTGACTGTTTGGAAGTTGGTGGTGGGCACAGATCTGGGGTGACGTGGGCGCTCATGGAGAGTGAGCTCCCTACGGCACCCCACTCCACCCCAAGGTGGGTCTGGGAGTGGCTGAAACTGCCAGGGAGGAAAAGGAGGCACCGCTGCTACAAGGACAGGGCGCTGTGGAGGGGACTCCTCCAGGAAAAGCGAGCAAACCCCACTGCATCCTCCTCCTTCCTCCAGCGTTGCAGGGTCCAGAAAGCCCCGTGTTGGCAGACAGGCAGCTGCTGGCCAAGGAGGGTGTCCTCTGCGGAGTGCCAGCCCTAGCACAGCAAAGCAAGGAGGAAAAGGGTGGCGACGAAGCTGAGCTACAGTAGCTCCGCAAGGAGCACAAAAGGTGTGGGCCGCAGAACTGGACGCTGGGAAGAGAGAGGAAGGAGTAATGCCCCAGGAACCTGTACCCCAGGGCTGGGGACTTGGGCCTGAGTCACAGCCAAGCACCATGAGGATTGGGCCGAGGTGAGAGAAGGCCGCTGGTCACTCTGTCCCCATCTGAAGCCTAAGGACCATGTGTTTAACATTTAGCTAACATAGAATTTCCTATCTACCTTTATGTGCTTCCTTTCTCTAAGGACAATGACAAAGACAAAGGGGAAATTCCTCCAGGCTAATGTATCTGGACTCATCTTCTCTCGACGATTTAGCAATGACAGCATGAAGGAAATGTGCTTCTGTTTTAAAAATGTAAACACTGATTTTTAATTAAATTTATTTGGTGCTCCAATGCTTGTAAGCGCTTTTCACACATTCCCCAGGTATAAAGACTGGGTAGGTACCGATCACCTGCTTCTCCTGCAGCCTGTGAAGAACAGGTGCAGTTTCAGGCTCCTCCTCTAAGAGGAGGTGGTAGTAAAACCTCACAGATTGGATGAAATGCCAACATGGAAAACCCCTGGAAAGGTGGATTGCAATTTCAGTTGCCCTTAACCCTCCCTGGGCCTGAGTGTTCTTTAAAGTGCCACCGTCTTATCACTGTCCCATCATTTTTGCCACTGCCATCATTCTTATCTGTTGTCACCAGTGCCATCAGGTCAGCACCCGTCATCCCTACACTGTCTTGTCCATGGGTCCCGCTATCCTTACCTTTAGAAACTTTAAAATGTTCAGGAGTAGCTAGCTCTTAGAGGGAGACAGGAGACGGTGTGTGGAATCAGAGAGCACCCCGAGAGTGCTGGCTTTGCCACTAAGTGCAGGCTAATCTGTAACTGAGTTTCCCAATTTTCCACTAACAGGCCTGCCCACCTCCCACTGTTGCCCTCCTCCTTCTGCTTCTTCAAATGCATCCTTCACCTTTGCGGTCCCATATTGTGTCCTGCAAGGTGACCTGTACTGACTGAACAACCTGGGCTTCCTTACAGGTGTGCATTTGTATGAAGATGGCTGGAAGGAAATGAAATACAAACACCAAGCTTAAGTGACTTCCAGAGAGCAAGGGTGGGGGTGGCATTGGACTGAGCCGGTGAGCAAAAAAGGGCAGAATAAAATGAAACATTCACATCTAAAAGTATTATGGCAAGTAAAAGAAATGAGACATAAAATCATACCTAATGTATGTCATTCATCTGAAAGTTAAAAAATGCAAACTAATCTATGGTGACAGAAGACAGCAGTGGTAACCTAGGGCCAAAAATAGGAGAGATTGACCACAGTAGGGCTGAGGGAGCTTTCTGAGAATTATGGAAATAGTTCTTATTTTGAGCATGGCAGCAATTACACGGTACATTCACTTGTAAGAATTTACCTTCTTGTAGTTTCCAATACCTGACTGGATACAGTTCATTACATGTCAATTTTATCTCTATAAACTTATTTTTAAATATTCATGGCAGAATCTAATGGAAGTCATGTATCACAAAATTCTAGCTGTAATTTTGCTAGCAATCTGTATGACCTGAATGTGCACATGGCACAGACCAGTGAACACATCTCTTGATTCACAGATAAATGCTGTTTGATAAGCAACAATCAGAAAAATGCATGAGCTGGGCTCTGAAGGTTTCCAAAGATTGGACTGGCCCAGCAGCACAGCAGACTCACCTGGGAGATTGTTCTTCACAGAAATAAGTTACAGAAGTATTGAGAAAACCAACCAAGAGGAAGAAAGAAATTGTCTACAGGATCTTGATAGGGGTCTCACTTTAAAGTAAAAAGGGTCTCAAGCAATGAATTGTTGAGTCATACAACAAAGTTAAAGGGAGAAAGAGAACTCTCAATGCCAAGAGGAATAACAAACAGCATCTGAGAAGCAGTGTTAACCACTTAATGCAAGAAAGGTACAACACCTGCTTGTGACAACAGACCTACTTACACCTGCTTTGAGATCTAGACTTCTCAGAGAAGAAATAATAGCTTTTCGTTCATTTCTTCAAAAAATACTCATTGCTTGCTTGCTATGAACAAGTTCTATTCTAGGTGCTGGGGACACAGCAATGAGGGAAACAGACTAAGCACCTTCCATTCTCAGCTTACAGTTAGAACACACCAATAAAAATCAACAAAAAGATACTGTCAAATTAATCGCAATTGGTATGTAGGAAACTGAAAATATGTTGGTATAGAATGAAAGCAGTCATGGCAAGACAAATACTGCATATTCATGAGAAGTATCTAAAATAGTCAAACACTCAGAAGTAGAGAATGACAATTGCCAGGAATCAAGGGGGGAAATGGGGAACTGCTACTCAATAGGCATTAAATTTCAGTTACCTAAGACGAGGATGGCTTAGAGAGCTACTGTACAACATTGTCCTATTGTAAAACACACTGTATGGAACACTTAGATATTGGTTAAGAGGGTAGTTCTCTGGGTGGAGGTCACACCTTCGAGATGCAAAGGGACAACTACCCACCAACTGCCAGTGAGCCCTGCATTTTGCATCCCCTTGGCATGGGGCAGCAGAAGAGGGCACTGATCAACTGATCTGATCCTAGATGAGGACCAAGGACAACACTCAGGGAGAGAAGGGAGCAACCGGACTTGGTGAGTGGCAACATTCAGGTCAATGGTCCACTCAAGGTCCTACCCCTGTGGCCTACACCCAGTGGAGACCAGAAGGCTGACCACATTTGCCATTTACCAAGGGGAGAAGGGACACAGCTTGGCTTAAACAGTAACACAGTCTGGGGTGAACGGACAGAGGAGCCTCTAGTACAGGGAAGATACCTCAAAACCCCACAGGCCCTGAAATCTGGGTGGAGAAATCATAGCTGTTTAGATCTCAATCTTGGAAAGAATTCAACACAGAATAATTTTTTTTTATTCAATTCTTTTTTGATTTTCCTATTTTTTATTATTTTTTTTCTTTTTTGGGTTTTGGGAGGCTTAGTTTTTCTTTTTTTCTTTTTCTTTTCACTGTTCCACTCTTCCTTACTGTTCTTTTATTTTCTATATTTTGCTCTTTTTTTATTCTTTTATCTGCTCTTTAATAATTTCTTTTAGTCCTTAATAGGTCCCCTTTCTTTTTCTCTTCTCATCTTATTTCTGAAATTTCACTTTTTTTATTCTTCAATACCCCTTACCTTCTACTTTTACTAATGTAACCACCTTAACTAGTATAACTAGCAATAAGTTTTATGACACTCTAGATAGCTATTTAACCCTATGCTATTACTATTCTATGTTTAGTAGAGATAAAGTTGTTCCATGTAGCAGACATTTACTATAGATCAATAGTACATCAAGACTTGGTTTCTCTTAATGTTGATACTATAATTATATTTATTTTCTATGGTTTGGAATGGTACAGTATTGGTCCTTAAGATCTGTCAATATTCAGTTTGTCTTGGTTGCTATAACATGGTGATTTTATTACTCTAGCCAAGATGACATAGCTATTGCTATGGTTGTCTTGAAATGCCAGTATCTGGATTACATTGGGGTCACCGAAAATACTGTGATCCATTCCTAGACAACTTGGTACTGTGCCAAATATGCTGCAACCTTCCATCTTAAGTAAACAGAGGTGGCTGTATCGTGGGACAGAAGCAAAGGCCAAGGAGACATTAACCAAAAATGTCACCATAATAGAAGCAAAACTTTCTACTATAATCAATCCATGAGCCTTACACAAAACAGAAAGCAGAAACATCAGGAGACAAGCCTAGCACAAGGCCTCCAGAAACTCCCAACTTTCGCAAAGCTGATCCGTGGAGCATCAAGGTGGAGGAAATGAAAAGCCACACACCGATTATTCAAGATGGAGACGACACAACAGATCAAAAGGACTAGCAAGCTCACAGAAGATAAAAGCACCAAGATATTGGGACAATTACACAAAATCATCACTAAGTCTACAGAAGACAGCCGAGCTAATCAAAAGCCCACAGAGCTAAACAAAATGATATAAAATTGAATGACTATCAGAGAAAAGAATTAGTTCACAAAAAGCTTCCAAATAGAAATCCAGGAGATAAAAAACATCATCAAAAGTATAGGCAGCAGGGCTGGTGAGATGGCTCAGTGGTCTGAAGCACCTACTTAGAACAAGCTTTGCAAAGCACAGGGACTGTGGTTCAATCCCCCAGCACCACATGCCAGCCCTCCCCCGCCCCCTGGTGGGCTGAGCTGGCCACACACACACACACACACACACACACACACACAAAAAAAAAAAATTAAAAAAAAAAAAAAAGTATAGGCAGCAGAAGTAACCAGTCTGAGGACACTGTCAGAACTAGAAGACAGGGCTGCTAGTGGCCAATTAATGACACCTGAAAAACAGCAAGAAAAATGAGAAATGGCTCCAACAGCTCCTAAATAATACGAAGACTAATCTAATTAGTCTATGGGAATTAGTAAAAATCAAAAGGCAGCACAAATGGCACAAAAACCTGTTTATTGAAATAACAGCAGAAAATATTCCAGATAAAAGAATTTAGCGTACGCATAAGTGAGGTGGACAGAGGTGGAAGGAGAAGGGAAAGCCATGAAAATAGGAATGACACTGTGCCATGTGCAGGGACCGACTCCTCACAAAGAAGGTGAATGCTGTGTTCTGCAAACATGTTTTAATAAAAAGAGAGGACTTGTGTTAACTGTCTTCACTGCAATAGGAAAATTTTCTAAGTTTCAGTAAATAAGTAACTGAAGGGTAGGTGCCAGGTTATGGTGCAGACAATGGGGTGACAGAAGTCCTGGAAGGCCTCCCTGGGCAGGTGACAACTGAGCTGAGACTCAGAGAAGGACACAGTGTGAAGACAACCCAAGAGGTCTGGTAGAAAGCAGAAGCCACTCCAAGGTACTGTGCACAGAAGGGCAGAGAGCTAAGCAAAACCAGCTGCCCCAGATCCCAAGGGTGAGAGGAAGGAGCCCCAACCAGCCCTGCCTACAGGGCCAAAGGAAGGAGCTGTTACTGAAAGATGTTAGCTAATAGGGCCTTTAGTCAAGGGGTGCAAGCAACACAGGTATCCACACGGGAAGAACGCAGGGAGTTGACACCCTCATCCTCTGATCTGCCAGTGCTTCCCACTCGCCACTTCCACCAGGAAGGAACCGCCCTCCCATCAGCCCCCCTGACACTTAACAAAGCAAGAAGGGAGGTAACTGGGTCTGGAAGGGCAGAAGGAAGGCAGAAGGCCACACAGCAAGGGTAGAGGTTGGCGAGGGAAACTAGCATTGCTTGTCCAAGGAAGACAAGGGCAAGGTGGAAGGTGAGGGAAGAGAGGAAGACCAGACCAGGTCAGGCCAGGCCTTGGAGGGCACAGTGAGGGGCTGCATCTCACTTTGCTGAATGGCAAGGCTGGGGTGGGAGGCCTGACCCAGCCCTCACCCTCGGAAAGGCTGTCGCGCCTGCTGTGTGGAGGGTGTGCACCACAGGAGCAGTGGGGGTACCATGGACTCACCCTGGAAAGCAAGTATGCAGAGAAATGAGACTTCTACTGGTCTAGAGCTTGTCTGTTCTCGCTCACTGCCTCAACAGTGACAGAAGGATATGGGAGAACCTCTGGGCCTATACAATGCAACTCTCCATGTGCATAGTCCCTGGATTTTGGCAGGACTCTTGCTCCTAGTACTGTGGAGGGGAAATGTTCATGACCTCATGAACTTAGGGGGAAGAGCAACCAGTAGCAGAGGTTCCTCTGGCTCCCCAGCGGTGTCCCTGGTACACTTCATTGTTGGTCCTTGGTGACATCACGAAAGGGAATAGCTGAGCAGGTGTACACTGCTGTCCTCCCTTGCAGCTCAGTGGGCACTGGTGATTCCTGTCTGGTTGCCTCACCATCCTGGCTTCGTGGGCTCTGCAGGCCCATGAGTGCCTCTCTTGACTGCTGACTATGACATGCCAGCCTGACTTGAGTAAGAATCACCCAGCAGATCATGAAGGCATGGCTCTGGGCCTGAGAGGGACTGGCATGTAGGCCAGCACCCTGAGGAGTTAAGGCCACTGCAGATGTGGGTGCCACCAGCCCACAGGCTTGTATCCTGGGTGGGAAAAAAGGGAAAGAAGCGTGCCCATTCCTGGAGCGCTCGCCTTCACCACCTTAGAACCTCATCCCTGTTTCTCCACCTTCCAGCATGCACTCACTGGCCTGAGCAGCTTCCTTCCTCACCCTGGGGCTGCTGCCAAATCATGATCCCTCTCATCTGCAGCGCCCGTCTTCTTGCACCCAGCCACCTACTGGGTCCTCTGGCATGCAGATAGCCATCACGGAGCCCCCCAACTCCGATCCTGTCAGCCGACCTGCATGATCAGACATGCATTTCCTATTGATTCTGTCCCTCTGAAGAACTCAACACAACCTGTGTCCCCTTTTCTCAATATGTGCCACAGGCCCTGGTGGTTCCCAAATCTGGTGTGTCTTGGGAGAACAGAGAAAGCATGGGACTCTAAATAGACTGTCTCTTTCCCTGACCTAACCACCTCTATTTCATCTGGTCACCCTCTAGTTTGGCCAAGAAGGCTGCTTAGGAAGCTTCTAGATGGCCTCTTTCCAATGACCTGGACTGCAGGCTAGGCCTGTTTTCCTCCAAGTCCTCAACAGAATCCCCTCTCTCCAGCTACAGCATGGGAGAGAAAAACAGAATACTTAAATGACTTCCTGCCTCTGGTGCCCTCTTTCCGTCTTCTGCTTCCAAAAGTCTCCTCAGGCTTTCATCTTCTGACCTCCAATCCTAGCACTGGACATTAATGGGAAATAAATATTCTACATGATATGGGAGAGATTAATAATCTTCCAGGGCAATTTTTACTATATAAGTGGAAATTTTGAAAAAATCATAAAATCCTTTCTCTACAAAGACTAGCTTTTAAGTGTGTCTGCAGAATCACATTTTTTTGTCAGAAGCTAAATCATAACTCTTCTGTTATCTCTTCCTAGAGAAAAATATATTCACAAAAAAAGAGCAGCATGGTAAATTTCTCCAACCCATTGAAAAATCACAGGCATTAGGAAGCTCTCTGTATGTTCTGGGTGGTAGATGACCATAGCTTGTGAAATCTACAGAGCAGAGGTAGAGGGCAAAGGTAGCAGGCTGAGGAAATATGCTGAAGGTAGAACTTACAGAATTGGCAGATGGATCAATTAGATGCCAGGGGGAGGGATCAGGGGAACGAGGAATGACTCCCAAGTGATAGGCAGATGGTGGTCCCTTTCCCCGGGACTGAGAGTCCTGAGCAATAAACAGGCTTAATGTGGGGAACGCAAGGCTGCTGCTTTGGACCTTGTAAATTGGAAATCCCAATGAGACATCCTAGGGGTCATGTCAAGTGGGTTGCTCAGATGAGAGGTGTGATGAAGATAATAGACTGGGGTCAGAAGCGTGCACAGAATGCAGCAGGGCCGTGAGCTTCCCCACCCAGCCCCAAGGCTGCCTCAGAGCAAGCAAGCTCTTGGGGGAAGCACAGCACTTAAGATCCATACACAAGCACCGCAAACCCACCTTGAATCCAGCAATCACCACAGATGAGAAAGGAACTGTGTATGTTGGAATGAAGTCCTCATTATTGTTCAAGCTTTTATTGCAGAGAAAAGTTACAAGCAATCATGAAGAAAACTCCCTGTAAAGCAGGAGACCAACAAGAAATAGGGCTTTGACTTTGACTCTGAACCACTTTGACTTTTCCATCAACCAAGGGGGTGTGATACCAGACTACTCAGCCTGGAAGCCACCTGCAACGTTGGCTGTCCAACTCTTCAAAGTGACCTGTGGCTTAGGTTTTAGCCACACATGCTTCTATATTTTGTTGGATAGGAAAAGGAAAAAATATATAAGCCTCTTAGGGGAAAGGGTAGAGAAGGGACTGGGGGAGTGAAATACTACTGGTCAAGGAAACAGGATTCCCAGCGAAACAGCCCCACCTGCTGAAACAAATTTCCATCTGGGTTAGAAGAAAGCTGAATTCTTTTTCAGGAATTATTACTAAACAACTGTAACCTCCTTGCTCCCTCTGGAGTTCAAAGACATGAACAACATGGCTATAAAAGAAATTTTATAGCCACCATCTCATTTTTCACAGAACCTTCCTTGGTCACTTCAAGTATTAAAGTAGAAGGATAAAAGAAAAGCAAGACATTAAAATTCTTCTAGCATGCAGCACATCTTCTGAAACTGAAAGCCCAGGGGGGCTGCTTTATAAGCAAAGCTGGAGCTACAGTACTGATCAAATCGGTCAGACTGGCCTCCTGGGAGGCGGAGAAGACACTCTGCTGCACACTAGTTTTCACTGATCTATTTGTCCGGACAGCTAACTGATTATTCTGAGATGAACAGCTTCCTTAGGATGGCGTTCCTTCGCACAACCATGGAAAGTCAGTCCAGAGGATAAGGTCTGGGCTCGTTCCAGCGCTCAGAATTTGAGCTGGAACATCACTGTTGCCAGGCAACTTTGTTCTCTAGGTGTAGTGCACACAAAGATAAAGCACCTCATAATTCTAATGAGTCTACTCCAGCAGCAATCACGGTGCAACACTGCGTCTACCTAGTCTACTGCAGGTAGACAGTGAATTAAGGAATCCAGCTGCCAAATTAAGGAAACAAGTCCAGGAACTGAGGAAATAACCCTTAATAAAGCTGGACTCATGTGGCCATTCTTCAAGGTTTCAATACACTACTTCCAAAGTTGCCCTGAGACTAATTTTAGGAAGCTTCATTTCAGCCTAATGATTCAACAGAACAGACAATAACATTTGGACAGGAGGGGTAATGTCTCAGAGCTGTGGGTTACTGTTTTATAACTATACAGCCAGAAGGCAAATTTCTCTAGCTTTCAAGATTATTGTAGCAATAATTAACTATTATTTTAGGACAACACTAACTCAGAATGTTGTTACCACAGGCAAACAAAGAACATAAATTCCTCTGGCATTTTCCACATACTCTGAAAAAGTACATCATGACAAAGAACAAAATGAGCAAAAGGGAATTTTAAAGATGGTTTTTGTCTACTTTAGCATATGGTAAATGTGGTGGGTCGTGGGGCAAAGAAGGGCTATTAACAAAAGGTGCCAAGACCAGTGAGAGGCCATGTAGAGGAAAGAGGAAAATTAGAGCTGTATTTCGGTCCATACAAAGGAGCAAATCCCAAATGTATCAGAGGTCTATGTGTAAAAAACAAAACCTCACAAATGTAAGAAAAGTCTTTCTGCAATCGCAGTGTAGAGATCAAGACTTAAAAGTTAACAGACAAAATGAAACATATAATACTGAGCGAAGAAAAAGCCAGCTAATCAAAGGCCAAGGTCAACTGACAGAAGGAGCACATGCGCATCAGACACCTTCCTGAATTGGAGAGTTGGCCTGGCGAGAGGGTGGTGCATGCTGCTAGCCCCAGTCCTGAGCCTGAGGTCAGCGTGGGCTACAGAGCCAGACCCTGTCTTTAAGAACCAAAAATAGTAAAGAGTTCTTAAACACCAATGGAGGAAGACCAAGAAGTCCAAAATAAATAGAAAACTCCAAAATACGTCCTTAAATATAGAGGAAAGTTACAAGAGACAGATGTATGTAAACAAGAACAGCACTGAGATACCGTTTCTTACCATGAAGTTAGCAAAACCTTTTTAAATACATTCTGCTGGAAAAGCTGGGGGAAGTGTTTCCTGTATGGGTGGCAGGAGTAAACACCTTTCTGGAAGGAGATCAAACAACATTTAATAAAGCAGAATCAATGGGTTAGTTCCTTATATAGAGTGAATGGGTACAGGGCAGAAGATACTGACAAGCAGGATAGCAGCAACAGCAAAGACAACAACACTTTTCTAGTTCGCTAGAGTTTAAAATAACTCTCTTAAAACTGCATTATGGCTGGGGATATAGCTCAGTGACCCAGCACCTGCCTGACAATCCTGAGGTTGTGAGTTTGATTCCCAGTAAAAACAAACAAAAAACCCTTACATTATGCTTCATATATCAAAAAATATTACAATAGCTGAGATTTGAGGTAACTCAAAAGGAATAAACAGTAATGAATGAACTTAATCGTATTAGAAATGAGTGGTGTGACCACATGAAGGAGGGAGGGAGGCAAGAGCTACCTCAGGTGTTTTAACTCCTAGAAAAGGAAGTAGACTCCAAAAGAGAACTGAATGTGTGCATGCATGGGTTTAACAGACACACACGTACTTCTAAGCTTTATCTTCTGAGAAAGCCTAGAAGTAATGAACACATAGTTCCAACATCTTGGTTTCAAGATACCATTTTCCAATAAATAGAACCAATGCTCACTAGATGAATAGCTGATTCCAGGCCTGAAATAGGAAAAATGATACCAACAGAAAAAGCTCAAGAACTGGTAAGGATATGCTCAAAGAACATCAGAACTAACTACAGGAGCTCCCATTGGCTTACGCAGAAACCTTGGAACAACATATATGTGATACAATGAATTATTCCCAAGAATCTACATTAAAAAATAAATCAGCATTCCAACTAATAAATAATGAAGGAATGAAAAATCATCATTAGGCAAATACCTTAAACTATCAAAGGATGATAACATAAATGGGCCAAAGTATTACGAGAAAAAGAGTATTTCTATAGTCTCAAAGCATGCCTCTACAAAATATGTATTACAAAGATAAGGGCCGGCCAAATAGCTCAGTGGATTAAAGCACCTGCAAGCAGGTGCAAGGCCCAGGGGTTTGATCCCTGGGCCTGCCGTGCTGGCCCTGCCCCCAGGGTGCGCTGGGCAACTGAGATTAGGCGTGGTGGTGCACACTTGTAATCCCAGCTCTTGGGAGGCTGTAAACAGGTGGATAAACAAATAAACAAACAAAAACACAAGTGGATCACTGTAAGCCCAATCTAGTAGTAAGACTCTGAACACCCTATAGACCCTTCCCTAAACAATACAAAGGAAAAAAAAAACCCAAAGATGAAGCCACACAATGTAAAAATCTGGCATACACTATTTTAATAAAGTGATCAAAATAAACCCCATCAATCAGGCCTACTGAACTCAGGTACACCCTGATGTCACACGTTGAGAAAGGTATAAGACCCTTTTGTGGGATTCTTACAAAAATGCATCATCCCACTCTTATCACAAAAGAACATAAGACAAACCCAACAAAATAACTGACCAATACCCTCCAAAAATGTCAAGATCATAACAGACAAAAAAAAAAAAAAAAAAGATTAGAGAATATAGACATGACACAGAATATATCATGCAATCCTATTTAGAGTATGGACTAGGAAGACCATGAAAATTTGGAAAAACGCTAAATTTGGGGAAACAAAAAATTTCAGAAACTTAAATTTAAGACTTAAAATTTACATAAAGCATATACGTTAGCTAATACTATACTATTATTAATTTCTTTATTGTTTTGTTGAATAAACTTTAACAAAAGTTGAGTTAAAGGTGTATGAGAATGCTATATAATTTTCTAAATATTTTCTGTAAATGTACATTTATTTCAAAATAAAGTTATTTCACAAAGGGCCGACATTTTCATGTGGCGTATTTGTGAAGGGGTGATCTTATGTGGAATGCCTTCTTTTTTTTGGCTGAGACAGGGTCTCACTATGCAGCTCAGGCTGGCCTTGAGCTCACTTGGCAGCCCAGAGTGGTCTCAAAATCACACCAATCCTCCTGCTTCAGCCTCTTGAGTGTTGGGATACAGGCATGTACCACCACACCCAGCAACTCTCTTATTACTGTGCAAATTTTGTAGGAAGAATGTTAGACACTAAAAAGTCAGTGGAATAACTTTTTTTTAAAAAATCATAAAATAAAACATAGCCCATTTGTTTGTTAAGCATGTCTGGGAGAACGTGAATAATTATGTGCTATGCATGTTATTCTTACTTTCAGACATACCCAGAACTCTTGAGGTCGTAATACTGAATGCATTCTCTGTGCTTGGACTTGAGTGAGGTCCTGTTCAGTTTGCAGAATTATATTGGACACTTCTCAAGCACCACAAATAAGTTTGAGTCCTTTTGGCTTCGCCCGTTATAGTTAACTTTTTTTTTTCAGAACCAGGGATTGAACTCAGGCCCTTATGCTTGCCAGGCAAGTATTTATTCTACTGAGCCATCTCTTTGGCCCTTAGTTAACTCCTTCATGGTCACACTTTACCCGCAGAAGGGAAGCCAATGGATATATGTTTCCCTTTGTTTCTGATGAAGCCAGTAGTTCTGAGACAAATCCAAAATAACATCCCATCAGGCCGGGGACTTAGCTCAGGGGCACAGCACCTGCTTGGCAAGTGCAGTCCTGAATTCAATTCCCAATACCAGAAAAGACAAGGTAATAGTCCATCAATAGTGAGTGCCACTCATCAATAGGAACAGACAGATCCACTCTGTAACACCATGTTCACCTTTCCTCTCCTCCCTCTGGTCAAGCCCTGGTCCTTTGCTCTAGCTCTAGAATTATTGGATAATTTCCAATAGCCTGCTGCTAGCCAGCCTTTAAAGGTCTTAGACTCTGCTATGGGGAAGGGGAGGTTATAAGAGATGGATAGCAGAGACTCAAACTGATAAAAAATATAGGCATGCCCTTCAGGACAAGTGAGAAGAACAAACACAAAAGATTCTAGTCAGAGGGAATACACTATTAAGTTCACAAAACACTCACAAAAACACCTGCAAATGAGAATTCTACCCCAGTGAGCAATCTAATCCAAAGAGGCAAACAGGGTAAGACTCGAACCAAGGGGGTGCCCAAGTCTATGGAGTGAGAACTTGGGAATCATGGCATTTTTCAGGGGGTGACTGTTGAAGGACCCCGTCTTCAGCTCAAATCAGCAATGAGGATGAAAAGCATTTTGGGAGAAAGAAAAGGAGGTGTTTTAGATCTGCTTATGTCATGGCCGGGGAGATGGCTCAGTAGAATAAGCACTTGCCTGGCCAAGTGCAAGGGGCCTGAGTTCAATCCCCGGTTCTAAAAAAAAAAAAAAAAAAA
>NW_004524678.1:3728656-3739188 GCF_000260255.1 Octodon degus
GAAGAGAAGGGAAGAAGGGGGAGGAGGACCATAAGCAGGAGGAAGAGAAGGTAGAAGAAGAGTGAGAGGAGGGGGAGGAGGGGAAGAAAGGGGAGGAGAAAGAAGAGGAAGGGGGGAAAAGGATGGGGAGGAAGAGGAGGTGGGGAAGGAGGGGGGCATTAGTTTAAATTTTTACTTAAATGAGTAGAATTTATCAGATGAAGCTATCAGTTATAAAAGCTTGAGAGTGAAATAACAGGAAAACAGGTTTAGCTGCCAAACCCAACTAATAAAAATATTTGATAGTGAATGTGAAGAACGAAAGCAAGGCATAACTTAAGGATTCAGCTAGAATTTTCAACTCATTTGTTTCGTCTACCCTGTATTTCAGTCCAAAGGGGCCCCAATGTAACAGTTAAATTATCTCCTACTATAAAGTTTTTAATATTTACTTTTTTTCAAAATACCACCAAAGTAATAGGATTTTTAAAAAAATTTTAAGGGTAAGTGCATAATACTGAAAGAGTACTTCTGTTTCAGGCAATTTAGTGCAACGGATGACCAGAGAAAAACTTCCCAGATGGATGCCTAAAGCCCTGGATGAATTTTTAAAAATCTATTTAACCTCATGACCAGGCATCTGAAAAACCCCTCCGAGACCAAAACCGAAGCAAAAACTGGAATCCGTGAGGTAGCCAAATCCAGCAGCAGACCACTAACGTCAGTCTTGGACACCACCGGTGCACAGGAAGCTGCAGTCTCTCAGTCTTCATGCAAATAGAAGCAATGAAGGAAAAGCCTATGTCCCACAGTGAGAGGTCAGAGCAGACCCAGCCACAACTCACTCTGTAATAAAAACAGCTAGAATGGTATGCACGTGCAATTAATAATCCCAGCATTCCAGGAGACTGAAGCAGGAAAATCAAAAGTTCAAGCCCAGCCTGGGCAACTCTGACTTAGAAGTCACACAATCTCAAAAATAAAAATAAAAATAAAAAAAGGCTTGGTATGTAAGTCAGAGCAAGGGCTCTGAGTTCGACCCCTAGTACTGAGAGAGACAGTTACAGAGAAAGAGACAGACACAGAGACAGCCAGCCTTACGTACCTCACCAAAGCAGATACCAGAGAACATCTGTCTGTTTCACTATGGCTCTGGAAGAAGAAAAAAATATCCATAGATTTTTACCAAAGGTTGGTCCTGAATACAAAGGTAAAATTGTTACTATACTTCGGCCTGAAGAACTAAAAGGAAAGAACTTAAAGCCAGAGTGCCAAGGATTTACATGATAAATATGAACTTCACATCAAAAGTCTACACATGAGGAAATAAATACCATGAATGACACACAGAATAAACCACCCTATTAGACTCACATGACTATAAATACAGAAATGAAGGCTACAAGTCACTATTATATTGAATACATTTTATTGAATGCATTTAAATATGAAAAGATAGTACTAAAAGGATGTACAAGATTTACGTGGAGCGTCTAGAAATTCAAAATATATCATTGAATTTGGAAACCCAACAGAGGACCTGGGATATAGCTCAGTGGCACAGCACCTACCCAGCAAGCACAAGGTACCAAATTTGATTACAGGTATGAAAGAATGAGGGAGAGAGGAGAGAGGAGAGAGAAAGAAGAGAGAGAGGAAAGGAAAGAGAGAGAGGGAAAAAGGGAGGGGGGGAAGAGGGGGGGGAGAGACAGCATGCGAGAGAGAGCAAGTGAGCCAAGCAGGCCAGTCAATACAGATTAAACAGAAGATGAGATATGTTTAAAGAAAGAATAACTGTAAAGACAGTTCTGGAGAAATTATTCAGAATGAAAAAAAATTAATATAGAGAAGAAAATACAACAGGAAACGTGGAAGAAGCAGAAGTTGAAAACAGGATGTTTAACATACTATACTGATGAAGACAATAGTGAACATGTGGAAGGTTATTTAAAGACAGAATAGCTAAAAAAAATTTTAAAACTAGTAAGAGGCAAAATTCCTCAGATTCAAAAAACCTTGAAGAACCCTAAAAACCTTAAGAGATTTTTACACCTCAACACTGCAGAACAAGAAAGATCAGATCCCAAGAGCAGCCAGAGGAAGCATGGCAGATTTTCTAGAAAGAACTTTTCTAGAAGTTTTCAGATCTTCAGAGCATCTGCTATGAGAATAAATAAATGATTCCAAATGAGTCCTTTAGCTGCGAGAGCTAAAGGTGAACAAAATAAATGAAAAGTGGTAGGAAAAGTCTGAAGTAACACTGATGGCATAAGGCAACAGCAATCCTAACCCTGGAGAGTGGAATTAAGATATACCAAACAAAAATTATACAAAATAATAGCACAGACCTCTGGAAGTAAATATAGTGACTAACTTTTGATTTTTTTAAGTTAAACACGCTTATTAAAAATTTTAGAAGAACTACCAAATAATTAAAGTAGCATCATTTTCATCGGGGATAGAAAACAGTTACAAAGAAGAAACACAAAACTGAAAGCTCTCCATTAGCCAAAAGGAAAGGGAAATATACAAAAGCAGAACACTTATGAAATACAGCACAGGATGATGACAATAACCCCAAATAAGTCACTGAACACCAAAAATGTCAATATTTTTTTTTTGGTGGTCTCAGGTACCACTGAGCTATCTCCCCAGCCCCAACAATGTCAACACGCTTAACATCCTCCATAAAAGAAAATGATTGTCACTCTAAAATTCACAGCCAGTACTTTTGTAAATAAAGTACTATCTGATCACACTATGGTCATTTACATATTTACAATTTACAGACTGCTATGGCTGTTTATAAGCTTCAACAACAAAGTGAATGCTTAAATAACTCCTGGGTTTTCTTCTAAATTATCACAAATCTGTCTGTATTTCTCTAAGAAAGATCTGCAAAAGCCAAAAATGTGCTGACACCTTCATGGGAATCACAGAAGTCAAAGGTTTACCACATTTTCTCTTAGTTACTTTTCTCATTGCTGAAACAAAATCCCCAACACCCAAAATTAAAGCAGGAAAGGCTTATTGTGGGCTCACAGTTTGGAGCGGGATCAGTCCATGGCTGGCTCCAAGGCAGGGGTCCTGGTGCAGGGCATCACAGAGCAGAAACAGTCTGTAGCAGCAGGAGGCACCAAAACCAAAAGCAGCAAGGGACCACAGCAGCGCCTTTCTGTCCCTTGCGTTCCATTCAGGCTAGACCCCTTAGAGCAGGCAGCACTCACACCCAGGTAGGTTCTGCCCATTGTGCACACTGCACCAGCAGTCAGCAGACTAATTTAGTATCCACACACCCTCGATCCCAGTTTCATACTGTAGATCCAGCCACCTCTGAAAACTCCCATGGGAGACTGTATAAAGCTTTGGGATGTATGCAGACACAAACTTCAACATTTTTTACTTCTATCAAAACATTTGGCACTTCTAAGAAATAATCACAGACTAGCTCTGCAGACCTGGTTCTAGGGGCATGTTTACACTTGGTGCTTGCAGGCATGTGTATTTCTCACGTGAGCTGACCTCTTGTGAAGTCCTGTCACTCACCCTTCCATGTTTCCATTCGCTCTTCACACTGCAGAGAAACTGGTGACAAAACTGCTAACCATAGATGATCTACACCTCAAATTATTAGGCAATCAAAACTTCAACTTATTTGTTGATGGGTGTGATTTTTATTATTTATTTATTTATGATACCAGAGATCGAACTCAGAGCCTTGGGCTTACCAGGCAGGTGCTTATGCCACTAACATTTAAGTGGGGAACTGTCAGGACGGAGATACTATAATACATCTTGAGAATATGACATGAGGCAAAATTTGTCTAGATAGCCTCATTTATTTCACTCACCAAAGCTTATTAGCTAGAAATGAGTTAATATATAGTTACAGCATATTAGTTTGAGGGGTATCCTATGACTTTAGATTGCTTTGTCGCCAATAAAGGACTCTTGACTGAGAACAAAGTCTAACAAAGATCACTCAGCCAGGCATAGTGGTGGCACATACTCGAATTCCAGTAGTCTGGGAGGCTGAGGCAGGAGGATCACAAGTCTGAACCCAGCCTGGACCACTCAGCAACTTGACAAAACCCTATCTCACAGTTAAAACAATTCTTTAGGGCTGGAGAGATAGCTCAGCAGTCTACGCGCCTGGCTGCCAAGAACAAAGATCTGGGTTCAATCCCCAATACAGTATACCCTGCCACTGTGCCAGTCACTGACTGGGCATGGTGGCATCTGCCTATAATATCAGCGCTAGGGAGGCTGAGACAGGAGAATCACTATGAGTCTGAGCTGCATAGCAAGACCCTGTACCAAATAAATTAATTAATTTAAAAAAATTTAAAAAAGATTTAGAACAATTCTTTAAAAAAGCCCAGGGATGTAGCCTAGCACAAAGGTCCTGAGCTCAATTCCAAATGCCACAAATACTTAAGCATTGTTACTTCTTCCATGCTTATTACAGTAAGTCAGAACTCATCCCAGATAGGAAAATAAAACCACAAAATACCCTGGCTGATCACTACACACCAGACATTCACTTTCAGGCAGTAGCAGCCATGAAACTCCCAACAGACCAAACCTTTGGAGAGGTTAAACAACCACGCTGCAGAATGCCAGGAATCGGATCCACAGGACCCAGAGTGGTATAGGAAGAAATCTGGGCTCACTGAAGGTCATCTCTGCTACTTGGCACAGATGTCATGAAAGTCTCACATGAAATTACCATGGTAAGGGAAGCTGGCCACTGTACTCAGCAGACACTGGTCTTCCTTTGCTAAGTGGTACAGTGTCATCAACGCTAGTCCCGTGCCTGGGACATCCCTGGAAAAATAGGCTGAAACTGTGCACCTCCAAAAGGGCATCATCCAAGTTCACTCTGCTGTGGGGTTTTAGTATGCCTTGGTCACTTGTTTATTTTTAAAGTAAATGGAAGCCTCTCCTGTCAGAAGTGTTACGGTAGGAAAAACGTCTGCTACACTCCCAAATTGGGGAGCATACACCTACCTCTAGTAATAGAAGCCCCAATTTTAGCTAGTGCTTTGGCAAAGCCTGGCTAGGATGGACTCATGAAGTTCATTGTTGCTACTGAGCCCAATATGCTTGGAAGACAGAACAAATCAAAATCTAAATCTGAACATAGCAAAGCTCTGAGCCCCAAGCTTCTGCGGTCTAAGATGTGCCCGCCTGCTGGCTTCACTTCTGGAGTCTATCCCAGTTGAAACAGACATCTGGGAACACCACATCAGATCCTAGACGCCACATGCTACCAGCAGACAGGACCAAACATTGCAGTCTTACCAACAGGATGAGCAGCTTTTCCTCAAAAATTTCAAAAACCTTATACAACCTGCAAATCAGAGAATCGGTTTTCTAGAGAAAATTTTCATCATAGCTGAAGGCACACATCAGTGACTGCGGGGACAGAGGTCTCGCCCAGCTTCCCCTGGCCACATTCCTGGTGAACATCAGATACCTGGACTCACTCATTAGGTGTTTTGGGTGGTTTATAACACAGGGATAGCCAAAAATCTACAATGCCCTATCACAAAACTAGGAAGACAGGCTCCTGGCTCCACCAAAACTTTATTTAGGACCATTTGTCAGAGCTACCTTTGACACTTTAGCTTTCACACCTGAACTTTCACAGGTACAGGGCTTGGAAGAGAACTATGAAAGAGATGGTAACTATTTGACAGCTTTATCCACCTTGACAGGCAAAATGCACCGATTCTCTTTCTCTTCAGTCACACAACCACTCTAAGTGGCCCCAAATCACTGCCAAATGTTTAACAATTCCTGTACTATTTGGGGGGTGGCAGTAATGAGGTAACGAAGGACTGGATTTTCCAGACTGATGTTTCTAACACTAGTGAACTAACGCCTATCCTCAGGTTACTCCCTGATACCTTAAATCTGTTTTGACTTACCAATCTCCCCTCAGAAAAAGAGATTATAGAATTTAGTGACAGAAGACTATTGGGCCTTATTCTGAGAAAATGAAAATCTGACCATTCAAAGTGAATTCATAATTGTTGCCTTTTTCCCTCAAGCCTCTTCACTTCATGAAGCCTAGAGGTACAGCCTGCATGCTTCAGTTGAAAAAAGCAAGGCAGCTACACAATGCCAGCAAGCTCTGAAACTCCTCACCCAAAACATCAGGATATCAACTTACAGCCCATCAGATCAACAGTGGTATCTCATGAGGCGCACAAGCAGGGACTGTCTGCAGAGTCTCTAGCTGAATTAAGATAGGCAGTGTGGCTAGTGAGCCCGCACATGAGAAAGGCGCCGCACACTCATTCCACTGGAGACGCAGTCTGTTCTCTGGCTCTACTGGGCCACCACTGACTCAGGGCTTTGAAGACTACAAACTCTGATCATCATGCTTCTCTTGGTATTAGTTGAAGGGGCTCAAATTGTTGACTGCCCAGATTTAAATCCTGCTACCCAAGTATTATGCTATCACGATGGAACAAATAGTCTAACAAAATGGGGAAAAACTAGTATTTAAGAACGTTCAAACTACTACCCGGGAAACCTGACACATGAGTATACCATAATCTGCAATAAGAAACTGACTATTTCGCTCAGGCCAAAGAATGACATTACAAGGGTGAAAATGAAAGTGGAGCAAAAGGCCGGGGAGATGGCTCAGTGGAATAAGCGCTTCCCTGGCAAGCGCAAGGGCCTGAGTTCAATCCCCGGTTCTAATTTCTAGGGGGCTGGGGAGATGGCTCAGTGGGCCTGAGTTCAATCCCCAGTTCCGCAAAAAAAAAAAAAAAGTTACTATCAAATGTCAGCAACACAACTAAAATTCAAAGATAACCACCTTGATTATTCTATCTGCACATGAACATGAGCAGAGACTGCCGCCATGCTCACTTTGGCAGCACATATATGATGACTGGAGACTGCTACTAACTGCCAGCCTATCGATCTCCTATGCTAATAGCGCCTTCAGGCCAAAGACTTGGATTCTGTTTAACAATGTAAACAGCACATTTCACTTTACAGTTATACGATACAGCATGGCTTTCAGTAACTCCACTCAAAGAAAACTTTGCCAAGTATGAAAAAGTCAACTGGCTGTGACATCTAGATCCTTACTTCCCGTATCATTCATGAGCTGGCTAGTGTGAAAACTTGTTTATTCAGCTCTAATTCAAAGAGTGGTTTCCAGAATCATCCAGCCTTTTATGGTCCCGTACAGTTCCCTAATTAAAAAAAAAAAAAAAAAAAAAAGGGACTTAAAAAGAAATGATAAAATCTCAGAATGAGCAACTCCAAAGATCATTTAAAAAATGCATCATCCTGTTTTGTGTGCTAGTTTCTGACATCACCCAAGGTCAGACATCATTTTAGTTTGCATATCCTAGGGTTAAAAATCAGCCTGAAAGCTGAAGCCACTGATTATCTTGAACTCATATAAAACATTAAACATAACTGAACAAGTCTGTATATGGTACTAAAACATACCAAGTGATTTGGTTTCTCCAGCAATAAGGTATCAAATCATTTATTGACAAAAGGGCTTGAAAAAAATAATTGAAAAAATGACAACTCTTGACAAGTTTGTAAAGTATCACCTCGAAAATTTATTCAAATGAAATCCACTTTTGTAAACATTAGACTAAGAACCATTCCAGCCGATATAAACACACTGTACTTCATCCTTGCATTCCATCTCCCCAAATAGACAAAATAATTCCTAATTTATATTGCTCCTATTAAAGTAGAAGACTCAAGTTACTGTCTAAAATGACACTTAAGACATTTGTTTAGCAAATATAAAAATATAAATAGGAAACAATTTAAAACTAAACAGGGCTCCCTCCTGGGCTGCAAGCTTCATTTCACACTAAACTGCTACTCTTAAAAACCTACACACAAAGATTTCAGGATTTCACCTCTTAAAGCTTGGGGAACTGACTGTAACAAATTATAGGCAATTAAAAACAGCTCTCCCAAACTATACTCCCATAAGCTTTCCTTCCCCAGTATGCCCAGTCTGGCCCAAGAATTAGTTTCAACCACACACAATCTTTCATGGCTAGAAGTGACTCGTCTCAGAGGAAACACGGGAAGTTAAGCTATTACTCACCAAGTTCACAGAGGTGACTCAATCACACTTTAGTTTCAAGTAACCAAAAGTCTGGCTCACATGGTTAGGTGGTAAGGAAAAGCTCCAGATGTGCAAAGGTAGGGTGTGCTACGCCAGGGCCCAAGATGCTCCTAGTTCTGCTCTAAGGAGATGTGATGCCCAAGAAATTCTGCCACATCCACAGTGCCACGCTGCTTTTTCTGAGCATTTTTTAAGAAGTCCCTAATAAAGCTGGATATGCAGCAATAAACACATGTAATCCATCAAGATCACAAGTACAAGCCCTTCTTGGGTAACTTAGCAAGACCCTGTGCCAAAAATAGAAAAGGGGAAAGAGAGCAGGACTGAGGATATTGCTCAGTGTAAAGATGCTGGGCTCAAGTCCAATCGTGAAAGGTCCCCAACGTCTCATTAGCTCAATTTAGGCATGTCTATTACCAGCCACTGAATTAGCAGACTAGCACTAGTAGCAAAGGTAATGGTGCCATCATTCCCCAAAGCCAAGACAGGGGATGACTTAAAACTATGGCTTCTGCCATGAAGGATGGGACATCAGCATCACAACGGCACTGACGACGAGTAAAGGACAAGACAAACATTTCCTGCTCCACTCCGGTAGACTGAGGTATGGCCCAATGACTCATTTCTTTGATAACACCCAGCCAGAGTAAAGACAATGATTACTTTGTTAAAGGCAATGATACCTCTGAAGTCACTTTACACAAACAAGGCCCAAAGATGGCAATCAGTATAATAAATGCGAAAGAACTATTACAAAGCATAAGCTGCCAGACAATGGATAAACTTGCCAGCTTGTGAGCAAGAGAAAGAGAAAAAAAACCCTACAGACCTGAAATGACTTAAAAAATTTAAGCTAAGCCTTAAATCAACAGAGACATGAACCAACTCAAAAACACCTGATTTATTAAACATAACAGGAATACTACTTGGGGCAGGGCTAAGGCAAACTGTTAACAGCACTTAAAATTTCTCACCCAGAAATACGCTGTTATTCTCCAATGAATAATAACCTTGCTCCTAGCAACACCTCAAGTTGACTTCACAAATACCAAAAATACTGTCATCACAATTCAGATGAGTTTGACCTTACATATTACCAAATTTCCAGGGCCAGCCAGATAGCTCGGTGGATTAAAGTGCCTGTTTAGGTAGACAAAGGGGCGAGGGGTTCCATCCCTAGCCTACCATGCTGGCCTCCCCATGAGGCGCACTGAAATGGTGATTGAGACTGGATGTGATGGCGTGCACCTGTAATCCCAGGCCTTGGGAGGCTGAAAAACAGGAAACATCACTTAAGTCTGATCTGTGTAGTGAGACCCTGAACTAAATACATTTTTTAAAAAAAGCGTATTACCAAACTTCCAACTTCAGGGACCAGCCAAATAGTTCAGCAGATTAAAGTGCCTGCAAGCAGGATAAGGGGCCAGGGGTTCAATATCCGGGCCTGCCCTGCCGGCCCTGCCCCCGAGGTACTCTTAGATAGCAATTGCGACTGGGCATGGTGGTCCGTGTGTATAATCCCAGCTCTTGGGAGGCTATAAACAGGCGGATCACTATAAGTCTGATCTACTAGTGAAACCCTGAACACCCTGTAGACCCTTTCCTACAATACAAAAAAAAAAAAAAAACCTTCCAACCTCAATTTTTGTTGGGTTACTTCTACCATTAAACTTCAAATAGATACAAAAGTTGCTAGATATGCACTATCAGCGTACCTAGTTCTGCATGGATCTTCAATTTAAAATTTTACCTTTACAATTATATAAATCACTAAGACTACTCTTGAATTTCATCACTAATGAAGGGCAAGATATCAGATATTAAAGTAGGGAGAGAACGGGGATCGAGAGATGAAGTCGGGCGGGAAAGGAAATGGAAAAGCAGAGATGTGACATGTACCAACTCCACATGAGGAGCGTACTACGCACTACAAATATGCACTGATAAAAGATTAAACTGAAAAAACTTAAATCCTAACCATCTTAATAAAAACTCAAATCAGAAGTAACTTATTGGAAAAATTCTGCCTTATAAATGTATCCAAATTCTACTTATAATGTCCTCCCTAACACTTTATAAAATCAGTTAAAAGGTTCTTTCAGAAATCGTTATCTCAAATTTAAGTCCTGGGATATATACATTTTATACACTGCGTTGAAGGACACAAGTTGAGAAAAAGGTGCTTTTAAAAATAAATTTACTTTAATATCTTTATGCCTAGTAATAACCAACATTACAAGACAACAAATATAGAATAATGATGGTATTTCTGAATAGCACTGCTGCTACAGTCTGACAGAACATTTTTTTAAAGGTTAAAATAGACATTACTGAGCTTTTAGTACTTAGAAGAAAAAAAGACAAAAGTTTTTGGAATCAGAACTGGATTCAAATTCTATCTTTTTTATCACAACTCTGATCCTAT
>NW_004524678.1:3741263-3752707 GCF_000260255.1 Octodon degus
ATTTATAAAAATTAACTAGGATTGATCTGGGGGCAATGATGGGCCCACAGGGCGTTGTCGTACGGTGCTGTGTGGAAAGTCTTTGTTTGTTCCTTCTTTACTTTCCGCTACTTCTTCTGAAATATCTTCAGCAGCAGCTTCTTGCTCCTCGATCATTTTTTTCAAAGGTTGAGAAAATTCCGATAATGGTTTTTCTTAAAAACAAAAGCCAGATAATGTGGTTTTATTGAGTATTGTATTTGCTTTACAGCAGAATCAAGGAGAAAGGACTTATCTCAATTTCCAAAAGGAATAAATTATTGAGAAAAAAGAAAAAACTTAAAAACTGGTTTAGAAGACATATTTTACTTACCAAATTGATTCTAAATATCCACCTAATTGATACACTAAAAAAATGAATCAGTTTTAAAGCTGTAAATGTACAAGTTATAAGAAAAAATATGACAATTATATTATTAATTTGCTAGTAATCTTTTGGTCTATAACTGCAACAGTTCAGTTCCCAGGGAAACAGGTCACACAGACTTAGAACTAAAGGTTACATTCTTGTGTCCATATTTTTTCTAGTCTTATAAATGTGTTTTCCTTTCATCTACGTAATTTTTAAGGCATAATTACTAATAACAGAATGTATGAATATTAAATTTGCAGGTTGTCCTTTCTACTTTTTGCAGGGCCAGTTGCTTGTTAAGCTCAGAGCAACCACTCTGAAACCACGGGTCACAGTCATAGGCAGCCTGCTCTTTTGTCTGCCTGGCATCTCTTTTTATTGCTGACTTTGCAGGCTCGATTCTCTATCAAGTGCCATGCATGCGGTTTTGGGGGAGCACTACAGATTATAACAGGTTATCTCCACTGTATTCAGCCATTGCAAGACTAAAGATATCTTTAGTTGCCACACCTAGGACAGTGCTACTAACAACTAGTTTTATGTCAACTTTAAAAATTAAATGAACATTTATACTCATTTCACTTCAAAACTATCAGCTAATCTGCACCTATATGTTTTCCAAAAAGTTCAGTGATCTTTGTCAGCTGAAACAATTACTTCCCCTAGATGACCCTCTCCCAGCATCAGCACATCTAGGAATAAAGATGTCCTATCTGGTATTTGAAGAACAAAGTAGGGTGTCAATGAAATAGCCACCATTTCCATTTCAGGAGCTTTGACCTTGATAAATTCTGAGTCAACAAAGACATTATCATGGAGTAAATGCCAGGTCATAAGTCTAATTTAGGTCTATTTTCAGCTCTATCATGTTTAGGAGCAGCAACACCCACACAGGAAACCACAAGTTGCTGAAAAGCAACAGATCATATTAAGCTAAAATTCTATGGAAACTGCAAACAGGACTACCTCCAGTAACAGTATACTCATTTAAGATTAAAAATAAAAGCTTGGATAAACAATTATATCACAAACATCAGTAACTGCTTCTAATAATATAAACCCCTTCTGCAGTACAGCTGTGTAAATATCAAGCCTAAATCAACTATAGGAAGTTTTCCCACTGTCCTTTCGAAAAAGTAAAAATTAACTAGATACAAAGAATCTTCAGATGTGATCACTGTACCAATGAATGACTTCAAAAGTAGAATATACTCGTTTAAAAATTATGTCTTGCATATATATATTCAAATGGATCCTTGAACAACATAAAATTCTGAAATTAATACCAGATCAATGTTATTAAACGTCTACAAGCTATATATAATGCTGACATTTCTTTCACTGTAAGAGTCAAGAAAATAATAAGTATTCCAAAATCTACTGGACTATCACAAAATATGTCCCACAGTAAGTATCTCCCCCTTCTTCCTTCTGTTATGCTACAGCCAAAAGGGACCACTTGGCACTTAGGAACCCGAATTATTAAAGAGTATTTTTTACAGCAATGAATGGCATTAAAGTAACCAAAAAACAAAAAGGGCTGACAATGTAGCTCAGTGGGAAAGGGCTCACTTAGCATGTACAAGGACCTAGGCTGGATCCCTAGCACAGCCAAAACCCAAAAAGTTGGAGTTCAGGGAGATGGCTCAGTAGAATAAGCACTTGCCTGGCAAGCGCAAGGGCCTGAGTCCAAGCCCTGGCTCCACCAAAAAAAAAAACAAAAACAAATCTTAAATATACTTACTTGAAGGATATGACTGTGGTTTGCGCCTTTTGGAAGGACAAAGACAATCGGCCACATATATCATTAACTGCAAAATAAACAAATCTGAATACATAACATAGTACAACTAGTGTTCCATCTTAAAATATTCTGCCAGGCATGATGGCACATGCCGATAATCCCACCAATCAGGAGGCTGAGGCAGGACTGCAGCAGCACTCAGGACTAGCCTGCACTGCACAGTGAGTTTAAGGCCAGCCTAGAATACATAGTGAGACCCTGTCTCAAAACACCTAATAACAACCTATTGTTCTCCCTAGCTGTCCAAAATACTTACAAGTCCTAATAACAATCCTGAAAGCAAAGTTGCTAAAGCAAAAATTGTGTATGATGACCAAACTGGTAGTCCAAGGTCTTCAATAAAATAGTCATAGCAAGTCTAAAATTGAAAGAAAAAAAATGAGTAATATGTCCATTTAAAAAAGTGATGTTAAAAATATTTAAGAGACAAATATGTTAATACATACCCTGACATACATAGAGAGCCGAAAGAGTGCTGACATAGCACTCATCCTACAATAAAAAAAAACAGTTGAAAAACTGAGTAAGAGACACAGCTTCGTCTACATCTATAAACAAAGGTTCTATTTTTCACTCTATAATTTCTTCAACATGACATTTTATGGCTGGTGTTTATCAAGATTATTAACACATCGACTTCATGCCCATAATAAGGCTTGCTGATAAAAACTAACTTTCTGAATTACTAATATGTGACCTTATCAAAATAAAAAACTTCATAATTTCTCTTCCTCCCACTGTGTCAACATTCACATTTCTTTCATCCATTTCCATAATATACCAAGTAAAAAGTGAAAAGTTCCACAAAACCAGCTGAAAGTGGCAATTCTTGCCCACTATTACAATATTCCAAAAATGAGCACAGAAGGGTTCTGAAGGAAGACCTGGTAGGACTTGCTAATCTGACTCTTCCTAGTTAAGAATTAGCTCTCCATCTAGTGCTACGGCTCAGTGGTGGAGCACTTGCCTAGCCATGTACCAGGTATTGTGTTCAATCCCCAACACATTAAAAGAAAAAAAAAATCTGTTTTGATAAAATCAGAATTTATAATAGCACTGGTTTGATAACCTTTAATAATATGTAAATAACTACATAGAAAATTAATGGTAAGTTGCCATAAATAAAAATTACTACTTTTACATAACAAAATCCAGCTTGTATCTTAGATGGGCAGTTTAAAAAAGGATGCTTCAAAAACAAGGGTTTGTGGGTTTCCAACCATTTAGCAAGCTGGGGAGATGGCTCAGTGGAATAAGCACTTCCTTGGCAAGCACAAGGGCCTGAGTTCAATTCCCAGTTCCACCAAAAAAAAAAAAAAAAAAAAAAAAAAAAAACCAACCAACCATTTAGCAAGAAATATTGCTAGTTATTGCCAAGGACCTTCTCACACAAAAGCCCAAGGCTCGCTGGGCCCAAAGGCCAACCGCATGAGGTGTACCTGCTCAGCTCACACTGGGAGCTGCTACTATTCAGGAGCAACAGAAAAGGCACAGCTGGCTGGGGTGAAGAACTCGCCCACAATCAAGCACAAGGCCCCAGACCGCAAACTGAGAATGTAACCTGCTGCCTTGGGGGTTCAACAGAAACTCACAGCCAACCACTTTCTTCTACCAGAAAAAGGTGGTAAGATTTTAAAGAATAAATATCTTTTACATTTTTAAGTGCAACATACAAACATACTTTAATTGTGCTGCTGGTCTAACAGGCTAAGTAGGAACAATAGGAACTAGAAGATAAAGCACTGCATATGTAGCCTCAACAATTACACTACACTTGGAGTAGTTCCTGTTAACTCAGTTGGATGTAGTAGTTCCATAGGGCAAATGCAGGCTGCTAAAGGACAACTCAAAGGTTATGCAAGAGCGGCATAGAAGGCCAAGCATGGTGGTGCATGACTGTAATCCTAGTACTCGGAAGGCTGAGGCAGGAGAGTTGCTGTGAGTTTGAAGCTAGCCTGGGCTACACAGGGCCAGCCTGGAATACAAAGCAAGACCCTGTCTCAAAAAAAAAAAAGTCATACACGATAAGACACGTCCATCACTTCCAGAATCCAAAACATTTTCCTTTTATGTGGCTGGTGTCCTGGCTCTCCATCCTGCAAGGGAGAAGCCAGGACATCAAAATCTCCGTAAAACTCGCTATTCCCAAATGTCTCTTAAATGACAGGTGAGGCCGTACACCCCAACTGTGTAGCAGAAAACACTCCTAGCACCTCCAGTCCTAACCACTAAGGAGACTGAACCCACCTTCTAACGAGGTGTGAGTTCAGCAGTTAACCATGCCATTAAGAGTCACTGTTCAGATTAATCATACAACCACACACAATTCAACCACTTCCTATCAAGAACAGAAGCAAAAAAAAAAAAAAAAAAAAGAAAGAAAGAAAAAAAAAGAACAGAAGCCTAAAGAAGTATAAGCAGATAAAAGTTTGAGCACCCTCACTCAAATTACTACACTCAAGCTAGAGCATTACCTGCTATACTGCTTGCCATCTCTTGGGAATTATTTAGTTTGTACTGATACATCTGACCAAATCCACCAGCTTGAAAGTATCCTTTTTTGGCAGACCTGGGGATTGAACTCTGGCCCTTCAGCTTGCCAGGAAAGCGCTTATTCCACTGAGCCATCTCCCCGGCCCCGAAAGTATCCTTAAAAGGCATTAAATTTATTTCTACAGAATTCCTCCTTCTACTTTAACAGGCAAAATGATCTACTTGATTTAAATCAACTGAAAATATCAAGCTTTAAGAAACTATTTGCACTTCATATGAAATATAACTATATGTTCCCATTCATTCTGAATAAGATAAAAACCCCTCATACTTACAGAATAGAACTTGGACCAAACCATGATGAAACAGGCTCAATACTCTTCCATTCTTTTTCACTTATAAAGTTTATGAAGTCATTCTTAGTCCTTGGACCCTGGTAGCGCCTAATTTCACCATCTTTACAGCTAAATAAAAAAAGTATTAAGTACCACTGAGAAATAAATTTTCTATTTGTTTTACTACTTCACCTCATTTTACAACCAACCCCAATATTCAAATACATTAGCAAAGTATAAAGAGCTCATGAACCACCTCCTGATGAGATCTTGGCCGCAGTCATACACCTTAATACTTTGTTACTAGTTTTAAATGAAACTATGAAACACACAGTAGATAAACCTCAGAAAATTGTCTTAATTGTAAAACACATATTAAAAAAAAAATCACAAAATATCAGCTTTTACGGTATTTTTCTGTCACTTTCAGTACTCTAGGCATGTGGTAGAATGCTGCCTTCCCAGGCATTTCAGTGCTACTATTCAGAGTCAACTTTATCCCCTGCATCCTTGACACATAAAATATATGGATCTCAGTCCCATAGCAATAAAAGCTCTCCCAGCTGCACAGGACCTACTACAAAGCCTCAATAGCAGGGATGAGGCAATCCCTTACCCATTCAGAGAAAGAGACCACATTGAATCCCCTATCCCAAAACAAAGTTCTAAAGAGCAAGTGAGAGCCAGCCAATTAGCTCAGCAGATTAAAGCACCTGCAAGCAGGCGCAGGGATGGGGGTTCAATCCCCCAGCCTGCCATGCCAGCCCCACCCCCAGGCACTCTGAGACAGCAACTGAGACTGGGCATGGTGGCGCACACCAGTAATCCCAGCTCTTGGGAGGCTGTAAACAGGTGGATCACTATGAGTCTGACCTAAGGCTAGGGAGATGGCTCAATAGAATAAGCACTTCCCTGGCAAATGCAAGGGCCTGAGTCCAATCCCCAGTTCTGCCCCCCACCAAAAAAAAATTAAACTATGGTCTGATTTAATAGTGAGACCATTACCACCCTGTAGACCCTTCTCTAATATAAAAAAAAAAAAAAAAAAAAAAAGAAGAGCAAGTGGCACCCAAACTGCTTTGAAGGATGGGTCTGATTCCAACAGACACAAAGTAGTAAAAGTAGAAAAGGGGAAACATTATAGCCAGCTAACGGACACATCACCAAATGAAAAAGGGATAAATGTGTAGCAACAAGTAGACAGAAATTCAGATACAAAAAAGAGTTAATTTAAAAAGTAAATGCAGGCCAGGGAGATAACTCAGCAGTCTAAGTACCCGCCTGGCAACTGCAAGAACCAGGGTTTGATCCCTTGTTCAGCATGCTGTGTCAGCCCTGCCCCTGGCACAAACCAGGCATGGTAGTTGGTACATGCCAGTAATACCAGCACTGGACAGGCTGAAACAAGAGGATCACTACAAGTCTGAGCTAGGGAGACCTTGTACCAAATACATAAATTTTTTTTAAAAAGTGGACGCATAAGATGGGAAAAAAAACAAACAACAAAATACCAACTTGTTCTCTTAATCTTAAACAAGCAGAAAAGTACCTTCTGATATTTTGCCCACCAGCTAGATGATGTTAACATACAGGGAAGATTTGACACTTTCAACATTCAGTATGGAAGACAAAGTCAAACTGAAAGAACCCACACTGTAGACTATACAGTCTTTATTATTCTAACTTAACCCAACTGTTTTACCCACTCTCATCCCAAGGCTATGTGACAGCACTTGGCTGCTTTTGGAACACACCGCGTTCCAACTGTTTGTGAGTCTGCCCTCAGAATGGAATGCTCACCTCACACATCTGAAAAGGTTACTGCTAAGAATGCATTTAAACCCCATGTTGTTCTCAGAGCCACTCCAGCTACCAGGGATTTCTCCTCTCCCTCTAACTTATCCATGGCCTCTCCGCCACCCTGCTTACTATGCCCAGCAGGATTACATCATTTCACATGAGCATCACCTCCTGAAACAACTGCACCCTGAGAACAGGGACAGGTTCACCCATCATTTGTCCATTTGAACAGTACCACTCGGAGAAAAACAAACGCTCTAAAAATGCCTTCTGCACATGGGCTCATCCCTGCTCTTCAAACATGTGCCAGCCAGGGGCCCACTACTCTGATTGTTCTTTGTGCATCCTTCACCATAACTGAGAATCTTCAAGTACTTACTGATAAATCGTAGGAAGAGCAGTTATGATAAACCGTCCACTCATTCCTACAAGTAATAAAGAACACACAGGTTTCATATGGACCATTCATCACAAGATGATTTTTGAATTTAAATACTAAAATAATGTGAAATTATACTAAAATAGTTGAGTTTTGTATAAAGAATGAAAATCCGAATTTTGTACTTAAAGCAATTTTGAAAAAACACCTAACTGTACATTATCTCAATTAAAAGCTTATAGAAGCTTAAACAGTAAAGACATTTGTGAATATATACAAGCACTGATGAATAGTATCTCTGTGTGAATAACAGTAAGGCTTAGGAAGGTCTCAAAACTCTGTGAAACTGCACTTGATGTTCCGGAAACAAAGGCAGTATGTTGCTACTAAAAATAGGAAATACTATGAATCTTTCATGAGAAAATTAACAGTTAAAGGCCAACAGCAAATGGAATAACTTCCTATGCCTCAGTTTATCTATAAAGTGAGGATATCATATATTTTATAGGGCTGTACAAGTACTAAGCAATGAATCCATAACCTCAGAAAGTGCTGGAATAGCTAAGTGCTCAATAAATTTGCCTATTTGGCACAGGGTAAGCAGGCCACCAAAAATAAGCAGATGGAGGTTGGTCTGTGGAAGGGGCATCCGAAAGGCAAGGCCCATCACTTGGCAGGGCTTAATGTCAAAAGTGTGTGTAGCCCCACAACCATGAGGGCTTGACAGTTAGGAGCCCAAATAGTATAGGTACTGACTCTGGAATTCAATTTTAGAGATTCGAATCTGGTCACTAAATCTGAGCTTGACCAAAAAAAAAAAAAAAACCTAGAGCCCCAAATTCCTTATGTTGAACCACAGTGTGGATGCAAACAATCCCTTATCCAATCAATTTCAGCTTGAGCCAGTGCTCTCAGACTTCTCAAAAGCATCTTCTGTGCTAGTCTGGAGCCTGGAACAGAGCCCAAAAAGGTAAGAGGAAGCTACGTGGACAAGAAGGGGAAATGGTAATGGTAATGGCTCAAAAACTCCTTTAGGGCAACACACACACGGAATGAGCTGTAGTCACAATCAGGAATCCACTCTTGCTACTGCACACAAAGCTCCATACAGGGAAGTAGCATCCACTAAGCCTGGCTAGCCAAGAGAAGAGTGGCTCCGCTAGTTGTAGACCACTGTGTTTTCAAACTCAAATAAAAAGTACAGACCATATAATGTGGAAAACAGATAAAAGTCCAACTCAGCTGCAAAGCAAACAGAATCAAGCAACTTACAATACCTGTCTGTTCTGTGACATCTACTTTTGCAACATTTATCTCAAGATCTTCTCCCCATTCAGCAAAACCTTCCCACTCTGGTTGAAGATTTTGACAAGCAGGACACCATGGAGCATAACTAAGGAATAGAGTTTAAGAGAAAAGTTAACCACTGTAATGAGCATTTATCTTGAGATAAAACATAAAATTATGTAATTCATAAGAAATATTTTATCTAAAAACACTAAAAATAACAAAGTGGTAACTGCACAAATGAAAAAAGTTGTGTGTCTCATAATCTGGAAATCTAAACATATGAACTGATGTTAACCCCCAAAAGGCAATCCTAAAAATCAATTTTTTAAAAACACAAGCCTTTTCCCATGCAAAATGGCTCTTTCAAACCTCTGAATTTTTCTCATTATGTGTGGTTACTAGGAAGGTTCAAGGTTTCAGGGAGTTCACCAATTTTAATAATTTTACTCTACAGTCAAAAATGTAAAATACTGAAAAAAACAGGAATTGTCCCTAGCCATGGTGAAAAAGGAAACACAAGACCCAACTGAAGGCCATTCTTCTGCAGAATCAGAAGGGAAAGCTTGCCCAGAAAGGCAAGCTATTCAGAATTTTTTAAAAAAATAGATTTCCATTTTCATGTCAAAACACTACCTCAAAACCTAACTCCTAGGCTGGAGAGATGGCTCAGTAGAATAAACACTTCCCTGGCAAGCATAAGGGTCTGAGTTCAATCACTGGTTCCACAAAAAAAAAAAAAAAACAAAAAACCCTCACTCCTACACAAATACTGAGCAAGTTAACCACAACTCTTTAGGTCAGCCCTAAATCATCCTGTTTCAAGATTCTGGGTTTATAGTCTATGCCAAGCATATTAGCATTTTAATTGCTCTTCTGTAATTTATTATCTTTTAGGTCCTGATTGTTCTCTACAATTTTACTTTTCTACTTTATCACATATCTTACAATGTGACAGCTTACAGAACTAGGAAGAATGATGCCTTTACTTGTTAAAACACAGTAGTTGGGGAGATAGCTCCGTGGTCCCCAAGTGCCTGCCTAGCAACCACAAGGACCCAAATTCAATTCCTGGTACTGAATGCCATACCGGTCCCAAAACTGGGCATGGAGGTGCACACTTGTAATCCCAGCACCAGGGAGGCTGAGACAGGAGGATCACTATGAATCCAAGCTGCATAGTAAGACTCTGTATCAAATAAATAATAAATTTTTAAAAAGTTTCAGTACTTCACATTTTATTTTAAGAAAATCAAAGCCTTAAAACAAAACAAAACAAAACAAAAAAAAAAACTGTAAGGCAAACCAGTATGCTATTATAAAAAAGCCAAACTCTTTAACAATATGCTACATTACAATGAAAACAGCTCTGTAACTCCTGATCAGAAGTTAACTTAAATCACTAGGAATTGACAGCAGATTAAATGTACTAATTATATGCTTTCTCAAATTTGTTATTATTTAGTGTTTTTTTACATACTTCTTTAACTTTAGTCAAAGAAAAGAAAAACATTCTTAAACTATACTTTCAGATAGACAATTTGGGCTCAGCTCATAATCCAATGTTTTGTTAGTCTGGTTTCCCTTAATACCTCTTCTGATTTAGTTTCATCAAACAAGCTCAAAAAATACCCTTCAGTAATTCATAATCACTACTGCTTCACATATTTGTGGCACTAAATACTGTATATTTATTATAAGCACAATCTAGTTACTCTGGACAATGACTGAAAAAAACCAATGCTGCCCGAGGTTTTATGCCTTCTCCCTGCAGTTTCAACAGTAATTGAAAATAACATTGAGTCACACACAGTACATGTGCATAGTGAATGTTAGTCTCCATGTAAATGTTCTAAGTTTCTCCCTTTTTGTGACTTAAAAGATACTGATCTGACCTCTCTTGGGTACTGTCCACTTCATCTGCTTCCTAAGGATAACAATCCTAACGCTAACTGCACCCATGATCACTCTTTTCCAAACCTTGTTAAAGAGGGTTGGGCTGGCCAGATAGCTCAGCAGACTAAAGCATCTGCTTAGGCCAGGGGGACTGGAGTTCCATCCCCATGCCAAGCTGGCCACGCCCCAGCGGTGCTACTGAGACTGGGCATGGTGGTGCAGCCCATAATCCTGGTGCTTGGGAGGCTGAAAACAGGAGGATCACTACAAGTCCAATCTGTGCAGTGAGACCCTGTAGACCCTGTACTAAACACATAAAAAGAAAAACAAATATGAAGGGTTGTTTTACAACCAGTTCCTACAATTACTGCATGCTTACTCAAAGAAAGTCATTAGAGCAAAATATGGACAAATCATTTAAGGTACTTAGGTATCTATTTTTCATTTGTAACTACCACTGGGAATCTGTACGGAATTAAATATGAAAATGCATGTAAAGGCACTAAGCAGCATTTCAAAGGTGTTTTTATCAATATGGGTAACACCACTCCTATGAGTCCTACTACCAGCACCAATTTATCATCTAAAAAAGCCAGTTCATTTCTAAAGCAGGATACTGCTAAAGAAAACATGTACAATATTATACAAGTCATGTAATTTTGTCTAAATTATTGTGACTGGAGCTCTTACAAATCGAAAATTTAAACATGGTTCAATTTCAATTTACTCAGCATCGACCAAAAAAAAAAAAAAAAAACAGGAATGTTTAGCGCCCATCCCAAAATCAAGCCCCGATTCCTGCACTACAAACGGATAAATATAACTTTCCTAGGACAGACAAAAGACAAAGAGATTGCGCTTTATCTTTTTCTCTAAAGCTTGGGGAGAAAAGTACAGAGGTCTATGAAGGGTCGCTCCAAAGCGGACGGCGTGGGAACGCGTCGGGCCCTCGAGACGCCCCCTTCTCCTCCTCAAAGCCTCGCAGAAGTTTGAAAAATTTCGCCGCAGCGCAGCGCGGATTCTCGGGCGCCCACCGCCTAGAGACCAAACTCGGGCGCA
>NW_004524678.1:3754097-3768976 GCF_000260255.1 Octodon degus
TTGGTATAATAGAGATCCTAGATTAGGACTTTATAATGGAAGAAAACATAGGGTTTTAGTGAATGTTGGAGATTTTTCTTCCTCAAATATTTGTGAATGCAAATACAAACCAAAATGTGCACAGCTCCTATCAGTCAAATGGAAGTGGTTACTATCCCACTTCTGCACCTCACTTCCCCGGGGCTCCCCAGAGGGAGGCTTTCCCACCCACCTCAGCCCCAGCAGGGCTGTTCTGAAGACGGTGTAATCTGCATGGTAACGAAGTCCCTCTTGGCGTCTCCATATTCATCTAGCCTGATGGCCCAGCACAGCAGTCGACCACTTTCTGCCAGGCTCTGCTGTCACGCCCTACGGTGGCTCCTGGAGCTGCTCTTCCTCAAACTTCTTCAGGCGTTCTCAACTTCCAGACCTTGTTGTTCTGTGGGTGTCCAATCCTTTATTTCTCTTCATATCAACACATTCCTCCAAGTAACCTAATTATGATATTAGAAGCCTTCAGTATCCCTTTGTTCTAATGTAAAAAAGTTTATTTAGTTCACTGATGAATAACGCAGCTACGGGGTCTCAGGGAAAGAGCCCAGCTAGAGTTGGATCAGTCACACCGATAAGAATTAAAATGAGAATAGACAGTAGACTAGGATCTGTTCCCTCAGGCAACAGAATTCACACAGGTCCTTCTAAACTGCTTAGTTTTGATGAACTTTAAATGCAAAACAACCAGTTTCTCTAAAATCCCAAGTTTCTTATAAACCCAACGGGGTTAGAGAGGCTGAGTTTTAATTGGTCATTTTAAAGCTGCACAATAACCTGTGATAGGTGGCTCAAAGCCATGCTCAATTTACCATTAGAAGGTCCGGCCTAAGGAGTCAGGCAGAAATTTCACTCTTCAGGTTTGCCTCCTGGAGAAACCTGGAGATGTTTTTTCTTCTTATTATTTCCAATAAAAGGAATTCCTTACTCCCTCCTTTGACTCACAACTTCATTCTTCCATTTTCATGAAACCAAGAGTTTGGTTTCTATAGGATTAACTCTTTCACTGAGGTAGAAGAAATGGATTGTTAGAAAGAAGACAAAAACAAAACATAATTTAAGAAGGCTGCAGCCTCAGGATAACAAATTACTCTGGATTATCCAAATCTGGTATCAGGTTTGGTGGTGCATGCCTGTAATCCCAGCACTTGGGAGGCTGAGACAGGATTACTGCAAATTTGAGGCCAACCTGGGCTACAAAGTGAGCTCAAGCCTATCTTGAACTGCATAGTGAAACTGTCTTTTTTTGTTTGTTTGTTTTCTCAGAATCGGGGATTGAATTTAGGCCCTTGTGCTTGCCAGGGAAGTGCTTATTCTACTGAGCCATCTCCCCAGCCCTGGCCCTGAAACTCTGTCTCAAAAAGAAAAAAAAGATTATCCATATATATCTTCCCAAAGTTTGTTTATGTTTCTTTCTTTTTCTTTTCTTTTTTCTTCTTTCTTTTTCTTTTTTTTTCCAGAACTGGAGATTGAACTCAGGCCTTTGGGCTTGCCAAGCAAGCACTTATTCTAATGAGCTATCTCCCCAGCTCCAGTTTATGTTTCTTTTCATCTTGTCAGGCTAATCCCTGAAGAGTGACCAAGACCACCAAGACAGGCATGATTGAAGCATGCAGCAGATATCTTTATTTCAGGCTCTTTGCAACCTGGTCAAGGGTAAGAAGGCCATTGACCATGAGCCAAGGAAGAGAATCAGCTTTGTACACTAGCCTAGGTATGGGAGGGGAGTTTCACTGAGGAAGACGGAAAATTTTAAGTTTCTCAGGGGTCATGGGTAGGCCTGGCGCCTCTTTGGGAAGAGGGAAATACAGGATGACAGTGGTATTCTGCTGAATTATTAAAGCATATCATTCTGTAGATTTACTGGGTTTCTCTTATGCCTGAGGACCAGACCTGGGAGCCATCCTGATAAACTTATTTTTTCCCTCAGGTTAAGTGAGGAGGCCTTCCTGTTCAAAAACAGTGGTCTGTCCAAGTTTTTCTCTTCAGGTTGGGAGAGGCCTAATTGTGAGAGCCTAACACTTCTAGGCCATCCTACCCGGACTCCCTGAAACCCGACATTGAGATAAAGGAACAGATTGAGAGCATTCGAAGAATGTTCTATGTGCAACGTTTTTGGTCACCCTGCTACCTGCCCCCAAACAATCGGTGGAGCTCATGCCTTTCATCTGTAAAATGGGCTACTTTCTTTCTGTGGGCGGGTCACCTTCCCAAACCAAGATGGAACTGCCTATAGATTCACAAATTCCACAGATTTCTACTTTCAAAAACACAAATATTCCCAGCTCCCAACGGTAGCCTATCACAATTACCTGAACACCCATACTCCACTCTTCAGTGTTATTACAATGCTGCTCAATAAATCCTTTCATACCTTTTTCTAACCAGTCCTGAATGATGTTTTGGCCGTGGGAGTCCATGAGACTGCTGCTGACTTCATGGTGTCTTAGTTACTCTCTTCTCTTGTTTCTGGGACTAATACCTGACACTCAAAATGAAGGAAGGAAAGGTTTATTAGCTCACAGTTACTGGAGGTCTCAGTCCATATTCAGCTGGCTCCGAGGCAGAGGGGCACAGGGCAGAGAGCAGCACTTCATGGCGGCCGAACAGCAGCAACAACAAGGAGCAATGGCTACAGAAAGTCTGTCTCTCTGTCTCCCATATTACATTCAGGCTCTCTGCCCCAGGCTAGGGGAAGTACTAACACCCATAATCGCAGCTGTACTAAAACCTATAATCCCAGTCTTGGATCACACATAATCCCAGTGGATCATGAGTTAATCACAAACTCTAGAAGTCCCCACCCCATGACTGCATGAGGCTTTGGGGGGGACAACTAGACATAAACCATAACACATGGGTAGGGTGGGTTTAGGTTCTCTAGTCGTGTGCTGAGAATCTTCAGGACTCTGTCTGGTTGTTACTGGATTCTGGCTCCTGAGACTCTAGGTTCTTGCCCTGAGCAGAGAATTGGACAAAACAAGTGCAAACAATAGCAAGATTTTACATTTATTAAAGGCAGAAAAAGAAACATGCTCTGTGGAGTGAGTGCAGGCCAGTTATAAGCAGGACAAGAATTCCACTGCAGGGAAAGAATGGATCACTCAAAGAGCACAGCAGCCAAGAGCTTAAAGGCCAATAGAGTTAGTATCCTCCACATGCCAGGCTGAAGTCAGGTCAAGGCTGTTCTAGCAGAAACTTGCTTCAGGGTAGGGACTATAGCTCAGTGACATAAGTACTTGCCTGGCAAGTGAAAGGTCCTGAGTTCAATTCCTGGTACCCACAAGGAAAAAAAAATAAACACTTGCTTAAGTTCTCCTGAGAAGTAATAAAGATAATCCTTTCTGATTGGTTCCAGGCGTAGGGGGCATAGCCCCAGGATCTCTGATTGACAGGTCACATATACTGGCTCAGCCAGTTTGCAACACTCTATACTCTCCTGCCTCACCTCAACAGTTCCAGCTCTGACCCTTTCAGAAGTGTCCATTCAATCTCTTGCTGGACAGCATGTGGGTATGTAATAGGCAGGGCAAATATTGCATGCCAGAAAATACAATTCTTCATTCTCTCTCTGCTAGTCTTCTTTCTCTAATGAGATTAAACAAACAATGGGCCAGCCAGATAACTCAGCAGATTAAAACACCTGCTTAAGCAATGCAGGGACTAGGGTTTGATCCCCAGAGTGCCAGGCCAGCCCCACCCCCAGGGTGCCCTGAGAAATTATTGAGACTGGGTGTGGAGGTGCATGCCTGTAATCCCAGCACATGGATCACTACAGAGTCCAATCTAAGCAGTGAGACCCTGTAGCCCCTGTACCTGTCCTAAATACGAGAGAGAGAGAGAGAGAGAGAGAGAGAGAGAGAGAGAGAGAGAGAGAGAGAGTTACTGGGGAAGAGACTGTTGAAAAACCAGGGATAGAGGAGCAGGTACAGGTATACCACACAGGTCATAATGTCTGCCTAGGACCTGAGAAAAATAGGGGATGTTGGAAGACCCTTAGATGGCTGACAATTCTAAGTCTTAACTAGACCTGCCAGGAGTACTGGGTCAAAGTTGCTCATTAGAAGAAGCCCTCATCACGCAGGAAAGGTTGGCACTAGTGTTTCTGTCATCTGGTCACCAGCTAGAAGCAATGGTCAGGTGCAGGGGAAGAAAACAGGGCCATAGCACTGAGGGTGGTAGTGGCCAAGGACCCTGTTCCCATAGCAGGCTGTCTTGGAGACCATCAGAGCAATTTGTCCCCACAACTGCCACACAGGGTCGTGCACAGACTAATGATAAGTAGGTATTACTTATTCTTTACCACTAAGTATAAAAGGAGGTATAAAGCAATGTTATTCACTAGAAATACGAGCTTCACAAATGTCATTTTTAATTTTCTAGTATCTGACATTTTATTTTATTTTATGCATTTAGTATAGGGTCTACAGGGTCTCACTATGTAGATTGGATTTGTAGTGAGCTCCTGTTTTCAGCCTCCCAAGCACTGGGATTACAGGCACACCACTACACCCAGGTCAATGGCCTCCTCAGCTGGGGCACGGCTGGCACGGCTTATGGTACAGAGGATCAAATCCCAGGCCCTGCACTCTGCACTTTAATCTGCTGAGCTATCTGGCTGGCCCAAGTAGCTAATATGTTAAAAAGCCAAAAACTTATTTTAAAACAATTGTAACGATGCCTTCCATTAATGTGCTTGAAACCATCAATCTAACATATCAAATCCTAAATTTTGATTTCTTGTTACCAGAGAAATTTTCTAGAATTAAGTTTTAGGTTTTTGGTGGTTTTGTTTTGAGACAGAATCAAACTATGTAGCTCAGGCTGGCCTTGAACTCACTATATAACCTGGGCTGCTTTGAATTTATCATAATCTTCCTGCCTGGCCTCCCAAATGCTAGGATTACAGGTGTGCACCACCACACCCATCTCCTAGAATTAAGTTATATACTATACACAGTAAAGCTCAACCCCCCCCCCCCACAAACCAGCGATAGAGTAATACAGTAGTTAGCCTGTCTCGCGCTTCTACCATTGGCTAAAGAGATGACTGTTGGCTGTTCTACCTTTCTGGAATGTCATCAATTAAAATGAGTAATGAGCCAGCAGTGGCCTGCTGACACCCTGTGCCAGGTATTAGCCTCTGGTCTCTCGGGTGGTCTCTACGAGAAAGGTAGAGGTTAGAGGCAGAAGCCATAATGACTGTAGCATCTGGGGATGTCTCGGAGTACAGGAGGGACAGATGGCTCTGGACAGTAATTACTTCCTGGTCATAGAGGGCACATCTTAATATTTGAACCAGCACAACCTTCCTGCCACAACGTGGGTGAATATGCATCCCAAACTAGGCTGTTCTTCTTCCTCTGAATACTAGTGTTTTCTTGTTTTGGTTTATTTCATTAGGGTTAACACAAGGAATCATTTATGATCTGGTTTAACTGCTTCTACTTAACTATGAAAACTCTATAAAAGTACTATTAAATTTGAGTTACTCAAATCAGATTAACCCTCCAGGGGCTGGCCAAATGGCTCAGTGGATTAAAATGCCTGCAAGCAGGCACAGGGCCAGGAGTTTGATCCCTGGACCTGCCTGCAGAGGGCCCCACTCCCAGGGCTCAATGAGATGGCAATTGAGACTGGGTGTGGTGGCGCATGCCTGTAATCCCAGCTTTTGGGAGAGTATAAACAGGTGGGTCACTACAAGTCCAGATTTAGTAGTGAGACCCTGAACACCCTGTAGACCCTTCCCTAAAATACAAAAAACCCAAACAAACAAAAAAAAACCCATCAGATTAACGCTCCTAACTAATCAAATACTAAATCCTGTTGATTCTAACTTTTAAATTGATCTCATATCCACCTCTTCATCTTACTACAATCACTTTGACCTAGACTGTTCTCTCTCTCTGTCTGTTTTGTTTTTTTTTTAATGTGTCTGGCACAGGGTCTCACTAGCTACTCAGACAATTAGTGATCTTCTTGCTATCAGCCTCTCCAGTGCTGGGATTACAAGGGTGCGCCACCACACCTGGTTAAAATGGACTATCTCGCCGGCCCTAGATCGTTCTTTTGAGTGTATAGGATTTCTTTTCAGTGTGGCGAGTGTTTCACATACTACTATATAATTCACCATTCAGTGATTTTTTAAATGTTTGCAGAGTTGTACGACCACCATCCCGATCAAACCCAGAGCATTTTCACCCCTCCCAGATAGAAACAAATTCCTGAGCAATTTCTTTCTTTCTTCTTCCTTTTTTAAAATGTATTCAGTGCAGGGTCTAGAGGGTCTCACTACACAGACTGGACTCGGAGTGATCCACCTGTTTTCATCCTCCCAAGTGCTGGGATTATAGGCACGCACCACCAAGCCCAGTCTCAATCATTGTCTCAGCCCTCCCCGGGGGGCGGGGCCAGCACACCCGGGATTGACCCCTCTCCCCCAGGCAATTTAGTCTTCTGACTTATTTGGCAGGTCTTTCTTTCTTTCTTTCTTTCTTTCTTTCTTTCTTTCTTTCTTTCTTTCTTTCTTTCTTTCTTTCTTTCTTTCTTCCTGTCTGTCTGTCTTTTTCTTTTCTTTCTTTTTTTTCTTTTCTTGAGCAATTTCTTGCTATTTCTGTCCACCTCTTTCCTCAGCTACTTTAAGTCTTAAGCGCCATTTCCTCATGTTCTTTGAATGTGTTTATAGTTGATGCTTTAAAATCTTTGTTAAATTTGACATCTTGGCCATCTCATGGGTAGCTTCTATCACTTCCCTTTGTCTCCCTGGGGATGGGTGACGTTGTTTCTTCTTGCACGATGTTTAATTTTTTGTTGAAGATGACATCTAGGTAACACATTGCAGTAACTCTAGACTAGCTTCCCTCTCCCCTCTGGGACTTGTGTGTGGCTGTCATTTCCCTGTTTCATACATGCTTCAGCGAGGCTAGTTTGCTGTGAGTTCTCAAAGGCCAACGCTGTGGTCATCAGTGCAGACCAACCGGGAGGATCCAGCTTGCCAGGGCTCCCTTGGGTGATCTGTTGCCCAAATGTCCCCCTTCGGTGTCCTGACCTCCTGTTATAACAGGCCTGGCTGATTTTCTACTGAAAAAAACTTCCTGGGTGCATACATTGTTTCCTAATTTGATCCAGTAAAATCTGAGACCTGTCTCTAAGATCTGTCTTAACTCCAGGGTGGCTCTTAGCTGTCTCCTTTCAGGTTCTCTCTGGCAAACTAGATGGCACATGGGTTAGCTTCTTGCTCTTAATGAGAGGAAGTCATTGTTTTCGAGAGTGACTTGCTGGGCTTGGATAAGCCCATACTGTTCCAGGTGAAGTCAGTTCCTTTGGAGAGAGTTTGGTATTCTCTTATCTTTATGGACTGTCTCCTTCCCGAGGCAGTCTCTTGGCCACTACTGCGGGCACTGGGCAGAGCCATGCACTCTGGCCTCCCAGGCCTTTTCTTTGGGCGGGTTCTCTGCTGCATGAACTAGGTGCAGTCAGGGTGGTTGGGGGGCCTGATATTCTCTGTCGGTTGCTCCCAGAATAGAGCTTTCAGTCTATGCGTGGGATTCCACTCCCCAGGAATTCACAGAGTTGGGTGAATGCAAAGGCTCCTAGGGGCAAGGGTGGCAGCACACACTGGTTATCTCAGCCACTCAGGAAGCTGAGGCCAGAGGGCTGCAGGTCTAAAGTCTGGGCAAACTACCAAGACCCTGTTTTAAAATAAAAAACAAAATAATTGAGGCTAGGAATGTAACTCAGCACTCCCTGGCTTTAGTATCTAGTAGGCCCAAACAAAGCAGGAGGGAGAAAGGAGAGCAAAAGTGTGGGTGGCTTTTCCCACCTGGTAAGATGCTGGATCTCTTTGGAAGCCAGGGGGGCAGGGAGCCTGTGGCCTGGGCCAGGCCCAGTAGAGGGGTGGGGTCAGCAGGAAAGAGTCTGTGGTGGCTTAAAGGCCACAGATTCCCATTGTTCTAACTTCCTTTTGATGGATTTTAACCTTCTGCCTTTAGGGTAGTTTCCAGAGATTTGATTTGATTTTTATTTATTTATTTATTTATTTATTTATTTGGTGGAACCGGGGATTGAACTCAGGCCCTTGGGCTTGCCTGGGAAGCGCTTACTCCACTGAGCCATCTCCGCAGCTCATTTCCAGAGATTTTAAATGACTGTTTTTGTTTTTATACTTTTCAACCATTTTAAGGAATGAGTTGTAACCCCCTAAATTCATATGTTGAAGTTCTAACTCCCAGGAACTCAGCACATAGTTGAAAATACGGTTATGTAAAAGGCAGCTCAATTAAAATAAGGGCACAGAAAGGTTCCACACAGTACAAAAAAGGATCCTTAGAAGAGGAGGAAATAAAAAGCAGGCACGCACAGGTGCAGCGGAAGGACGCAGACGAGGACAGTCCTCAATGAGCTGAGGTCATCTAGAAGCCACAAAAGGAACTAACTCTCCCAACAGTGTCATCTCAGACAGAATTATGAGATTATGAGATAATCCTCCCTCCAGAATTATGAGAAAGTTAGCTTTTGTTCTTTAAATGTCACCCAGCCAGTCTTTGGTGCTTCGTTAGGCCAGCCCTGGCAAACAACTGTAACCATTTAGCCTTTGCAGGCTGGGGCCACAGGGCCGTCCCTGCTGCCATCTGAGCTTCACCCTGAATCACCATTCTGTCTCATGTGGATTATCAGAATGTGAAATTCTTGTCATGTCTCCATACCTCACCCCCAATCCCACTACCAAATCCATTTTCCTGTCTAAAACTGGAGTAGTCTTCCTAAAACATGAGGGTGTTTGTGTCATTTCCCTATTAAAATCATTCAATAGGCGACTAATACACTTTTCATGATTCTCTGCATGAAGTTGGGAGGGGGTTGGTTTTTGGGTTTTTTGGGTTTTTTTGCAGTACCAGGGATTGAACTCAGGACCCTGTGATTGCCAGGCAAGTGCTTATTCTGCTGAGCTATCTCCCTGGGGCCCTTATTTATTTATTTTATATTTAGGACAGGATGTACAGGGTCTCACTGTGTAGATCAGACTAGTAGTGATTCTCCTGTTTACAGCCTCCCAAGTGCCAGGATTACAGGCATGTGCCACCAAACCCAGTCTCAAACACCACCTCAACGTGCCCCAGGGTCAGAGCTGGCCTGGCAGGCCTGAGGATTGAACTCCCGGCCCCTGCGTCTAAGCAGACACTATTCCACTAAGCTATTTGGCCGGCCCTCAGCATGAAGTTTCTAACTAGTCTTTGCGTGTCTGCCATTTTCTAATCACCCAGTCTTTCTGGCTCTTTCTTTTATATTACTTGATACCACTATATTGGGTTTCTTGCAGTACCTCGCCCAAGCCATGTTCTTCTGGGCTTTTGCCGAAGGCCTAGTGACCTCCCCATTTCTGACCTCCCTGCTTCGTTTCCACATAGCAACCAATTTGGCATTCAGATTGTGCTTATGCATCCCTTTCTTCCGGAAGTCTTTCCTGAGTCAGTTGGTTTGGGTCAAGTATCTTCCCTGGCACACCCAAGGCCAGAGATTAGGACTGGTAACATGGTATGATCTGCCAATCACAGATATCCAGGAGACGTGTGCCAAGCCCTGCCCCTGGCACCAATCAGAAAGGGCTCTCTTCAGTTCTGCCAAGAACTCAAGCAGGTTTTCGCAGGATGGCCTAGACCTGACACCAGCCTGAGGAGAGGGAGATATGAAAGATGGCTGCCACTAAGTTCTTGACCGCTGTACTCTCTCTTTCACAGTGGTCCACTCTCTCTCACAGAGTGTTGACCGCTGTACTCTCTCTTTCACAGCGGTCCACTCTCTCTCACAGAGTGTTGACCGCTGTACTCTCTCTTTCACAGCGGTCCACTCTCTCACAGAGTGTTGACCGCTGTACTCTCTCTTTCACAGTGGTCCACTCTCTCTCACAGAGTGTACATCTACTTTCAATTGTCCTGCACTCACTCTAAAGTTCCTTTTCCTACCTTTAATAAATGTGACATCTCTCTACCTTTTTTGCACTTGTTTTGTCCAATTCTTTGTTCAAAACAAAGAAGCAGTTAAATTCTCTTTAGGTTACTTACGATACGCAATGCAATGTAAAAGCTATGTAAATTGTTGCTCTAACCTATTGTTTAGGTAATAATGACAAGAAAAAGGTGTACTTTTTCAGTACAGGTAGTATTTTTTTAAATAGTTTTGATCTGAGGTTGGTTGGCCTACAGATGTAGAACTGGTGGTTATAAAGGGCTGACTGTATATGCAATATTTTGGATTAAATGTTACTGGCTGGCTGATAAATCTAAATGACACTCTTGGAAATAACATGACAATATTTTTAAAGAACTGAACTATGTTAGCTAGGCATGATAGTGCACACTTATAATCCCAGAATTTGAGAGGCTGATGCAGATGGACCAATGTGAGTTTCAGGTCAGTGTGGGCTATGTGGGGAGTTCAAGGCCAGCCTAAACTACACAGAGAGAACCTGGGGAGCTCTATTCATATGCCATGGGATCTCACTCCAAGGAATTGAATTGAACTTTTTCTGACACCTATGTGAAAAGAATCTACATACATATTATAGTCATACCTGAATTAAAGGAAAGATGTTATATTGCATATAGTAAAATATTGCATCACCAGTGTTGTCAAAGGGAAAAGTTTTGTATATCAGTGCTTTTGAAAGAAATCCTTTCTGTTTCCTAGTTGGTGGTAGTGAAAGACTGTCACTAAAGCTAGAAAGAGCTGGCAAACCACAGGGCCATGTGTCACCATGGAATGACAGAGCTCCTATGACAATCTCATAGCTTTTTAGAGCAAAATTAAGAAGATTAATTACACTTTCTCCTCTCCCATCTACATGCGGAAAGGCAAAGTAATGGTCATTCTAAATTTATGAAATTGGCTTTAAATTTTAACTTTAAAGACATGTATTAAATATTTTACAGTGTTCTTGTTCATGTACGAAATATTTAAATCTAGCTAAATCTTTTAAATAAACCTAAATCTTTAGTGATCCTACCATATGAAACCGTAAATTAGAATTCAGAAACAGAGATTTGGCTATATGCAAGGTTACTAATCATTGCTGTAAGTACCTGGCAAGTTACACGGGATTTGTAGCTCAAGATTAGTTTAATATATGTTAGCATTGTAATTGTCCAAAAGGCCGGGGAACTTTACAGCCATAGACGCCATACTTAAATTTTAAAGTTTGATTGATTTCAGAAGAGGAAGGAGAAAATAGTCTCATGCATTTGTCATTCAAACCTCTGACAAGAGTAGCAGTTTTTCCCACTCAGAGAGTCCAAGGCAGAAAGTGGCTTCATAGATGATGCAGAGGAAGGACAGCCAGAGACACTTGACCACCAGCCTAGAGACGGGGATCCCAGCTCTCCTGGATATGAATGACACTATTTCCCTGGCCATTCTTAGTGTGGGCCAAGAAATAAAATAAAGAGCGACAATTAAATTTAAAGACATGTATTAAATTAATTAAAGAGCGACACTGTGTATTCATTTATATTTGTGTATTGTACTAATTATAGTCCATATATAACAAGTTTTTTTTGTGGCCAGCTCAGCCCACCCTGGGGGCAGGGCTAGTGGGGCATGTGGTGTCGGGGATCGAAACGCAGTCCCTGCGTTTTTGCCTAAGCTTGCTTAAGCAGGTGCTTTAGACCACTGAGCTATCTCGCTGGCCCAGTAACAAGTTTTGTATGTATGCCATACTTATATATAAGTACCTCTATGAAATTTAGCAAGGATAGAAAATGCCCACTTATTTAAAAATATTAAAATTGACAGATTGGGCTGGGAAGATAGCTTGGTGGTCTTAACGCCTGCCTGGCAAGTGCAAGGACCTGGGCTCAATCGCTAGTACCACATACTGTGCTGGCCCCTGAACCCTGGGTGCCCCATGCCTGCCTCCAAAACCAGGGATAGTGTGCACACCTGTAATCCCATCGAGACCCTGTGCCACATAAATAGATAAATGATTTTTAAAATCTAAAAATTGACAAATTAATGCCCTATCTATGTTTTCAACATCTCCATTCCAGATAATATTGGGATCCAACAATATCAGGACACCTATTTTTACAAAAGCCTAATGTGTTTGTTATCTTCGCTGCCTCCAACCGAGGGCTTGGTAATTTGAAGCAGAAATGAACCTCATCTCCCCCAGTTTCTGTGTGTGTGTCAGCGAGCCAGCAGTGGCTTAACTCCTGGTGATTCTGGCTCAGGGTGTTGTTGTTTTTTTTTAAAAAAAAGATTGATTTATGTATTTGGTACTTTCAGTGGCTGGCACAGCACAGGGTCTGCACAGCATGCGGTACTGGGGATAGAACCCAGGTCCTTGAACTACCCAGGCAGGCTCTTAGACCGCTGAGCTATCTCCCCAGTCCTCAGGGTGTTTCTTGAGGCTGTTATGTTGATCTGAATGCAGTCATCTGAAGGCCCTTCCACAGAGGCGCTTGGGCCTTTGGCAATTCAAATGGGGGTGGGGTAAGTGGTGCAAAGTGGTGCATCTTAGTGCGTAGGACTCCCCCAGATCTGCTTCCGTTCTCCACAGCCGGTTTCCTCCAGAGCGTGCCATCTAGGAAGGGGAAGTAGAAGCAGCCCTGTCGCCTCTGACCTGGCCTCAGAAGCTGCTACCACCAGTCATTGCCACAAGGACTTAGAGGTCACACATGTTCACTGTAGGAGAGGACCACACAGGAGTATGATGCAAGCAGCTGAGGACCCCCGGGGCCAACTTGAGGCTTGGCCTGCACTCCTAACCGCTCCCTTTTATGGCCGTGGTATTTAGGTCTAATGTCCAGAAACCTGTGCAGTCAAACGGACCAGTGTTCCAATTTTGATTGTGTGCCTCCTTATTGTGATGCTCAATTTCCTTGTCTGTTTTAGGAAAATTATAAATTGGCTTCATAAATCTGCTGCTGGGGACTTGGCAGATAGCTCAGTTGTTTAAAGCGCTGCTTGGGCAAATGCAGTCAGGAGCAGGGGACTGTGGTTCCATCCGGGGCTCCACAAACCACACCAGACGTACCCTTAAGGCAGCCTGAATTAGCCAAATAAAATAAAATAAGATAAAAATAATAGTATGGGGCTGGGGAGATAGCTCAGTGGAATAAGCGCTTGCCTGGCAAGCACAGGGCCCTGAGTTTGATCCCTGCTACCACCAAAAAAAAAAAAAAAGAAAGAAAGAAAGAAAGAAAGAAAGAAAGAAAGAAAGAAAGAAAGAAAGAAAGAAAAGAAAAGAAAAGAAAAGAAAAGAAAAGAAAAGAAAAGAAAAGAAAGGAAAGAAAGAATGTTCTGCAGGGCCAGTCAGACAACACAGCAGACTAAAGCGCCTGCTTAAGCGGAATGCAGTGGCAGGCATTCAATCTCCAGCGTGCTGTGCCAGCCCCACCCCCAGGGCACTCTGAGATGGCGATTGAGACGGCATGGTGGCGGGTGCCTGTAATCCCAGCACTTGGGAGGTTGAAAACAGGAGGATCGCTATGAGTCTGAACTGTGTAGTGAGACCCTGTAGACCCTGTACTAAATATATTAAAAAAGAAAAAAATCTGCTGCAAGAAAGAAATGAGTTAATGGGCCTCAACTGCTTGCATCATACTCCTGTGTGGTCCTCTCCTACAGTGAACATGTATGACCTCTAAGTCCTTGTGGCAAGGACTGGTAGTAGCAGCTTCTAAGGCCAGGTCAGAGGAGACAGGGCTGCTTCTACTTCCCCTTCCTAGATGGCACACTCTGGAGGAAACACAAAAAATCCTTATTCCCAGTATGCTGGGCCCAATGTCATTCAAGAAGAGGATGACCCTGCTATGTCATTCAGCTCTGCATCCCTGTGGCCAATACCCAAGAAACATAGAGGAGAGGTTATCTTGGCTAGGGGTTTCAGAGGCTTCAGTCCATGGTTAGCTGGGTCCATTACTAAGGCCCAATGGTGACACAGTATCATGGTAGCAGAAGCACATGGCGGAGCAAAGATGTTCACCTCTTGGCGATTAGGAAGGAGAGGGAGAGGGAGGGGGACAAATGTAGGCCATACCTCGGGATCCATTCTCGCCAAGTAGGTCCCAGCTAAGTTCTCATCCCCTCCCAACAGGACAGCAGCTTCATCATGAATGGATTCATCCTCTGATGTGGAGTCCCAGGGCCTGATCATTTCCCGAAGGCCCATCAGCTGGTGACCAAGTTCCAGCAAGCCGCCTTTGGGGAAGCTGTTAGACCCAACCATAGCACCTGCTAAGTCATATTAAGTAGAAGAAATCTGTATTTCGCAGAGGGAACTGCATTCAGAGTGCTTATGACTGGGATTCATGGGCTGGATGGCTTTGAATCCTGCCTCTGCCAGTTGATAGCCTGTGACTTTAGAAGTTCTGCAATCTCTTGGTGCTTCGGTATTGGATTATTGTGAGGTCTCTACGGTAAACATGAAAACCGAGTGGAATTGTTCAAATACTGTCTTCTTCCTCATGCACTTGTGAGCAACTTGGTGAAAGGATAACTCCACCTAACACTGTTGTACCGTAACACTCTCTGCCTACCCTTCTTAGAATCAGGCAAGCACAGAGACCAGGGTTTGATCAGGAATTTTTTTTTTCAACTTTTATTTTTGGTACCGGGAATCAAACTCAAGACCTTGCACTTGTCAGGCAGGCACCGTACAACTGAGCTATATCCCCAGCCTGAGAGTGGGGTCTGATCCCCGGAACCACATGTTGCTCAGACCCTGTCCCTGGTCACACTGAGCCAGACACCAAGACCGGGTGTGGTGGCACACACCTGTAATCCCAGTGCCTGGGAGGCTAAAAACAGAGGATCACTAGGAGTCCAAGTTGCATAGTGAAACCCTGTACCAA
>NW_004524678.1:3769361-3771110 GCF_000260255.1 Octodon degus
CTTAGAGGAAAGCATGCTTTCTGCCTCTTGACTTTCTAAGTAGAACACAGGCCTCTTCCCCTGTCTTTGGATCTGAACTGAAACATTAGCACTTCTTGGTCTTCAGGCTGCCAGCCTGCAAACTGAAACAATGCCATCACCTCTCCTGATTTAGTCAGCCTTTGACTATGACTGAAACTGAACTATCAGCCCCTGAGCTTGCTAATCCACCCTTCAGAGCCTGGAGCATGCCATTTCCACAGCTATACAATCCCACTTCTCTATAATCTGTTTCTCTGCCTGTCTCCTTTCTACACACACACACACACACACACACACACACACACACACACCCCATATCCTAACTAGTTTTGCTTGTTTAAAGACCCCGGGGCCCATACATTTGTCTTGACATCCAGTGATTCTGTCCTAGTGAACTTCTGCCCAGAGGACATATATTTCATTTAAAGAACTTTTAAAAAACTTTTAAAAAACCTTACAATTTTTAAGATCAGTATTTTTTCTACTTCTATTTTAAAAGCATAGAGAATAAAATCCTTACACTGCTATTTCAAGTCCACCATGAAGAATCCAAGGAACATAACTGTGGCCAGAACATCATGAAGTGGTTCGTGGTTCATGTGATCAATTTTGCATGCCTGTATCTGTGCGTGTGTGTGTGTGTGTGTGTGTGTGGTACCAGAGATTGAACTCAGAACCCTGTGCTTGCCAGGCAGGCACTTATTCTACTGAGCTATCTCCCGGGCTAGCCTGTATCTTGTGTTTTTTAAAAAAATAATTTTATTGAGAAGCCAATATCAATAAGACAGTTTCAAAACTGATTAATAGGACACTTTTACTAACTAATACATGGCATATTGTTGTCTTTGTAGTGGTTATTCATAGTACAAGATTCATACCTGATATCCTGTCCACAAAGACTATTTGTACAAATCTTTCTTCTCATTGAACTAATAGAAAGTAGCTGTATATTTATCTTAACTATTTTGTATATACAGATACAAAATGGTCCTTCATTTGTATCCCCTTTTTTTGTTTAGTTTTGACAGAGTTGGGTATTCCATTGCCATTTACATATTGTAGGTACATGAAGTCAACAAAATATTCCAATATAGTCCAGTAGCCCATAATAGTAGTGGGTTATCTGTAAGACTGGCAATGCCAGAAGTTGTTGACTTCAGCCTTTTACAGCTCAGCATATTAATATGGCTTTACTTTTTTTCAATTAATTTTATTGAGAGGCTTTACTTTTTATACTTCTTTTTTATACTTTTCTGCTGGATGGTTAAGACCAAGATAAAGCAAGACAAATATAATAAGAAATGTAACTTTTATATCTGACAAGTTCAGTCAAGTCCCCTCAGGATTTGCCCTGAAGCCCTGTACAGCAGTTTGTAGATCTTTTGTCAGTGTCAGCCATGTGGATGAGTCACGGCCATTGCTTGACCAGTTTGCTCTCTGTGAAAACCTGAGAGAGCTGCCTGTATCTTGTAATCTGAGCATACTTTGAAGATAACAAGACGCAGTGTATTAACCACTGTTAATCTCCTATTATCTTGGCTTGAAATTCTATATCGTTTTTCTTTTTTTCTCTTCAAAATAAAAAAGTAATTTAAAATTTAAAAACATAAATGCATCCTCTAAACTGCATGTACCAATTAAATTCTAAAAAATTCCCTGGCAAGCATGTGGTTCTGAGTTTGATCCCCAGTACCTAAACAAATAAATACCCTCAAAAAGTCATGAAGT
>NW_004524678.1:3771351-3772923 GCF_000260255.1 Octodon degus
AAAAAAAAAAAAGTCATGAAGTTTAAGGACTCTTCCAAGACACTGTTAAATATTCAATTAAATACTTAAATGTAGTTTTATCCGTGCAATATTGTAGAGAGAAAAAATACTAGAATTCTCTGTATGGGAAATTTAAGGGTCTTAATTTCTCTGTATCACTTCTTTAGAAAAGTTTTACAGCATAAATCTTTTGGTTTTGGCGTCTTTCAGTTTTTTCTTTGCTATTCATCAGGAACCGCTAGGTGGCAGAAGACTCTTCCTTTGCTTAGGAGAAACTAAAAATTCAGTAGAAATTCAGGTTTTTGGAAAACATCTTGCAAATCAGCACACGATAGACATACTGCAATATTCCATGCCCCAGCGTGGGCAAATCTGGCCTCGTGGCTGTACTGTGGCGATAATACGAAGAATAACTAGAGCCAAGCCGTAACTGATTACGTAGCTATTGCAGTGCACCTCGCTGTGCCCTGCTATTGCGGCTACCAGCGGGGCCTGTGGGTCACGGCAGCCGGAGCGGGCGGACACGGCTCAGCTCCATTCGGAGGAGGCAGCCGAGGGCTGAGAGGCTGAGCAAGGCACCCAGGGCCCGGGCAGGCGCAGAGGCTGGACTCGCCAGCTGTTCACATCTGCTGGACGTCAGGGCCTGAGCGATCACAGCCTCGCTCCGCAGACCCAGCATGAGGGCATCTTTTATTTTTATATTCGGGAGGCCGAATAGCTTTGTGATGCCATTCGTTTTGGTTTGTACTGGCTCCATCATATTTTTGATGTCTCGCTAGTGTCAGAGGGCCTAGACCTTACAGTCTTTACCAAGTAAGTAGTTTTCTAAGGACCTTGCAGGAGGATAGTCCAACCTCTCATCTCTTTTTTTCTTTCTTTGATTGAACTCAAGCCTCTTTTTTTCTAATCATTATGTTTAACCCACTCTCCCCGAACTGCCTTCCCGCTGTGCCTGGAAGAGATAATTCATCAATGAAAGGCACTTTGTCTCATAGAACTTGCTTGAGTCCCCATCTCCATTAACTCCCCACGCAACACTGTAATTGGCAAGGACAGTATCATAATGGTGCCAATGACTCTGGTAAAAAAAATAAAATGATATTAAATGACAGAACTGTTAAAAACCATTTCTTGTAGTCCAGTGTGTTCATCTTTAGAATACAACAACATATACAAAATGCTCAACCAGACAGAAGGAATCAAGGAAAGCAAAAAGAAGGCATTCTTAGTCTTTTCCATTATAGCCCTTAGTTGTTTACAGGATACATGAGAAAAGTGAGAGATTACAGAGTTAATACTGGCCAATGCTAGATTTTGTGGCACTAAACGGCTGTTTCTAAATGTGGCACAGCAGTGATCAGTGGAAATTTCATAAGATGATATGAATCAGAAAATCTCATGGAACTTAGGATATAGATGAGCGGCACATGCACCCACCTGACAACAGAAAGGTCCTGAGTTCAAATCCCAGTGCCAAAAGAAAAAGAAAAAAGAAGAAAATCTCATGGAACCAGTCTTCTTGCTACCTGGCCAACTTTAATTTAGTGTACTTATCCTTCTATTCCTGTTTCT
>NW_004524678.1:3782750-3784039 GCF_000260255.1 Octodon degus
ATCACCATTCCCATGCTTTGGCATTATTAATAGGTCAAATAAGATTACATGAACATAAGAACTACAACACTGCAACAGCAGATGTGAGAGACAGGACAGCTACTAAGGGACTAATAGGTAGGTAGCATATACAGTGCGGATACACAGAACAAAGGGATGAACCATGCCCCGGGCACAAGATTTTTATCACACTATTCAGAATGACATGTAATTTAAAACATACACATTTTTATTTCTAACGCTTTTCATTTAATATTTTTGGGCTTTGGTTGACTGCAGGTAACTGAAATTGTGAAAGGGTGAAACCATCAGAAAAGGATACTACTGTAGTCAGACCTTGCACTGAGTGATCTTTTTTTATTTTCAGGACAGGGTCTAGAGGGTCTCACTATGTAGATCAGGTTCATAGTGATCCTCCTTTTTTCAGCCTCCCAAGCTCTGGGATTATAGGTATGCACCACCACTCCCAGTCTCAATCACAGTCTCAGTGCGCCTCAGGAGCGGGACCAGCATGGGAGGCCAGGGATCGAACCCTGGCCCCTGCACTCTGCCTAAGCAGGCACTTTAGCCCACTGAGCTATCAGGCTGGCCCTTGGTCTTAGGCATTATATGATTCCAGAAGGCTTTTGTTTGGCAGTACCTGGAATCAAACTCAGGACCTCATGCTTGCTGAACAGGCGCTGTGCCACTGAGCTATATCCCCGTCCTCTAGAAGGCTTCAGAACAGACAGGCGTTACATACAGGCACCAATGAAGGAAGACACACGGAGTAGCCACAGCCAGGGTTCAGATTTTCCTGACCGATGAGGCCGTCACACAAAGGCCATAATGAGAGCTCTGCCTGCTCCCTCTCTGGCTGAATTCTTCAGCCCATTTCCCGCTGCTTTTAGTGTGACCTCGACTCACCTCTGGCAGTCGGTGACCTTGTGATCAATGTGACCCACATTCATTAGTAGAATTGGCTCCAAGAAAACCTGAACAAGAAAATTAATGAGGTTGTATAAGTTCATCAAGCAAATGTATTACTGAATAGTTTAGTGATACTCAAAATAGATTAAAACATTGATTTTATCTTTATACTGTGAAGAATGCTTATGCCTAGCACTGAATTTGATAATTAGATTATTTGGTTATTGTAAATTACATCCAAGTATATTGATCAACTTTTTAATCTTTCAAGGTGACTGCATGTAAGTTTAATTATATGTGACAGTTTAAATTTAAGTAAACACTTTAACTCCTTGTACAGAGGCTTAGAGAAACATCTTCCATGAATTTCTTTTATTGTT
>NW_004524678.1:3784864-3797755 GCF_000260255.1 Octodon degus
ACTTAGCTCCCAGCAGAATTTTTGCTTGAATAATAACAGTTCTTTGGGGCTGGAGAGATACCTCACTAGAATAAGCTCTTGCCTGGCAAGCACAGGGTCTTGAGTTCAATCCCCGGTACTACAAAAAACAAACAGTTCTTTGTAAAATACTGCCTTTTCAACTAGAATTATGACCTATTCAGAGATCTCTGGAGAGAAAATGGATTTATCCCAGTTAGGTCTCTATCATTTCTTCCATCTTAGCCAGAAATGATCTCACGCAAACTGTAACTTAGTTTTGTTTGTTTTTTTTTGCGGTACCGAGGATTGAACTCAGGATCCTGTGCTTGAGAGGCAGGCGCTTAGTCTACTGAGCTATCTCCCCGGCCAGCTAACTATAACTTAGGAAGCAAAGTAAATGCACATTATTCTTCTCCCTACAAAATGCATTCAACAGAATCCTGCGTCTTGAGCTTGAGTTGACACAGAGCTGTCCCTGGGGCGCAGAGCAAGGCCCTTTTTACTCTGTGGTCTCCTCTTTGCCAGCTTCCTACCCAACAAGGCTGGGGAATCACCCCGCCCTCACAGAACAACTCCTGCTATTTATCAAAATAGTTTCTGCTGCCGGAAGTAATGACCCTGTAAACAGAGGTGAATTGTGACCCCGGGGACCATTTTAAGTTTTCATATTCCCATGAGAGAAGCAGACAAGCTGTGAACTTTGTATTTGTTATCCCGGCTGATGGTGGAATCATACACAAATGTCTGAACTCTGTTCCTCATAGTGTAAAATGCAGTTATGTAATAGTAATACGTATTTCATAGGCAGGGATGCCAGGGCTTGTTATGTTTTGCAAAAGCTAATTGCTGAATTTTCAGTAATTTTGTAAGCCATTGTTAAACGTAGACCTTATTAAAATTAAGTTAGTAGAATGAAGGCAGGAGACAGGAAAAGGAATGCTGTGGGACTGTCCTGCTACAAGGTTGTATATGGTTAGATTTCTGGACTTACGTGTGAACATAAAAATTGTACAATTCTTTATTCCTATTTTCAAAATATATTTAAATTTTTTAATGTTTTTTCATCATATTCTGTAGAAACTTAAAGTTCAACATATCAATACTTGATGAAAAATACCTGTTCCACGTTATGCCTAAAATGTTTGATATTCAGAAATATAGTGAGGTTAAGCTTAACAGCCTAGGTTGTATGGTAATTACAATAAGCTTCTCTTCTGGAGGGTTGACAACCTAAGTCTGCAGACCAAAATTAGAGAAAAAGGAGGGCCGCAAGGAAAGCCAACATTTTGGCCCTAGCCTTCCAAGGTCAATTAAGACTCAGGATATATGAGAACTTGTACTGTAACATCATGTAATTCAGTAGTTTCCCAAATTTTCTGATCAAGGAGATTATGGGGCCAAAGAGGAAAACGATCAATGCTGTAGAGTGTGCCTAAGGAGAGTCACATGGAGAGAAAACATTCTCTCAGGCTTTCACAGAGAGCACATTGGCCAAGCAATGGCCGTGACTCATCCACATGGCTGACACTGACAAAGGATCTACATTCTGAGGTACAGGATCTCAGGATAAATCCTGAGGGGATTTCACTGACCTTATCAGACCCAAAAGCTATAATTCTTGTTGCATAGGTCCTACTTTACCTTGGTCTTAACCATCTAGCAGAAAAGTATAAAAATGAAATATAAGAAGTAAAGCCATGGTATTATGTTGAGCTGTAGGGGACTCAGGTCAACAGTTTCTGACATTGCCAGTCAAGCGGAAGACCTAATACTATTATGGGCTACTGGACTCTTTTAGAATATTTTGCTGAGTTTACACACTTATAATATTCAAATAATGGAACTTAACCAAAAAAGGAGATACAGATAAATGTCCATTTTTTATCTGTGTATTCAAAGTGGTTAAGATAGATATATAGTTACATTCTCTTAATGAATAGAGGGATTTGTTCTAATGGTGTTAGAATATCATGTCCGCATCTTGTACAGCATTTAACCACTAGGAAGAATGTGTGCAATGTGTTAATTATTGAAACTGTCCTACCAATTTGATTTAAAAAAAAAAGTAAAATAAAATAAGTACAAAATTTAATGAATAGTATCTAGTAAATCCAAAGTAATAATTTCTTGAAACCTATCACTTCCTCAGTGTTTGAGTTAATCTTACCAGTATTTATGTTTTTGAGGGTATTTGCACCCATCAGATGTGTCAGGCAAACAGCTCATCATGGTAGGCTGCTGGGCAGCCACACGTCTCAACCAGCTTCCAAGTTCATGGGTATCTTAGGCTGATAGCTTGAAACTGGCCATGGTGGAAATCAGCAAACATTATAATCCTGGCTTTTTCTTTAAGCTGTTGTTAAACGTTTTGCCGTAGGCTGCTCATAGTGTTTTTAGAATTCGTCATCCTTAAGAACAAAGCGTTAAGTACATATATGTCATAGGAAGTGTGACATATATTTATATATCACAGTGTAAATAGGTTGTGTGTGTTTGTATGTATATAAACAAAAGAGCCGGGTTAGCAAAGAAAGCTCCCACAATCTTTATTCAAATTTATTTCTGAATTCTTCATTCATTTTTCCCTGCCTGTGTGTGTTCCTCCCACTGTCCTTTATGTATTTATTTATTTATTTATTTAGTATTTAGTACAGGGTCTGCAGGGTTTCACTACGCAGATCAGACTCGTAGTGATCCTCCTGTTTTCAGCCTCCCAAGCGCCAGGATTACAGGTGCGCACTACCACGCCCAGTCTCCACTCTCCTTTAGTTTTACTTCTTCTCTTCATCTTTCTTTGCCTTCCCTTACCCCCAGACCTGACCTGCTTTGTATGCGGAATCACTGATGTCACTTCCTGTCTTTCCTCCTAACCTGCTGGCCTGACTCGAAGCTCACCCCGTCTGATCTGAGATCAGGTACAGTGTGCCCTGACTTAGCAGTACATCTCCAGCACCAAGCACTGAGCCCTCCACAAGGTCTTCCTTAAAGAATTGGTGCCCTGCGGCTGCCTCGGAGTGCAGGCAGAGACCTGGTGTACGTAGAAGGTGCAGGATGCCCGAAGATCCTGTCTCCGCCCGCTCTCGCACACTGGCTGACTCCAGACAGTCAAAGGTACAGCGAGGCACCGTGGCTTCCAATACTGCTGCCCTCCTGACCACCCTAGGATTAACTAAAAAGCTTCTATAGAAAATGGTCCAGAGAGTATATTAGATTAAATAATGTCAAGCCAATGTAAACAGCTGCCGTCTGTTCTGTGGAGAAGTATGCAAATACAATGACTCAGCTGTGGTTCTTGCTGGCCGCCAATTCTAGATGCTCTTGGTCATTCTCCTCCTCCCTCCCCTGCCTGTGTCTAGTCGCGAATTTTCCTGTGTGGCAGCTGCTGTCCATCTGCCTCTAGTTTTGAGAATCTGATATTCTTCTGTCAATGGAATGACCTGCTCTGATTCCTTTCACAACTAGAAATCCCTCTGTCCCATGGCCTAATTCAGTTTTTATTAATTTGCCTTTTAATGAAGAACTTTAAGCTCTAGCTCTACCACATCTTGGCTGTGTTCTATTTTAAATTATAGGTTACTATTTTGCCCTAGTTCAAACTACCAGTGATATGTAGATTTTTGAGTTGCTGTTGAATATATAAAAACACCAATTTGCTACAGTACAAGTACCTAAAATCATACTTCTAGTAAACGAAGTCATTTAGGGATTCTTAACCTTATTTATGCTATGAGAAAACTTCAATTAACATGATGATGTTAGAGACAATATTTTTCATGATAAGATACAACTTATTTTGAAGAGAAAGCAAAGATCATGGAGATATGCTGAGGTTTTAATAAAGAAAATCTTTGCCTTGTCCAGAGCACTTAAATTCTAGGACACTTAGGTGAAAGAGAAGAGTGGGATGCCCAGATCTGGGCAGAGCACAGGTTTATCTTCATGACTGGAGCATCTACATGGTCCTCACTTTTGGGTAGTGAACTGCTAATTTTGGCAGAGGGCTCTCCAGTAGTAGGCTTGGATATCACCCAAAATCTTCTAATCATCAGAAAGTCCAAGGAAATGTTTTAAAGGGGTAGTTGAGTATTTTCACATGTACTCTGTTATGGAATTGAAGTTTTATATAAGTTTACTGTTACTTTTCATTTTGTAGAACTACATATTAGCTACATATTACATTTCACTTTGTATCGCTCCAAAGGCTAATTGTCCAATTAAGTAACTGCTAGGTTCTTCTTTAGTCCACACTGACAGTACTCCCATTTGAGCTAGTCAACAAAGCACATAAATATTTAACATCTCCTGAAATAACATCCCAGTGAGAAGAGATACTACATAATTCTATCCACTATTGTGACTGAGCACAAATTCACCAGGTTAAATATCAAAGATACATTGGGAAGGCCCCAAAACTAAGAAAAGAAATTATGTTCTTTGTTGTTGTTGTTGTTTTTGTTTTTCTTTTGTACCAGATATTCAACTTGAAACCTCATGCTTTCCAGGCAGGCACGGTACTGTCGAGCAAAAAAGAAAATCCCTGGCAAAAAAGAAAATATTAATTCAATGTAGTCCCAGTGCTGGGGAGGATGAATACAGGAGGATCACTACAAGTCTGAACTGTGTAGTGAGACACTACCAAATACATAAAAGTGAATATTAATTCAATGAACTGTAAAAGATTCTGAAATTAAAGCAGGAAACATTTTAAACACAGATGAGACAGTGTTTAAATAACCTAACTATGACCTTTAAAGTAACCACCAAAATGTACTACAATATTTTTTAATTCATTTACAGAAAGATCTATAAGTATAGATTGCAGAAAGAAAGATTCTGAAATTTAAGCAGAGAATCTAAAGGAGTTTTTAAGCATATGACTTTGGCCTCAGTCCCAGTTCATCCCTCCCGACCCCGGTGTTCCTTATGGATACAAATAGTTCAGGACCCGTAACTAACTCTTTCACTGTGGATAACATATCTGAGTATACAAATACGTAATGGAGGTAATAAAATGAAACTCCAAGATACAACCTTGACCTTAATGTCATAATCGCATAAAGTTTTTTATTTTAACAATTAAATATTTTCATCTTAAGACTTTACGGCCTAAATCATCTTAAATGAGCTATGGATTGACATGAACTGTTTCCCTGGGGCAGTTGGGCTGCTTTTCAGGTTAAGGTGGTTCAGCACCTGGCTCAGGAGTGGCCATCTGGAGGGGTAATTTAATTGTGCGACAGAGCCTGCTATTGTCCCAGCTGCACAGCAGATGGTTCAGTGTGCAGAGGGCAGCGGTGGGGGGCCAGCCCCTCTCTCTGTCCCGTCTTTGTTTCCATTCATTTACTACTGTGAGATCAAAAACCATTCCCTGGTATCCATGCTTCCCTGACCCCCAAGGAAGTCCTGTCTCTCTGTGTACTAAAATAGTCTAAGGACTTCCACATTTATTTGAAAGAAAGTTCAGGGGAAGGGCGGGGTGAAGTCTCCTGAAGAACAGGTGTTGCAGTGTGTTTGAATGGGGGACCATCTGCTAGGTCATGGGAACATGCTGGGCACAGCTGGCTTCCTGCTGCCCCACAGTGTCCCTGGTTAATTTATCACAAAAATCTATTAACACCATGGTTGTAGGGCATGGTGCCCAGCGTGGCATGGAGCTGAACTCAGCACTGCAAATACTTCTTGTTCGTATGGCATAACGTGAGGCTGAAAGGGTGACGGTCATGTCCGGGAATTTTTGCTTCTCATTCATTACTACTTCCTAATGCTATAAAACCTGTTATTTTCTCTTTTATACTGTGAGGATCCAAAGACAAATCTTGAGAAGTGTAGGATCTCCTCCACTTCAAAATACAGTGCAATCAACCAATATTCTCTGTAAAAGCTTGTCTCCTAAAGATCATATTATCATTAAGTCTTTCATTCTAGTCTAGATGATTCCATTTTAACCCAGAATTTTGTATGGTGTTACCAAAAATTCAGTATTCTATTTCACAATGCAGTAGGTATCCAAAATGAGTTGCTTTGTCTTGACTTCCTTTGAGTGACATTTTGTATCTTACAAGTTCTTGTTCATATCTTTGTGGGGAGTAGGTATAGCGCTATGAAAAGCCATTATCAACTTTTTTGAAGGATGCTATGTGTTATTTGAGAAATCTATGTACTACTCTTAGGTCTTTCAGGCAGGCTGGTAAATAAGTTCTCTCTCTCATGGAATATAGATGACAAACTATGGGACACAATTAGTGGGGGAAATGTTATAATTGGATCACGACTTTTTTTCCCCAAACTGAACATATTTTTCTAAAGAGAATACAAAATAGTAAAAACAAAAACATTAGAAGTGATATAGAATTTCATTAAACAAAATAATAGGAATTTGATAATGATTGCTGTATTACATAATGTTGTCTTCAAATTAGTTTTTAGATCACCAGATGTAAGTATGCAGCATTAGAAAAAAAAAGTTATAAGAAATAAAAAGAAAGAAAATTTAAGCATTAACTGCTCCCTTCAGTAAAACAGCAGCAGTCAACAGTACAATTATCGAAGTCATCTTGTACATATATATAAACATCATTTTCCATATTATTTAAACATAGGAAGTAGCTTGAAAATATGAGTTGTGATTTAAAGAGCTATAGTAGATATTTAAACTAAAAATTAAAAAAATTATTACTGTACAAGACCTTGTCATTCAACCCTCTCAAAATATCAAAATATCCCCCATGCTGTGAACACACTTATTGTTTTTGACACTTTCTGAAGTGTTCCTGGAAATCTTTTGTGGGTACCTTTATGTGGCTGTCTCAATATTCTAAATTTAGTTGACACACTTTTGGCAATTCCTGTCAAATAAAAACATCATGGTGCATCCTCATCCACTTTATTTAGAAGATCTGGCACAGTGTAACTTCCGTCTCTTCCCCAAAGTCAAAATGACTATGACAAGCAAACATTTTGACTTAACTCAGGATGTTCCGGCCTCCATGACAGGGCAGCCAGACACTCACAAAGGAGGACTCTAGAAGTGCCCCAGAAAGTGATAAGCATGGTGACATCCTCATGCTCAAAGAGAGGAGTATTTTTGTGGGGATTAACGGTAGATATATGTTGTACTACCATAATTTAAAAATAAAACCCTTTTTAAGTCACCATAGTTTTTGATCACACCTTGTACAAACTGAACTGAAGGAACAACCAGATTCATAACAAATTGACAGGTCTCGTAGTTACCAACTCTTTCCTATAGACAATATCTGAAAACAGCAATTTTCTCTGTTTCCCTTTGTTAAACCCTTCCAGTTCTCCCAGGGATTAGTCATGACTTGTTTAACTCTGTGGACACACTTTGAGACCTGTGTTACTAGACAGCTTCATTTCTGACAGTACTTACACAGATCTCCATGGGCTCGGACATCCACCCACCTTGGCTTCTTGCCGCAATCCAGACACAAGGTAAACATGAAATGTCCAGGGGATGCTGCTGGCATAGCACGGCATTCTGATTTAAAGAAAACTTTTATCAATAAGTAGAAGGAGCGCACACTAAAATAATAATGTCTAGTATAGAATTTAGAAACCAGTAACAAAGCACGATGTGCATTGTACATAAATGTGTGTGCTATATTTTGTATGACTGGCAACACCAAAGGTTTATTTATAGAACAAACCAAAACCTATGCATCATGGAGTGCAATACAATTTTAACTAGGTTTGGTATAGTGAGACAATAGGAATTTTTCATCTCTACTATAGTCTTGGGGACAATGGTTGTGTATGTACTCCATCCTTGGCCAAATGTAATTGCGTGGTACATCACTGCCTACAGATGAGCTGTGATACTGGTCATAGATCTAAAGAGCAGAAATAGCATTGACAGCATAGCTATTTGGCTGTATGTTCTATCTCAAAATTCAAGTCACAGACCCAGGCTAACCTTTTCCCTCCTGTAAAGGATACAGAGATGGAATTAGATGACTTGGCTCTGGCAAGTTGGGAAGAGTGTTTTGCAAATACCCTGTGTTCTAATGCATCTTGAATTCCCATCCTTCCCCTTGTGACTCAAGACAGGATGGACCTGGGGCTTCAGGCAACAGCTACTGCAAAGGAGAAAAAAAAAAGGCAGGAGAAGGCAGGAGCCACAATCCCAGCCAGAGCAGTCCATCCTGGGGAGAAGCTCCCCATCACACTGTGTACAAGGGAGTCTGGCCCAAGGGGAGGTCCCATCTACAAAAATTCCACCTGAGGATGACAGCACAAAAAATCCAACCTCCAAGAAAAACCCTGCTCTTCTTCATAAAATGCTAGTGAATCCACAGGGCTCACTCTTTAAGCTTCGGCCTATGATTGTAACCACTGTCCAAGGAACCACCATGTATAAGTAGTAAAATAACATTATAAGGGTTTGTTAGCTGCTCCATTGTTAAGGAACACGATTCTATGAAGACTTCTCCTGAAGTACAGAGATTATTAAAATTAGATAAACTCAAAATACTTCTAAAAGCAAAAAAGTAAATACTTTGAAGATGTCACTTGCAGTTTATCGGGAGGAACGGGGATCTGAGCTGTTGCTCAAAGGAAGTAATCTTTTACACAAGCATAGAGAGACATAAAAATAGAGAATTGAGCAGTGGCTCACAGCCAATTTTATATAATTTGAATGGAGAACAAACTGTGCCTCCCATCCATGCTTAGAAAATAGCATCCTGCCTGAATGGAAGAAGAGGTAAAAGTGATTTATGAGGAACGTTTACAGAAAACCGGCTTTCTGGGAAGCAAATGAATAGCAAACAATGAAACAGTTGTAGGGTGAATATTAAAATCCAGGAAAGAAAATCCAGAGCAATATACACTGAAACAGGGGCCAGAGATGAATAGGCGGGACAATTCCAGATCAATACTTATCTCAGACTCTTTGTACTGAAGCGACCATAACTAAGTATTCCTTTTATTTTTCCAACATAGACAAAGTATAGCTGCCAGTAACTTGATCTTGAAGCTATTATGTCTTCCTTTGTATTTAGTACACTTAATAAGCAACAAAAGTCTCAAAGAAAAAACACCTATCAGAGGGAATGTTCCTAGCTGCCTAGTACCTTCAAGTTTAGAAAAACTGAGGTAACTGAACTGATGCTTAGAAACATGGTAATTTTAATCCAGCAGCTGTGTTCTAGGACCAAGGAGACACCATCTGCCAGCTGCTACTTTGGAGATGTACAAGGGTTATCTTCACCTAGGACTGTGTTCAATCTTTGAAACCCATTGCCAGCTGTGCAAGTAAAGCTGGTGTGTGTGTGTGTGTGTGTGTGTGTGTGTGTGTGTGTGTGTGTGTGTACATGTGTGTATGTGTTTTCCTGACACCGAGTTCCTAAAATTCTTAATTTTCTAAGCAACAGGTATACTGGGAGCATCTTTTGATCTACTATTTAGTTCTGGCGTCTGGTTTTTTAATTTAATTTCTTAACTTTCCTGGATGTTAGGGGCATTTCCTTATTCTAATGAAATGATTCCAGCTGGGCTTCTGAATAAGGACTGGACACCAGAATAACCAAGTTGTGATGAGAAATTTCTCCTCTGTCTTCCAGAGAAGAGATGTGATGGCCTTTGTGAGGGCCATTAAATAGTCTCTAATCTTTAGGATTTGGAAAATTATTAGTTTCTGAGCATGCAGAGGTCCCTGGAAGGCGAGGCACCCAGGAGGGCATGGAGGCCTCATTTCTTTTCCTTCATGCCTTGTTTGATGCAATGGTTCCACTATCCTCTGCAGCATCCTTAGTAATAGACTCATAAATGCAAGTGAACTGTGCCTCTGAGTTCTGTGAGCCATCCTAGCCAGGTAATTGGACTTAAGAAAGGGATTTTGCAGACCCCTAATTTATAGCTGGTTGGTCAGAGGTTCTGAGGACCTGGACTTATGATTGGCACCGCAAGTGGGGCAGTCCTGTGGAATCACCCCCTGGGGTGCACTGAGGCAGCAATTGAGACTGAGCATGGTGGCACACGCCCATAATCCCAGCTCTTGGGAGTCTGTAAACAGACGGATCACTACAAGTCCGATCTAATAGTGAGATCCTGTAGACCATTCCCTAAAATACAAAAAAATAAAAAAAAAAGAATTTAATGCCCCCCAAAGGGAGAAATTATATATTAATACATTGCACCAATAAATGCCTCTAAATTAGAGTATCTCATTATACATGAAAGTCCTCTAATTTAGCTAACAGACAGACAAGAGGTTCTGTATCTTTATGCTGCATACTTTTAAAAAACTTTCTCTTAAAATTCTCTGACTTAGGATCAAGGCACACAATATGTACACCGCCAATGTTGACAAGGACTGTGGAGGTCTATCAGGCATCTGAAATAAACTCACCCACTCTTGGCCTCACCTGGGATAATTACTGTGGGAGCTAATAATTCGACATTCACCCACTTGCCATTTTTACTTGGTCTTTCTTCTGACATGGGGTGGCATTTACTGTTAAGGGTAATGTTCCCTTTCGAAATAATACATGAAAAACAGCCAGAAATTATTAGCCACATGGGAGAATTGGATTATAGCTAGGAAGCCTTGGAAATTTAGAGCATTCCATAGGAACCAAGCTCCCCAGAGACTCAGCCATCTACAGTCTCTTATGTTCTTGTTTCTTCTCGAAGGTTCTGCTTTTCCTCAACCTGGAAAGCCCTGCTTTATCTCCTGTGGGCTATGGATGGGTAAGAAAAGAGCAAACATGTAACCAGCTCAATCAGAAAACTGTCAAATAATTTCAAATATAATTTCCATGCACAGTCATTTGTTTTGGTTTGGGTTTTTTGGGGGGGAGTGTTTGTTTGTTTTTTGTCTGTTTTTGATGTTGGGAATTAAACACGGGGCCTCTAGTATGCCAGAAAAATGTTCTATCACTAAGCTACACTCCCAGGCCCTTGAAATGATTCTTGAAGGAATCTATGCCCTGAGAAGCTACAGAAAGAGGAGCTAAATGGTTGCAGGAAAAATTTGAGCAGGTCATGTGAAGCATTTCAGAGAGGAAAGATTGATTATACACTGCAAGTGAATGTCGAGCAGGCCATGGGAGAGCTACTTAACAGATGTTTAAACATTTACCAAAAGTGTGACAGTCTACTTGTTGGAGGACTGTGGCAGTTCCAGATTGATGCGCTACTGGATCGAAAGTGCTTGCTGTACTGTAGGATGGTGGCTCAGTGGGAGAGCGTATGCTGACCATGCATGATGCTTGGCTTCAATCCCAAGCACTTGAAAAAAAAATCTATAAAGCATAATTATCTATGAAATGCTTCTAGTCTATCTTTTTTTTCTTTTTACTTATTTATTGGGTACAGGGTCCCACTATGCAGTTAAGACTCATAGTGATCGTCCTGTTTCAGCCTCCTCAGCACTGGGATCATAGGCGTGCACCACCATGCCCAGTTTTGGGTCTAGCCCAGCGTGTCCAGGGTTCTGGGGCCAGCATGGCATGCAGTACCGGGAATTGAACCGGGGTCTTTGCACTTGCCTGGAAGGTTCTTAGACTATTGAGCTATCTCCCTAACCCATGGTTTATCTTTAGGAACCAATAAAACAAACTTGTGTTTATAAGAGATATTCTAAGCATAAAGTACTTGTATGCTGATATAACTGCATTTTTTTAGTCCAATTGAAAGTAGGTGGCTGGCCAAATAGCTCAGAGAGATGGTTTGATCCCTGGGCCTGCCATGCCAGTCTCATCTCCAGGGCTTGCTGAGACAGCAATTGAGATGGTGTGATAGCACGCACCTGTAATCCCAGCACTTGGGAGGCTGTAAACAGGAGGATCACTACGAGTCCAATCTAGTAGTGAGACCCTGAACAGCCTGTAGACCCTTCCCTAAAAACTATTTTAAAAAGAAAGAAAGAAAGTAGGCATGAATGGAACAATAAATTTCTTATACTATTTCCCAAGGGTAATAGATTCAAAAAAGAAAAACAACTTTTCTCAGATCAGCAAGAATATCTTGCATTCCTCAGACAAATTTATTCATCTGTTTTCTTTTCATTTGGTACTTTAGTTTGCCAAAAGGTTATCTCATAACACATCAAAACAAAGTATGAAATAAATGAATGCATAAGTAAGTGAAGGTAATGAATAATTAAACTCTGGAATATCTAAAGCAGAAATTATAAAAGTCACAGGCTTAAAAACCCCAGTAATCCCTGGCACCACATGTTGAATGGCTCTGCCCACACTGAGTCAGTACTGAGTCCAGGTGTGGTGGCGCAAGCCTATAATCCCAATGCTAAGGAGGCTGAAAACAGGAGTATCATGGAGTCCAAGCTGCATAGTGAGACTCTGTACCAAATGCATTTAAAAAAAAAAAATCCCCTGTAAGATAAATATTCGTTTTTCAACTCATTGTACCACAGAGAACTAAGTTGTTACCTGTTACAGTTTGTATCCAGAGGTCCCCACAAAGCTTCAGGAAATCAGAGTTTTCTTCAGTGGTGGCTGTATCTAGACTGTGTGATTGATTCATACATCAATGCTGGGACCAAGGGTACTGGGATTAAGGTGGATGATCATGGGATCAGTCAGTCACTGATTGGATTGGCATTACCTAATCCCCATAGAATGGTGACAATATAAAAGGGACAGAAAAAGGCTGTTGAGTCTCTCTTTCTCTTGTTGCTTTGCTGTCTTCCATTGCCGTAGCATGGAACCACCTTGCCTTGGAGCCATCTGAGGACGGACTCAAAGCACCACAACCTGTGAGCTTAAATACACTTTTCCTCTCGTAAGATTTGGGCGTGGAGTATTTTTGTCTCAGCAACAAACAAAGTAATTAAGAGAGCCCTGAATCATGACTTAGAGCATTTTTTAAAAGGAAGTGCCAAACTAATTTAAGATTTCTTTCTTT
>NW_004524678.1:3803285-3811143 GCF_000260255.1 Octodon degus
TGATAGAGCATTTGACTACCCTTAGGTTTAGTCCTCATCACTCAAAATTATTTTTAAAACATTAAAAAGCAAAAAGAATTTTCTCTAATGAATAGTCTTGCTATACCACTTGGGTTAGCACCATAAACTATGAAATCATGCTGCTGTTACTCTGGTTTTCAGATCTGCAAATGGAAATTGAACTGAAGATGCTGCTGGTAGGTCAATCAGATTTAAAAGCAAGAGCAGATTTTGCCGAAGGTGAGGAGCAGAGGTTGCTAGACTAAAACACAGGTCATCCAGTTAGATTTGAATTTCAGATCAGTAATGAACAGTTTTTAGCATAATCACGTCCCAGTTATTACATAGGACATGTAGTAAAAACTTATTTGCTGTTTAGCTGAAATTCAATTTAACAGTTTGTCCTCTATCTTTGTCTGCCAAATCTGGCAATCCTAAGTAAGAAGGAAAGCTGAAAGATCTCATTCACTTGTTTTTCTCAAGCCGGGGGAAAAAATCACAACCACTTTACCCAGCAACGACAATGTAACCACAGTCAAACAACTGTATGGAGTTTTGAGTTCTTCCAGATAGTGATTAGAACTGAAATTGATTAATAAAAAACGAGGAAAACAGATAAGGAAGTATCCCAGCCCTTCAAGAAACTGAGGGAGATAGAGAAGGAACCAAGAAGACAAGACAGAAGAAAATACAAGGAAGAAGAAGGAAGGAAAGAGGACAAAGAAAGAGAGAAAGAACAGAAGAAAGACTGAGCCTTGCTGGAAACGACTGAGCCGTGTTCTCCACTCGGTAGAAGCAGGACGAATTCAAAGTCCACCAGAAGAAACCACGTGGCTGGGCCGTCTATAGCTCCACGACAAAAATGGCTTTTATCTCAAAGATCGTGATCAAACAATCATATGAAAAAAAAAAGAATCTAGTAAACTCATCATCCCGTCCTCAAAGAAGAAAGGGGCTGAGCCCTTAGGTCTATGCTCCAGGTAGTCCTAGGCTCAGAGTGATGTCTCACAGCGAAAGACGCTTCTCAGGTAGGAGTCTAGGGCGTGGCTGCTCGGGCTGGGGCAGGAGGCCTGAGTTGTTCATCACAAAGCACCCAGGGCTTGTGCAGAGCAGTTCCTAGAGCCTGGCAGGTAGACTGGCCTTCTCACGAGAATTCCAGCAGGTTTTCAACACGACAGCCTAGACCTGAGGTTAGCCTGAGGCCAGCGCTGCCTCTCAGGACCCGTATGTAGACGTTCTGGTGGGTTTTACCCAGATCTATGTATGTACAGCGTACGAGGAGGAGCGAACGGTGAAGAACTTTACTGTTGTAGCTTTCCGTAATAGCCCATATTACGCTTCCCAAGCACAGTGCATGCTTTTCTTCCACCCTCTTTTTTCTGGCTCTCCGGAGCCCGTTCCCCTCAACTCTTCACTTTTATTTTGTCCAATAAACTTTGTCACTGTTCTTTTTTTTTGGTTTTGTTTTGTTTTTGCTTGTTATGTTTTTATTTTGTTTTGTTTTGTGTTTGTTTCATCCAGATCTTTGAGACGAGAAGAACCTATAATCTAGCTGCAGAGGGCCAGGTGGGTAATTCCACCTGGCCACCAAAAGTGGACAAGCCACTTCTCGAAGCAGGCTATCCAATAACTCTTCTGTAGCTTTCTCTGTATCAACCATCTCTGAAATAAGCTTCTCCAGATGTGTGGTAAACATTTGTCTGTGACCAGAGAAATTGTAGAAGTAAGAAGATGTCAGCTGAAAAGAGATCAAACTGTACCCATAGATAGCCATTGCTACACCATTAAGGGAAAACCAAAGCTGCTTAATAGAAGTAAGGCCAGGCCGACGTAGATGAGCTGAAGTCCGCAGCAGCCTCTGCTGTAATTGAAGTTGCTGGTTACCTCCGTGAGCAGATCAATGAGCAAGGTTACCATTGCCTGTGTCCTAATAAAACCACCACCAACTGCTCTAGAATTGGAAAGTTCTGAAGGTTTCTTGATCTAAAAATGTCTTCTTAAGTGGGTACAGCGACTTCATCTCAGTATCTCAGGCACTGCACTTCTTAAGCAACAAGGGAGAAAGGAGCTTGGGGGAGGTTAGGAGGAGAGCCACTTCATCCCAGCCCTTCTGGGGTAGACCGCTTACTCGGGCTGCTTTCTCCCCGGGGACTTCCTGCCTATGCTGGGAAATTCTTCATCTGTGGGGTCCAGGCCTTCCTGTGACCGAGGCCAGACACTCGTTTCCACCTTTCATGCAAGCAGGCACCAGTGAGTGAAAAGCCATCCTAAATGGACTCATGCAGCTCCTTAGATCAAAACAGGCAGTCCACCTAAACTAGGGCGGCACAGATGTATGCTGGGAGAAGTGACTGCAGAGACGAGTTTCCTCAAGCATTTTCTGGGGCAGCTGAGATGACTCCATCTGGTGACACCCCGGGGGTGTTCTATGCTAGGATATTAGTCTGGGCTGTATCACATCATCTGATATGCTTCCTGTTAGAATGAATTTCTGTCACTTACTTCTATACTCGATACATTCTTTCTGCACAAAGCTACAATACAAGAAATGTAAAGATGAATTGGATGAACCCCATTCTCAAGCAGTTTACAGGATAGTGGGGACAGGGTAAGTAACCACAATATTCTGTAGCCTCTGAGACAACGGAAGAGTAATGGACAGAACCTTTGAGACCCAGCTGTGGAGGCCCAAATTCTGGCCCACTCACCATTGTAAACTGCTTTTCCTTGGACAAACTGAGGCACCTCTGTGCCTCAGTTTCCCTATCTGTAAAGTGGAGATTGTCTGTGATTGTCTTACAAGGTTTTGCGGTGCAGGGTCCCTGTTGCCTCCATCTCCACCCACTCCTCTTGGCATTTCTGGGCCTGATGCTGCTCCACTAGATTCTAATTTTCTGACTCCTTTACAGTGCAGTCACGTGACTAAATGTTAGCGAGTGGAACCAGAACCAAAGTGATGTTCACAGTTTCGGCTTTCTTGGCTTGAAAAGAATTCTTTAGCCTGAACTTACCCTTCTGTCTTCCTTTTCCACCCAGCTGTATGGAAATGACTGTGGGGGCAGAGAGGCAATGGTGGGCCAGAACCCTGTGGGTGGCAGAATCGCCGTGGAGCATGACAGTGCATTGTCATCAGTGGACCGTTTGAGGGAGACATCAGTATCTTTATTCTCTAGGCTTCTGCATCACTGGGAATCTTTGTCACAACAACTCTTTTTTATGCTAACTGCTGCAGTTCTGATGAGGATTAAGTACACATATTTTATGTGTAACTCACAACAGCATCCGATTTGAAGCACATACTTAAGTGTGTTTTAGTTAGGGTCAGACCCCAGCCCTCTTGTGGTATAAAGACACTGAGGCCCTAATAGATGAGCCACCTGGGTCATGGCTGCTGTCCCTTATCATTTTCATAGCACTGAAAAGATCTACCAGGGAATAGGGAGTGGGTGCTTTTGTGTGTTCCGAGTTGGGGCCCATGGAGGGGCCACACGAGGAGCCTAGGCTCGCTGACACCGAGTCCACTGGGGCAAGAAGAAAGTGAGGCAAAGGACCACGGAGCTTTGAATCAGGGACAGGCCATGTGACTCGTAGAACTGTAAGGACAAGTGAGGGACAGTGCAGTGAGGGACAGTACAAACAGAGTTCAAGAGCTAGGAGGTGTAGTCCCAGCAGGGAATTGTGGGCTTAACGCAAAGTCTGTCTCAATCTTTTTCCTCCATGGTATGTACATATTTATTTTGAATTTCAGTTTAATATTCAAGGGATCTCCACATAACCTCCTTAAGGAAGTAAATAGTTTTATATCAGCAGTCATGTCATTCCGTTATACTGGACTAGCAAAGAGATGTGCTCAGTGAATAGTCTATTTGCTCAGACCGACTGTTCAATGCCTGTACAGGTAGCTTTTCCAGGTTTGGTTGTCTATGGTGCTACAGTTGACCTGAGATATGTGGGTCTGCTCTAAAGCAGTAGTGGTGACCTCTAGAATTACCACGCAAAAGGAGAGGAGAACTAGGGTTCTCAGAGCACCCACCAATATACATTTGACATTGACAGCATATTCTTTACTTCCAATAACTCATGACATTTTATTACCCCAATTTTTAAGATGAGAAACCTAAATCGCAAAGGAGTTATATAACTTCTTAAGGTTACAGATTTAGCAAGTGGAGGTACCCGCTGGTGTTCGTGTCCAACTCATTTTGACTGTGAAGTCTATACCTGTACCATTCTGTCTTGAGGGTACACCCCTGAAGGTCCTGCCATCCAGGTGAAGCTGAATGTCCTCCACAAAATGGGGTGATAGTTGCTGAACCCATGTAACTAGATAATATATTCATGAAGAACAGTGCTTAGCACATAGTAGATGTCGAATCACATGACGGTCCCTACTTGATACATTCTGTATGTAACTTAAGTTGGTAAAGATTCAATGATGTTTCATTGAATCTGAAAACCTGAGACTGACTTTTCAGTCTGGTCAGGCTCTTTGAGCTGGGCGTGGACACCTTGGACTGCTTGTTCCATTTTGGTATTAAGTGAAGAATTGCTATTAAATAAAAGGAAATGTGACAATGGTCTCTTCTTGGTTGTTCCAGAAGGTAAACAAGGGTGACTCAGTGCAAGTTACTGAGAGACAGACTCCAACCATATTAGAAAAGAGGGAGAATCACACTCATCATATGTTTCCCAAGGAAGTAAGAGAGTAAGAGTCATTGAATGCATCCCAGCTGACCAGGGTGTCATCTAGCAAAGGTGGTGACAGAATCCTGTGACAGCATCCTGCCCTGGGCAGTGACATGGGACTACAAGGATCTGATCCATTGTCTTTGCTAAATCTCTCTGACTTCTTGGTAGGTTGGAGAGAACAGTTCTATCTACTTCCTGGGTAACTTCAGGACGCCTCAACCCTGAAATGTGTATGGATTATGCTGGCTGGGGGCTGTTTTCCTTCTTCAAGAGCCACTTTTCCCATTTGTCTTTCCCTGCACCTTTGGAGGGAGGAATCGTGTTGAGCATCTGCTCCGGGATGCATGTCCTGTCCTCCAGCTATGATGAACACCCCCGTTCCTGTGGGGGTGGGAGGTTTGGCTCTCCTTTTAGAAATTCCCTTCTGTGCTGAGCTAATCACACCCTCGGTACATTTCACATCTTATTTTTAGGAGCAAAGCATAAAGAATCCCAGCACCAACAGCAGTTTCTGTGGCAACCTGTATCGCCCCCCTTGCTTGTCCAGCTGTGCAGAATTAAATTCTAAAAGAGGCCATTTTACATCATGTAAAGGAGATTCACAGCGAAGGTCCTTTATAACTAAAGGTTTTCTTCTAAGTTAAGAGAGAGCTAGATGGGAATTTGGTTGGGGGTGGGTGGGTGAACAAAAGACACAGAACCTTTTACTTAGAACAAGAACTATTATAAAATCCCAGGTGTGCACAAGCATGCCCTAGTTGCCTTGATTTTTTTTCCCTGCAGGACACCATGTTAGACACAAAAATAGCAGTTAGACCAATGGAAACTAGGTTTGAATATTTATATCAGAGGGGTTTGTTGATAAGTTCTTCCATCGCCCTCCCTTCATAACCTTCCGGGCTGGGCTAGATTACACTTCAGTGTGATTCTCACAGTTTCTTGAATAACTCTTTCAAGTCAACTATCTCAGCTCCCAGAGGGAGTTTGCCAACCGCCCTCTTCCTAACACCTTCCACACAGGCAGGGTCTTCCAGGGCCAAGCCAGATGAGGCGGAGACCACAAAAGCAGCTCCCTCAGAATGCAAAAATGGGGACACCAAAAGACCACTGGCCACAGATGATCCCTCCCAAGTCTATGCCACATCTTGGATTACCATTACAGACACTCATTTGGGTTAAGTTATTCGGTACCATGAGATTCTGAGAAATTGCAAGAATGCTGCTGGGAAGAGTAACATTTTATAACCATATTTTGTATTCTACTTGCTTCTAAGAAAACAGGAAGCATCTATATGAAAAAAGAGCTCTATCCCAGGAAAATTTGTACAGACAGCAATAAACATGAGCTGAAATCTAGACTAATATCATTATTATGTTTAAAAATTAATTGAGCTCCAAGTTTCCTGAGGCCTCTATAACTAAAAGCAATATTTTTCTTATAATGCATCACATAATCATCAGTTGTTAAAGGGAAAAACATCAACAGTCCAGAAAGAGACTCGCAGCCTCTTGTTTTCATGTTGAAAAGACTACCAATCTACTGACCTTACTAATAGCTACCTGAAATTTTGCACTGAGGGTTTCTGGAAAGTAATGCTCTTTGCTTCCTGGGAAAATTCTCCCCACACCAAATGCTTTCTGTTGATGCTCTTCTGAAATTGTGTTATTCTTCATCTAAATGCCCCACATTTCCTTACCCAGAAGGCCTGACTCATTGTCTTACCTGACAAATGCTAGCATATTTCATGGAGGAATTTAGCCCACTCACATTTATTTTAACAACCTGTATACATAGTCATATTCTTTTTTATCTTGCATTCTTCATTTTTCATTACTCTCTATTGTTTCTCCCTCTTTCCCGACTTGTATCAGACAAACTAGGTCAGGACCTTACCTACAGTCACCTCTTAGGACATTCCTATGCAACACACCAGCAATGAGACCAGTTATTCAAAACACAGTCTGTGACATTCCATCTTTCCTTCTATAGCAGGGACACATTCTGTTAGGGTACTACATGGCAACACCACAGTCCTGGGACTCAGGATCTCCTCATCTGGATCCTGCTCCCTCACCCGTATCCACACTTCAGTCAGAGGAAAGGGGGAAGAGGAGGAGGAGGAGGAGTATGTGCCCTTTTTCTTTAGGTGGCTGACCTGGAAGGTACACACACCATCTCTGCATGAATCCCTATAATCAGAAATCAGTCACAGGCCACACCTGCCCTGAAGGGAGTCTGAGGTATCTAGACAACCCTGGAGGCCCTGTACCAAGCTACAAATCCTCTGACCACAGAATGAGGAGGCAAATGTTTGGGGTACCCAGCAGTCTCTGCTGCCGCTGAAATGTTGGCTTTCTGATTTGCTGTAAGCATTAACTAGCCACTAAAACCCCCCATCCAGTCAAAATAAAGCCGTTAGTATACTATCATGGTTTGGATATGTGTCTTCAAAGGTCCATGTGTTAATGGGAGGGGTGGAATCCCGATGAGGTGGGGTTCAGTGCGAGGAGCTTAGGTCTTGAGGGTGCACCCTTGGAAGAGACTGTGGGATCAGGCCTCTCTCTCTCTGCTTCTTGGTTCCTGATTCAAGCAGCTTTGTTCTGTCAGGAGCTCTTCCTGCTTAACACAATCCCCAGCCATTTCCGCCTCCTCATCTTAGATGGCTGCTTCTGAAACAATGAACCCAAATAAACCTCTCAGGTTTCCCAGGTATTTTGTTGTAGTAACACAAAGCTGACGAACTGAATGGGTATCTTCTTCCTTTGTCTTTTTAAAAGAGAATTAAAGAAACATTTTAAAATATTAGAAACAACACAGAATTGCACTAAGCGGAATGATAAGAATTCAACAATGATTGCTATATTGTATGTATATTGTTGTCTTCAAACTAGTTGTTCAGATTACCAGACATAAAGGCACATTCAGAATCCAGTTACATGTACCCGACTGTTACCTCCCGAGGCAGTGTATGCTCTGCTAACCCCCAGTATGGGTTTGCAGTGTCCCACAGCTTTTATTTAATTGATGTGATTATTTATTGATAATCATTTCTTAAGATATGGCCTCCAGACTTCTAGAACAACTCTCTCTCTCTCTGCGTCTCTCTCTGTCTCTATCTTTGTCTCTCTCTGTCTCTATCTTTGTCTCTCCCTCTGTCTCTCTGTCTGT
>NW_004524678.1:3811243-3812414 GCF_000260255.1 Octodon degus
CCTTCCTTCCTTCCTTCCTTCCTTCCTTCCTTCCTTCCTTCCTTTCCTCATTTTGTATATTTGGTACAGGGTCTCACTACATAGCTCAGACTTGCAGTGATCCTCCTGTCTTCAGCTTCCCCAGTGCGGGGATCACAGGTGTGTGCCACCACGCCCAGACTTAGTTGGCAGCTAAGCTCACCTCCAGGGGTGGGGCCAGCATGGCACATGGAACTGGGAATCGAACCCTGGTTCCTGCACTTGCCAAAGCAAGCATTTAGTCTGCTGAGCTGTCTTGCCGACCCCTAAGAAGATCTCAAATGAGAGAAGCACCAAGGGAAAAACTGAGATAAATTTGGAGTAAGAAGAAATCCGTATCACTGAGAGATTGATGCTCATTCTTCCCTTAATTATTTCAGGCAGAAATGTCTTCCATCACATAGATATGTTGAAGCCCAGTTGTCACTGCCCTAGAATTGAACACTGAATCTCTTGCATTTTTTTCTGCATGTGATCATCAAAACAGGACCCACTTTATTCTGGCTTCCTTCCCATTGCCTAGCTTGTCCCTGTGAAAGAACTCAAGGTGATCACTTTTCCTACAGAATTACCTGACTCCAATTTTTTTGTCTTCAGGGAAATGAAACCAGCCATCTAAGTAGGCACATATTAATCTTCTCTATACTAGCAAGCTTTATTCTGGGAGAATCATATTAATTTTGTCCAAGGACAGCCTTTGTTGATAGAATTTTCTTAATGTAATATGCTGTGTCCTGGTACAATCAACTTTGGTGGCATTTTTCTCAAGTCCTGCTATTTGGTATATTTTTAGAGCCACAGATGCATGACAGGTCACATCAGTTTAATCAAAACACTTCAAAGCATTCAACCCAATGCTTACATTAGAAATTAAAGATTCTCAAAGTGTCTTTTTTAGTACATGTGCTGCCATAGTACTTTGGTGGGCTACTTCTATTACTATTTCTTCATGGCCACATGTTAATATTTTTGTGGGCCCAGCAAGATAGCTCAGTGGACTAAAGTGCCTGCTTAGGCAAGCACAGGGACTGTGGTTTGATCTCTGGCACCACGTGCCATGCCAGTCCTGCACCCAGGGCCAGCTGAGCCGACCACAGAGTCCCAGCACTGGAGAGGCTGAAAACACGAGGATCACTATGGGTCCCAGGTGTAT
>NW_004524678.1:3812638-3813970 GCF_000260255.1 Octodon degus
ATGATACTGGATATAAGAAAAATCAAAGTGTTATTTAAAAAAAATCAAGGCGCACACTCTCAATACTGCATTGAGAGTCCATACGATACTCCATCCTTAAGCTCGTAGAGTAAGGGCTGGGGTAGCTGATGACAGAAGCTGGTGACCTCATCTGACCTGTTCACATAGCTATCAGCAGTTAGTGCTGTTAGCCAGGTACTAACTTGCAGCAAAAAGATTTCACACGTTGCTCCCTCTGTAGCAAAGTCATTCACTTACCTCTTTGCCTGAACATGGTTGTTCCCATACCTTCTCAGTGCTCTGAGCTTCTGTGTGTGTGTGTGTGTGTGTGTGTGTGTGTGTGTGTGCGCACGCATGCTCACGCACATGCACACTCATTTTCATATACATATTGCTATATTTATCGAAATGCATCATTTCATATCAATCACTTCAACTTTCCCTATTCATGCTCTCTCTCTTTCAATGCTTGTAACTCCCTTCTCCTAGAGCAAGAAAGCTGGTTCCTGTTATCCTTAATAAATTTACTTATTTCATCAATTTTCCTGTATAGAATCTACCGAATGTTGCTGCTATTGTTCCCTACTCCTGTGTCCCCTTCCCACTTGCACAGTGTGGTGGCTCAAGGTAAGTAGGGAACACCCTGCTTCATTGTGTCAGCCTGGTTCGGAGTGTGGAAGACCCACTTCAAGGAAGCTTGCTGTCAGAGTGGTATGGCCACGGTAGGCCAGTCTTGTAAATTTCTGTTTCTAGCACTAAATCTGATTCAGAACACGTGCAGTCTTTTGCGGAGCCTTGCCTCAGCCCTGCCAGTCTTGTAGCACTGGCTAGTATGTACCCCAGTACCCCGACCTAGCTCTGCCTTTGAAATAGGCACTCTGTTTGTTCTGCCAAGGTTCTGCGATCTCCTGCCAGGTCTACCCTTCCTCTTGAATGCCTTCCTTGCCCTATTCAGATTTTTACTCCAAGCAGAGGAAGTAAGAGCACCACACCACCCGTGATCTCAAACCACAACGTCCAAACCATCTTTACCAGAGCACAGCAATGGAGGATTTGGCACAGGGAGTGAATGTTTCTTCATTTTCCATTTTTTATACCTCTCTCTAGAATCATGTGTAAGACCGACAAGGCAAGAAGAAGAAACAACTAGCATGATAGGTTGAGAATTCTAAGCTACTAAGTATAATGTCCCTAATTTAAGCTGTAAAATGATAGCTATGTAAAAAAATACAGAATTGTCATTCTATGTCAGGTGACATGTTAAATAGCCTTTATTATGAAAAACACTATACAGAACTCTATGAATATATATACTCATATATATATTCATAT
>NW_004524678.1:3823773-3842886 GCF_000260255.1 Octodon degus
CCTCTCCCTCTGTCTGTCTCTCTGTCTCTCTATCTCTCTCTCTCTCTCTCTCTCTCTCTCTCTCTCTCTCTCTCTCTCTCTCTCCCTCTCTTTCTGTCCCTTTCTCTCTTTCTCTCTTTCTCTCTATCTCCATTGACAGAGAAAGAAGCAGAACCGGAGAAAGATTTAATGCTTTTGCTTTGAAAGGCCTCGCTTTTAATTATGGTGATTTACATATGAGTTGTGTGCTTGCTTGTGGACAACATGAAATGAAATGTTTGCTAATGTGAGCATGCCGCGTGGGGAAGGAGCAGCCCTCCTCAGACTGCGTCAGCGACTCAGCCCCCCGCGGTGGTAACTGTTCTCAGAACCTCGGTCATCATCCCCTTTATGAACGCTCTTCCGTTCGCTTACACAGGCGTCTGAGAGTTTGTTTACATGTGCTGTTGGGAAAAAAGCCAAAAGCATTTGGCTGGCGTCAAAAGCCGTCTCTATTTTTGTTGTCTGAAGTGCCCCGATTCAGTGCGTTTTAATAAGTTTTCTAAACAATGTATGAATTTGAGTGAGAGGCACCAGAGGAAAAGCTGGGCTGACACGCACTTGTTACGGGGTAGAAAGGGATGAGACGGCACCGACTGTTGCTCAGGCAAGCAACTCTTAACGCTCTCTCCCCCCGAGACCCGAAGTACTCCCGTGGTGACCGGGCGCAAGCCCCTTGGCACGGCTCCTTAAGTGGCCTCAAGTCCGGAGTGGCGCTCCGGTGCTCGTCCAGGTTAGCCCTCCCCAGACTCAGCAGCACTCACTAGCGTCCGGGCTCGCAACGCTGCTTCTCCTCCGCGGCCGTCAGAGAGAGGTTCGGGGTTCATTGTGTAGAGGGTGTCTCGGCGCAAGCAAAGGCAAACGGTAAACGCAGGGTCATTTCTGGGGCGGCAGAAATAACCCTCTTTTCTGTGTGGTTGTCCTCCTGCCTTTTGACAATTGAACAATGAACCACCAATGAAACTTGTACAGTGCACAGCATTGCCATACATTGATTTTTCTTTTCAAAATTTTTCTTTTTACTAATGCGTCTGCAGTACAGAATGATTACGTTCATCATGGGAGTTGGTGTGTGTGCATGACACGCCTTGTCTCCCTTTGTGTCCGGATTTTTTCTTACACACAAAAAGGAATTTGGGCTCTCTTTCAAGCTGTACCAAGCAGTTCTTGTGTACTATAGCGGCAAACCAGTCTATTCAAACTGCCTGCTGTTTCTTTCTGTTGCTAAAGGTAGAATTCGAATCTTAAATGACCCAAACTGAAAACCCACCACCCAGGGGTCTGTAAGCAATTGCCGGGCCCTGTTGCAGAAACGGAAATCTGTTCTGTGGGCAAATGCTTAGCAGGTTTTGCTTTTGTTGTGGTTTCGTGGGGATTTGTTTTATTAACTTTTTATGTAAAGCACATCGTGATTAGGCTGGGGGTGGGGGAGCTGGCCGTTGCAGGTGACAGACGTGGGCTCTTCCTTCATCCCCTGCAGCTCCCCTCCCCCCCCCAACCTGCTCCATCTCTTCATCCCCTTCCCTTTTACAAAAGCTCTACCGCTGTATTTCCTGTGAGGTCTTTTATTTTGCTGTTTATATTTTGGGCTTCTCATGTAAAAGAAGCCAGTTGATACATAAGCTTACGTGTCTGATTGATTTCATGTGACAGATGGTCTTGAGATGTTTCCATTTTCCTATAAAGGATCCAAGTTTATCCTTCTTTACAGCAGAATAGTACTCCCCTCTGTGTAAATACCACCTTTCTTTATCCATTCTTCTGTCAGTGGACACGTAGACTGTTTCCAAGATATAGGCTCTCTGAATTGTACTGCTATAAGGAGGAGTATGCTTGCATCACTATAATGTAATAAGCAGAGAACAGCTGGGTCAGATGGGATTTCTATTTTTAGTTTGTTTTGGAAACAGGATCGTGCTATGTAGTGCTGACTGGCCTTGAATTCACTGAGTACTACAGGCTGGCCTTGGATGCACAGGGTCCTCCCACCTCAGCCTCCTGAGTGCTGAGGTCACAGGCATGCACCACCACACTAGCTCTAGTTTTAGTTTTTTGAGATCAGTAGGAATTTAATAGGTGATATGATGTTATCTCTAACTGAAAAACAAGCAAGAATTAGCACTGTAAACATGTTTACTAAAAATAAAGGAAGGCTGTGGTTGGTGGCACACATGCACAATCCCAGAGCTCAGGAGGCTGAGACATGACGATCACTGGGAGGTCTAGGATAGCCTGGCTACAGTGAGACCCTGCCCAGAAAAAAAAGAAAAAAGAAACAAGAAAGGAAAAAAAGAACTAAAAGAGATCGATGTGGTCACTTCTAGGAAGCAGTCACTTGCACTAGACTACTAGAAGCCACTTTTTTATTATAAGATCTAAGCTTCCCAACCAGAACGTTGTTTGAACATTTAAATGTAACATGTACACTCGAAAAAAAAGATAATTAAATTTAAAAGATGTGATAGATAGGAAGGGCTTATTTTATGAGCTCTGAATTCTAATCCTGGCCTTCAGCTGTGGAACTTGGGGCCCTGGACTGCTCCAGGTGGGCGCAGCTCTCTCAGGGCCCAACCTCTCGCCAGCAGAGGCGCTATTCTCAGCTCAGCACCAGTGTCCTGGGCAAGCACGGGGTGAGGTAAAAGAGAGAACATTGAGTCTCCCAATCCCCAGGGCAGCTGAAGACACCCACACATTGACGCCAGGCACCTCAGATTTGCCTACTGAGGCACAAGACATCCAGAGACCTCTGATCACTGGTCTCTTACTAAGATCTTGCCTGGTGTCCCTTGCCTTCTTTCAATCCCCATAGAACCCCACTTCTCTTTGTTTCCTGCAGACAGCCTTTCGCTCTCTGCCTGCCTGTGCCAGGGCTCAATAGAGTCCACTCCATGTTGCCTAAAAACAGGCTGGTGCCCTCTGCAGGTGTCTGCCTTAGGCCGTTCCTTACAGGTACAAGGTACCTCTTGAGTCACCTTTTTGTCTGTGAAAATGGGTATTTTGTCTTCACCTGCTATATAAGATTTTTGAGGGGAAAGTGAGTGAAAAAAAGAGACAGAGAGGCAGGAGAAAAAAAGAAATGGAAGAGGAAGAAAAAGGGAAGAAGAAGGAAGAGGAAGGTGAGGAGAAGGAAAGCACTTAGGAAATATGAAACTAAAAAAACACAAAAAGTAGTATACACATTTGTGGGATTTTGTTGGATTTTTGAGACGGCTGGTCTTGAACCCCTATGTACCAGTGCTGGCCGCGGTTTTGTTTTGCCAACAGATAAAAAGCAGATCACTCCACTCCACATTAATTTGGTAAAAGCCCTGAACAACTGAAACCACACAAACACAGATGCTCCTGACTGAGACATTTTCATTCAGTTTACTAGTATAAACCGGATTTGTCTTTAGAAAGACTATCCTTAATGAAAGCTGTGTTCAAACGCTGTCCCAAAGGGGCCCTCAGAGGTAATCACTGCATAAGTAGACTCTGGTTAAGGTGTTATCTCTTAGTTATTGTGACTGCCTTGCCATGGAGGGGATGGGACATGGAACCTTGGTCTTTCCCACTGCCACCCCACCTCACCAGTCACACTAGGGGAAAGTGAAGAAAGATGGACTTTGTTTTTATTGTTGTTGTTGTTTTTCATCTTATTTATTTATTCATTTATTTGGTACAGGGTCTCACTACACAGCTCAGACTCTTAGTGATCGTCCTGCCTCAGCCTCCCCAGTGCTGGGTTTATACACGTGTACCACCATGCCTGGTTTCAGTGGATGGCTCGGCACAGGGTTGGCACAGCATGCTGTACTGGGGATCAAACCTGGGTCCTCGCGCTTGCAGGGCAGATGATTAGACTGCCAAACTATCTCCCTGGAAAGATAGACTTTGGACTTGGAGAAGAGCCCTTTCTCTTTGTGAATGACTGACAGGAGTAGAAAGCTGGGCCGTTGAGGGAAACAGCGGGAGCTATGCAATGTGTAGAACATCAGGTGCCAGGTCGGAGGAAATGGTCTGTAAGTACTTCTGCTCAGAGGCCTGGGTGATGGGCTCTGCTTAGCTCTCTCTAGCCCAGAATTGCCCACACTTACTCCAAATAGAACCTCTTCCTTGGACAACACTCGTTCATGACCACAGATTGCCTTTCTGAAGAGTACATGGGAAGTGTTGTTGGCCAGATATCTTCCTAGCGTGCATGGAGGGATTGAAAAACCACACATCAGTGTCTCCACACCCAAAGAGTTAGACAGTCGGTGTGGGTTAGTCTGAGAACCTGCATTTCTAGTAAGGATGCACATTAATGCTGCAGGGGCCAGACTCACACTTTAAGAATGAATCACAGACTAACATGGTCCGATTCCACCTTTGTCTTTTTAGAGTAACATGAATCAAGGAACAGTCATAGAACTCATGTCCTGAGCAGTATCTACATGGTCTGATTACAACACAGAATGAATGTTTACATCATTATGATAAAAGACACAATGCCATGAATCCCTCCTCAAAATACTCCACGTTCCTTTGGACACACTCATCTATTGTTCTTGTCACCTTCGGAAGCTGTTCTGCAAGTTTTTTTCCTGAGTATCTAAATTGTGGTGTCATGGCTGCCTTCCTGTTTTGAATCAATTCAAGACATTCACCTTTCCTGGTCATTTTGACTTTGGGAAAGAGCCAGAAGTTACATGGTGTCAGCTCTGGAAAATAAGGTAGACGAAGACACACAGTAATGTTCTTGCAAGCTTATCTTTCCACTTTACGGCACTGGGCAGTCATATTCACCATACTTTTGACCATGCCTCATAAAGACGCTCAGGAAAGAGGACCTCCAGAACTGCTTCAGAAAGTGGTAAGAATGATAGGATAAGTGTGTTCAAAGTGAGGGGAAATATTTTGAAAAGGATTAAAGTCAAAGTTCTCTTGTATGGTAATACTTTAAAAAATTGAACATTTACCTTATCTTTTGCCCAAGTCTCATAGGGAATCTCTTCTGCTCTGGAAACACAGAGACACCTTGAGGAAGCCAATCCTGGAGATCAGATTTAAGAAACAGCCACCACTCGGTTGTCGCAAGGGTTATAAACGCAACAGACATATACGCTATTATTCGAACTTCCTGGTTGTTTTGACCATTTCATAGTGGGTTTTGTTTTCTAGAGTAAAACACATGAAAGGAGATGGTGGTTTCCTCACTCAGCTCTGGTGCATTTTCTGCCATCTTGCCACCTTGGGAGCCGTTTGGGCACGCTGGCTTGTGTTATCACAGCAGTACAACGCCTTGTCAATTAAATCTGAAGAAACTCAGTCATTAGGCGAGCTGGAGTGTATAATAAACAACTGGTGCTGTTGATTGCCTTGGCTGAATTGATTAAGTGGCTCAGAGACACAGTGGAAACTCTTCAGCTTGTATGACAGCTTTACATTTTTGCTTTCCAGTAATTACAGTGTCTATTGAGCCAGCCCTTCCAAAAGAATGCTGTGAAATGTTCTGAATTGTCGCCTCATTTACAATGTATCATTATCTTTATTATATTTACCTGAAATAAAGAATTACCAAAACAACAGGCAAGTGCATCGGTCTAGATGGGTGGCCTATTCACTGCCAAAGTTCAGCTGGAGAAGTTAAATACCCACGCTGTAATTATTTCTATATCTTTGAGGCAATTAAAAATGATGCACATTATCAGCCCACAAATGTGACTGTGCTTCACTCCAATTTGCTTGGGGCATTGCCTCTTAGTACAGCTGCTTATAGCAATAAACTACAAAAAAAAAAAAAAAAAATGGCAAGGTCCCTCACGGTATTTCAAAGACTTCCGGAGCCAGCCATCTATCCATCTCTAACGTGGTTACTATCATGACTGCAAACGCTGAATTTGTGCCCCTCAGATGCCCCAATATGATGCACATAATTGGCCGTGGGCCTAGAGGCTGCGTCTTGGATCCCACTGCCACCTGGACTACAACTGTGGCTGCAGTTGCCGTGTGGCACCCAGGTAATGGCCAAGCACGATGAAGCGCTCCTGAGAAGCTCAAGCATCCTGGCTGTGGCTTGATGTTGGTGTCCTCTAATCACAAGATGACATATTGGGCAGGGGGCCTCTGGGAGCTGACTAGCTAATGAGCGCTCCTCCCTTGTGAAAGGACTAGGGACCTATGCAAAGGACAGCAGGAGTGCATTCTCTCTCCCACCAGATGAGATGTGGCAATGGGCCCAACCTGACACCCAGTGCTGGTCCATTTAGCTGGACTTCACAACACCTAGACCCTAAGGAAATAAATTTTTGATTCATAGAAATCGCCCAGCCTGAAATATGCTGTTCTTAGCAGCACAAATGGCCCAAGAGTCTGTTGGTGATACACTGGCTTAAGGACAAAGTGTGACCCCTATGGTAGCCCAATTCCTGGCTTCCATATGGGTCACACTATGTTTTAGTCTGAAGACGCTGCCTGCTCCTGTTCTTTCTCCTTTTCTCTTTACCAGCATTGCCCACATGAATCTCTTGTGCATCTAATCTTAGCACTTACTTCTCAGGAGACTGAAACCAGCACAGGGAGTAAACTTCACACAAAACAAAATCAAAATAACCTATAGTTCATGAATGAATTTTAATAGAGGAAATAATGCTATGCCTAAAATTAAGAAAGAAATCTGAAAGTTTAATATCTTTGTATAGAGTCACATGTGAAAGTGTTAAACCACTTGATGATATGTCCCTTATACTTGGTATATCAAAAATCCCAGGTACAGTGGGGCTATAATTAAAAATCTACTCAAAGATTAATGGAGTCATTGCGAACTCTCTTATGTGAACATATAGAATTTTTGATCACTTTTTTTTCTTTAATGTATTATTTGTACAGGGTCTCAATATGCAGATTGGACTCATAGTGATCCTCCTGTTTTCAGCCTCCCCAGCGCTGAGACTAAAGACATGTACCACCACATCCGGTCTTGGGCACCAGGTCAACAAGCCCAAGGATGGGGCTAGCATGGCTGCGGTACTGGGGATCAAACCCTAGTCCCAGGGGTGGGGAGATGGCTCAGTGGAACAAGGACTTCCCTGGCAAGCACAAGGGCCTGAGTTCAATCCCCAGTTCCGCCAAAATAAATAAATAAATAAATAAGAATAAATTATGACATAAAAATTATAAAATCAAGTGTAAGAGCAAATTTATATTAAAAAAAAAACCCAACCCTAGTCCCTGTGTTTGCCTAAGCAGGTGCTTAGTTCACTGTCCTATCTCAACGGCCCTTACTCTTAATAATATATTTTAGCTTATCTCACTTCTTTTTTCTAGTAGAAAATCTTTGTGGCAGCTATGTGAATGCCAATAAAAACTAAAAATAATCATTATTTACTTGCATTACCCAACGTCACACAAAAACTCATTTACCATCTTAGTATGCTTTTGTTTGTTTTTTGTATTTGTATGTGCATTCATAAAAATATATGCATACATACATTACACGTAAAAATATGTTGAGGTTACACTTAGTGTGAATTTTCGTGTCCTCCTTTTTGCTAGAGTATTAAAATTTTTGTAGAGTAGCCCTTTTTTTTTTAACAGGGGAAAGTACAAATGCAGTCTGCTACTACCACAAATTATGAAATCAAGTTTCCCACATTTGGGAAAATCGCAGGGTCCACACATCTGGAGTGAAGTGGATGAGCCTTCCCTCGGAAAACCTTTCATGATTACAGTATCTCTCCTGCCAGGTAAATACTGTGGAGCACTTTCAAGGGCTATGCACTATTCTGTGATTATCTAGCTATTAAATTTAATATTCCTCTATCATTTATATTTATTTATTTAAATTTTTTTTGTATTTTTAGGGAAGGGTGTACAGGGTGTTCAGAGTCTCATTACTAGATCGGACTTGTAGTGATCCACCTGTTTACAGTCTCCCAAGAGCTGGGATTACAGGTGCACACCACCACACCTAGTCTCAATTGCCATCTCAGTGCACCCCGGGGGCAGGGCTGGCACAGCAGGCCCGGGGATCGAATCCCTAGCCCCTGTGCCTGTTTGCAGGCACTTTAATCCACTGAGCTATTTGGCTGACCTTATTTATATTTAGATAATTTATAATTTTCTGGATTCTATAACAGCCCAGAGTGAATATCTTTGTCCACAACACCTTCCTGTTATCTTGAAACTGTTTTCTTTAAATTGGTCCTTCCATGTCCTTCCTGGCTTCCAGATAAGTTTGCATCTTGAGAAGAATCAACAGGCTCACTTCCCACATCCACAGAGCATGTCAGAAGCACTGGGCAGCAGTCAACGGCCCCATTGTCCCCCTACCCGGCCGCCTGCCTTCAGCCAGTCCCTTTATGACTATGTTCATAGCTGCAGAGTCAGGGAGTTGGAGTAGACAGTCCAAGGGTCCAGTCCATGTTTAATAGTCTGATTGGCTCTGTGGTCCTGTCTCTTGCACAATGCCATCAATTTTCTATACGCTCTAGAGCTGTAGAAGCCGAAGGAGCACCATTGGTAATGCATCTGGGATGTTATTACACTTGATGCCCTACAGAACACTGCACTTCGTATCGGAAGATGATCATTTCTGCAGCTCTCCATCCACATGGCTTATTCTCTGTGGCTTTTAAAATTACTTTTGGCTCCTAAATGTTGTAAAGGGTATTGTGGCCATGTGAACCTGCTCACTGAGCCTTCTAATATGAACCCACCCCCCAAAAAATGAACCCAAAGCAAAATATCATTAGTTTGACAGGTATTAAATCTTATATTTAAATTTTTGGTTTTTCTTTCTTTTGTGTTCCCTGTCTTTTCATCTTTTTCAATCTTCACTTTTTAAAAAAAGTGTTAAATATTTCTCCATGCATATCCTTCTGCCAGGAACTGGGTTGCACAGACTCTGTTTTTGATGTCGAGGAATCTCCGACACGAGCACCAAGCCCAGAGGAGAGGGGTGAAGGACAAAGAGGCACCTGGACAGTGGGCCGACGAACAGTGCCTCCCACGCCTCTTGTGGGAGGTCAGGTAAGGTGGACAGTAAGGATGCTGAATTTGGAGAAGTTGAAGCTAGTACCTGCCCTGCTCCTCAGAGAGATGATATGTGGAGGAAATGGGACCCCAGGAGCTTTTCAACTGAAGTGGGAAGACGTAGGGCCTGCCAAAAGGAACATTTCAAGGTCTAGGATCTAAATTCATGAAGAGTTTTTCCCGAAGATACTCATGAGCTGGCATCAGATGTTTATACAGTGGAAGTGAGACAACTCTAGAATGCTCAGGAAGGGCACTAACATGGGGAGGCATTAGTAAATGGGAGTACAAAACACCCAGTGGCTGCTAGTGTGGAGAATCAAGGCTAGCTGATTGGATGTGCTAAGCTGGATGTAGAAGAAAATACAATTACTGCCAGTTGCTGTAAACTTCTAAGTAGGTGTCTCTGTTGCTTTTAATAATAACCATGCTTTATGAAATACAGACGTGCTGGCTATTTGCTATCATATTGGAAGATTCCCCTGGCTTTATCATCAGAGACTCTGGGGAAATATAGGAAAGATATTGTGTCTTCTCTAAATAGATTCAAACATAGAGTGAATTGTAGAATTCTAAGAAGGCTAATATCAATCGGTTGATGCTGGCCTAGGAGATATTTCCTGAATGAGGATATTTTTACAGACTCTGTATTCTGTATTCAGGATAATACATTACCCAGATATCAATTCTGGAAACCTGTAATTACACCACAGAAGAGTTTTTGCTTTAGGCTTCCCTGAAGACAAAAGCCTAGATAAGGACTGGGGTGTAGAAGTTAAGCCAGGAAAAAAACCCAGGGACAGGAGTGAGATTGCTGAGAGTGAGAAAGAACAGGAAACGAGTCAATAGAGGGTGAAGTTTTACTGCTGTGGACATCAGAGGCTCACTTCCCTACTGACCCTTAATTGAATGGAGAATGTGCCTCAGAATATTGCACTGAGTGAAAGGAAGCTGATGGAATTTGTTCACTAACTTTTTATATTTTAGGGAAGGGTCTATAGGGATCTAACTACTAGATTGGACACATAGTGATCTGCCTGTTTACAGCCTCCCAAGTGCTGGGATTACAGGTGCACACCACCATGCCCAGTCTCAATTGCTATCTCAGCACATCCCGGGGGTGGGGGGGCAGCACGGCAGGCCTGGGGATCAAACCCTGGACCCTTGTGCCTGCTTGCAGGCACTTTAATCTGCTGAGCTACTTGGCCAGCCCCATTCACTGACTTCCATTTCTCATTCACTGACATTTGCCCCTGAATCAGGCAGTTTTCCAGAGAAACACAACCAGTAAGAGACAAGGAGACAGAAAGCAGATAGATAGATAGATAGATAGATAGATAGATAGATAGATAGATAGATTTATTATCTATAAAATAATAAATTGGCTCACACCCTTATGGAGGCTAAGCCCCACAGCCTGTAAGCTGTAAACTGTAAGCTGTAACCTGGAGATATAATTCAGTCTGAATTTAAAGATTTATGAAACAGGAGGGCCAGCATCCAGTGGAAGCGGGGGTGGAAGTCCCAGCTCAAAGGCATTGAGAATTCACTCCTCCTCTATCTTTTTGTTCTATCTGTGCTCTCAATGAGTTGGCTGATGCCTGCTTATACTAGTGAGGGAGGATTTTTTAAGTCTACTGGTTGAAATGCTACACTGTTCTTGAAATACCCTCATCCTCACAGATGCAACTAGAAATGACATTTTACAGCTACTTGGCCGTCCTTTAGCCCAGTATAGTACAGGCGTAAAATTAACAATCATAGTCCCCTATGACATGTATCTATGCATACTTCCAGATCTTATTGTGTAAGAACAGACTTTAAAGAAAGTCCTCAGACCAAAGCAGAGAGATGCTCTCACACATGCTTGAGGTAAGACACTGGCCACATGCGGAGACTGTCCACTGGCTAGTTTCAGTGTGCAATGCTGAGGTCCATGCTGGAATCAGATGGACTAAGGGGATGTGGGCCAGAGACAGCCACCAATGACCTCTCAGTGACCCAGTACCTCCCTTTATACTGCATTCTTTTTTTTTTGGCAAAACAAGGGATTGAACTCAGGCCCTTGCGCTTGCCAGGAAAGCGCTTATTCCACTGAGCCATCTCCCCGGCCCCCAATATACTGCATTCTTTATCACCTCTATAAAAGGATTTCTGGGGAATCTTTGAGGAGAAGAAGGCATTTATTAGATTCTCTGGTGTCATGTAACAAACGCATTCCAATATACCCTCTGGCTCTTCTGCCAAGGTAGTTGGGGTATTGCTGCCCCAACTGGTACATGGCATCATGTCCAAACATCAAAGGGCCACTTACTTGGCCACCTACTATGACAGGGAGTTGAATCCTGAGTCATGGCAGGATGATCATCGGTCAATAAACAACTTTGCATTTTCCCTAAACAACTTTCTGTTCCACCTCCATCGGCCCAGTCTTCAAGATCCACTCCCACGCATGTTCTCAAGTTCCTGCCAGTACATATTAGTAAGATCCCACAGTTCTTTCAGAAGGAAGCTGTCTGCTCCTGCAGCAGGCACTGCCTGGGCTGTGCTCAGAGCTGATCCTAATCATTAATCTGGTCATAATGATAGAGAGTGGGGTAAATCTTGAAAAATGGCAAGCAGAATTCTACATCTGACGTTTTTGTTGTGGTCCGTTGGCAAGAGGCACCACTCTTTTCAAGCAAGTTGGACAGGAACACTTCTTCCAATCCAGAAGGATACAGGACTTCAAAATTCCCAGTCATATTCTCAAAAGAAGGGATCTCATTTGTCAGCCTCTTTCTGCTTTGGTGCAAGGTCTCAGAATTTCCCTCAGGGCACCTGTCTAGGATGAGCAAGCAGCCTCCCCACTACGCAGCACATCTGCCCCTCTTCAGTGAGAGGTGAGACTCTCTTGAAGGCTGCCCTGTACTTTCTGGAATCCACAGCATGCCTGAATTGAAAGATAATCTATAATTCTCTTTCTTTAAGTTTTCTAGAACAGACTACAAAACCAGCTGACTGCATAGTCCTTATACTTATCCTCCTAAGTACAAGACCTGCCAAAAAGCTGGTACTTTCCCTTTTAATTAATCCTCTTCTCCATCATCCACCAGTGAGATTCTTGCTCCCTACAGCTTACTAGAGGTTTTCATCACCCACAAACCACTGGCAGTGGGCCTCGCTGGTATCCAATCTGCTTGAGGGTGCAGTACTGAGGCTTTGCTATTTCTAAGGCCACTTCTATTTTCTATTTTTTGACAGCCTGAGTTCTCTTAAAGTAAAGTCTGAAACAGGACTTAGTATGGTGGAAGTGGATCCTAGGAAGCAGAATGAAAGGACAAGAGTGAATTGGGAGTGGGAAAAAAGCCAGTTAAACCTATATCTTAAGTTGGTAATTGAAGAGGGCAATTGGGACTCAGTCCTCTGGGACTGGAGTATTATGTGGACAATTCCTCAAAATTGTCCTACAAGGATGTGGGAGCCCAGAAATATTGGGGTATTTGCCCATTCACTTTTCCTCTACCAGCTGTGTTTGGCCTTGGGACATTCTTTCTCCACACCGATGACCTATATACACCTTCTGAACCATCTCGGAAGCACTTGGAGATGCAGAAAGACAACAGAGTGTGTGCCTGGGTGGGATGCTGACCATACATATGGAATTTTCCCCATGGCTGCCCTGAAACCAGGGGCTGTGGGTCAGGGCACTCCAACCACCTGCTACAAAAAGTTAGTGGGCTAGAGAGATTGAAGAAAAGCTGACGAGTATTTTAGAACCTTGGCTAATCAACTATTCCCTCAAACTGCAAAAATAAGAAGAGCTAATAAAATTCATTAAAAGAATTTCTTCAAGTAAAATCCGAGGGATACCAGTGAGTTAAAGCTGAGAACTAGGGAGAAAAGTGCGCTACTTTCCTGAGTACCAGAAAATTGAATGACGTAGCTCAGGTTTTTCAGAATAAACTAGGAAGGAAGGGTAGTGATCGCCACCCCACTCCCACACACAATGGGATGAAGCCAGATAGAGAGTGGCTGACAAGAGACTAGGTGATACTTCAACTTTCAGGTGCATTAATGTACACTAGTGTAACAGCCTAAGTATTGAACATTTTTAGGGAAAAGTTTACTCCCGGAAAGCAGTGTCTGCTGAAGAGCCTTTGCTGTACTGTGCATCCGGGGTCCTGTGCAAAAGGCCAAACATTCACAGCATTAAAAGGCTGGATCTAGGGTCTTTCTCATGATGGAAAAGACCTTGTTCCTCACCCCAGCAAACCTCAGCTGCTACCAGCAGAAAGTTATCCAAGAAAAATGGCAACAGCATCTTCCCAGAGAACTGTCTATTATTTGGTCTAAGGACACTTGCTTCTCCTGGACAATAAAGGACTTCTATCTGACATTGACTGTATGTGAGGGTAAGATAAGTGCAGCAAAGGTTAATCACTATGACAAACATCTCCAGATCTCAGTGGCTTAGAAATACACACAAGGCTTCACTGCTCATGTTATCATGCAGTTAAATCAGCAAGGGAGTCTGATACACGCAGTACCTCATGGATCTAGTGGCTTCTCTGTCCCCCTGAGCTTTGGAGTCCTCCAGTGCCTCCTCTGCTTTTCATGCAGCTAAAGCACAAAGACAGAGAATGGCAGTGGAGGGATGCGGAGGGCTTGGAGGCCTGGTGAGGTCACGACTTCTCTCTGTATCTTTTGTGTGTGTACCTGGGGCGGAGCCAGCACGGCATGTGGTGCCGGGGATTGAATCACGCTCCCTGTGCTTGCCTAAGCTTGCCTAAGGAGGCGCTTTAGACCGCTAAGATATCTTGCCAGCTCCTGCATTTTTTATGCAGATAGTCACATGGTCTCACTTAGACACAGAGGTATGTCATGGTGGTCTGCCTATGAGCCCTAGAGCAGTGTGAAAAAGATCACACAGAATCGTCTCTGCCACAAATTGTACTTTGCTTACAAATCACACTAAATAATGTTCACCAGAGGGTAGAACCTTGCTGACATAACCCTAGAGACTCCAGTCTTCTCACGTTTCTAATTTTGGTTAAGAAGTTATTTAAATTGATTCCCTTGTCATTTCAGCCAGGTGGCTAAATAGGACCTACTTTCTGGCCTTCCTCCCTAATTTTCGTCAACTTTCTGCTCAGAGGTCCCCTCTCATCAGAGCTTGTCCTCAGCATACCATTTAGAACAGTGGCCCACCCGTCACATTCTGCGACCTCCACTCTGCCCCATTTCTCCAACACACACATCATCACCTCACATAATAAACCTCGATTACATTTCTTTTATTGGATACTTTCCCTTGTGGAAGGATACATGTAGAGTGCACAGCGATTTTTGTCTGATTGATTCATTGAGATATCTCAGACTAGAAATGCTCTGGCACCCAGCAGACGGTGCTACAGCCATGGCGAATGAATGAATGAATGAATGAATGAATGAATGAATGAATGAACAGGGAGCCACCAGGAGGTCAAAACACATAGCTAATGTGTAAATGTTTTTAAAATTTACTACAGTAAGTGACATGCTACCATTAACCTCCTTGCCTTGAGTACACTTACCCTATCAGAAACTTGGTGTTTTGGGAAGCAGCTCTGGAATTCATGATTGCTTTACCAGGTATGATAGAAATATGGTGAGTGCTGTTGCCAAGTCCCACCCAACAGAATGGCAGGGTCATAAAAACACTATGGCGTGTCCTTACCTCTTTCACTAGATTCAGCAACACGTGACCCTTGGTTTCCCCCTATAGTCAAAATGACTGTGAAAGATAAATGTTTTACATTGATCCAGGACACTGAGGCAGCCAGGGCAACACAAGCAAAGACAAGTCACTAAAACAGACTTCCAGAATTGCTTCAGACACAGGGACTGGGTTCGATTCCCAGCATGCTATGCTGGCCCTGCCCCCTGGGGCATACTGAGAGAGCAACTGAAACTGGGCATGGTGGTACTCACCTATAATCCCAGCACTTGGGAGGCTGAAAACAGGAGGATTGCTATGAGTCTGATCTCTGTAGTGAGATCCTGTGGACACTGTGCTAAATATATATTATTAAAGAAAAAAAAATGCTTCAGAAGATGGCAAGGCTGATGGAATAAGTGTGTTTAAAAGGAAAGTACTCTGAGGAAGAATAATGGCAATGTGTCTTCTACTGTAATAATAATCCTTTAAAAATTTAAATATCCACCAAGGGACTGGGGTGATAGCTCAGCAGTCTAAGTGCCTGCCTGGCAAGTGCAAGGACCCAAGTACAATCTCTGGTACTGCATGGAACCCCAAGCATGCAATGCAAGCTCAAAAATCAGGTGTGGTAGCGCAACCCTTTAATCCCAGGACTGGGGAGGCTGAGACAGGAGGATTGCTATTAGTCTAAGCTGTGTATTGAGATCCTGTACCAAATAAATATATAATTTTTTTAAAAAAAGAAAAATTCACCATGGTTTTCTATCACACCTCACATTTATACAGCTATAGTAATAGTAACATTATTCTCAGTAGCCAAAATATGGAAGTAACTCATGTCCATTGATATATGAATAGATAAATGAAATATGGGATGGATCATTATACACACACTCACACACATTTATCCCGAGAAAGAAAGGAAATGACCCAGCAATCCCACATTTGGTGCAAACCTGAAAGTACAGCACCGGAAACAGGGATTCAAAGAGATGTTTGCACCCTCGCATTCATGGCAACACTATTCACAGTAGCTAAGAGATGCAGGCAGCCCGGATGTCCTCTGGTAGATGGCTGGATAAGCAAAACACAATATATGCATGGGATATTACTCAGCTTTCCAAAGGAAGGAAATCTTGTCCCATACTGTAACATGGACAAAACTAGAAAACACAGTAGTAAATAAAGCAGTCCCAAAAAAGACACTCTAACATAATCCAATTCAGTGGAACAGAAAAGCAGAATAGTCATTATTGGCAGTTGGAGGGGGGCAAACCTGTTCTCAGCAAGTGAGCGCTCTTCGTTTACTACACACTCACATAGTTAAAATGGAGCTAGGCATGGTAGTGTACACCTCAGTTCCAACAGTCTGGGAGGCTGAGGCACAAGGATTGCAAGTTCGAGCCTAGCCTGGGCAAGTTCACAAGACCTTATCTCAAAACAAGAAGTGAAAAATGGGCTGGGGACTGTCATGTAGTGTAGAACACCTGGCATCAATCACCAGCACCTCACGTCCCCTGAAAAGTTAAGATGATAAAGCTGTTTTACGTTTTCACCACAATAAAAAAGGAAGAAATTCTGGCACTATGGATGAACTTAAAGACAACATGCTAAGTGAAATAAGTCCGTCACAGCAAGGTAAGCACTGCTCAATCTCCAATCTCTGAGGGATCGCGCACCATCCAGGCATCGAGAGCCTCAGTGGAGTGATGGCTTCTGGGAGCTGGAGGAGGATGACGTCAGTTTTGCGCATGGGCACATAGATTCAGTTCCAGAAGATTGAGAAGTTCTGGAGATGGATGGTGGTAATGTTTGCACAAAAAAGAAAAAAAAAATGCACGTACTTAGTAGCACTGAATTGCACATTTAAAACTGGTAAAATGGTAATTTTTGTGTTATCTACCTTTCCTATGATACCAAAAAAAAAAAAAAAAAAAAAAAAAAAAAAAAAAAAAAAACCCTCAGGAAAGATACAAACATTTACTTGAGTACAAAAGCTAGTCTCACAAATCAGAAGTCCTTTGGTTGGCCACAGATGGGCCACAAAGCAGGATTCCACTCAAGGTTACACCCAGCAGCAGTGGTGAGCCGCAGGAGGTGAAGACTGGGGGCATCCATTTGTGCGCTGCTCAGTGTGCCCTGCCTCCGGCTGCTGTGCACAGCTAGCAGCCCCTGGATGAGGGCGGCAGGCCCAGCCATCTGTAACCTCACAGCCTTCCCATCGCATGGGCTAAGTCGTTATCTTTTCCTATAGAAATAGTAAACTGAGGTGCAGAGGCAATGGAGCGCTTTGGGCCCAGCTGTGCCTGACTCCAAAACCACAGGACCACCTTCTGTCTTTTCTGGGAAAAGACAGAAAGAGCCTCTATCTTTTCTTTTCTTTCATTTTTTCTTTTTCTTTCTTTTGAGAGAGAGACAGAGACAGAGACAGAGAGAGAGAGAGAGAGAGAGAGAGAGAGAGAGAGAGAGAGAGACTATTAAACCCAGAGCTTTCACACTAAGCTATATTCTTTTCCTTTTTCTAAGTTTTGTAACAGAATCTCTCTAAGTCACTAAATTTTTCAGGCTCAAACTTGGAATCCTCCTGCCTCAGTGCCCCCAGAGTGCTGGGGTTGCAGGTGTATCCCATATGCCCCACTCTCTCTTTTATTAGGTGACAACTGTCTAACCTCCCACTGTAAAAGGATATGGATCAAGAACATGCAAGTTTAGTTCTTCTCAGCAATTGTCACAGGGTACGAGCTACTGGGCAGGAAACCAGCGTGTGCCACAGGACCTGACATTCTACATTTCTGCTGTTTTATACAATGTGCTTCTGATTGTGACAAGACAGCCAAAGTGGGCAAAATATCCCTTTCCTTTCAAGGAGCCAATTTGAAGGTATTACCACAGGCTACACTGAACATTGTAAATTTAAAAACTGATAGAGATAGATAGATGGATAGATAGATAGATAGATAGATAGATAGATAGATAGATAGAATTTAGATAGAATTTCCTTTATAGAAAAAATGGCCAGTAAACATAAAAGGAATAATTCATTTAGTAAAATCATTATTTTATAACCTTTATGTCATAATTATTCAGGCAATGACTAGTTAAAGCTGTTAACAGCATTTGGAGAAAGTTTGAGAAGACATAGGTCCTTTATCTCAACTTATCACTCTACAGGTTATTTTTGACTTAAAAAGGGAATAACAGATAAATTCACAGTGAATATATCTAGCAGACACACCTTAAATAAGAGATCAAACTGTTTTTTCTAATCATAAATTACTATTCTGAGCCTCTCATTAATAAACTATAAAGAGATAATACACAATAACACCTTATGTAGCACTCCTACCAAATATTTAATTTGAATATAATTATTAATGGCAATCCTGCAATATGGTATATTGTACAAGATAGCAATTCAGACTCTTCAAAATAGCAGTGTAAGAAAAGAAAATGAAAAGCGGGCATATTAGTCAGCTTTTCATTGCCATGACAAATGCCTGATTCCCACAGTTTAAAGGAAGAGAGGTTTACTTGGCTCATGCTTTCGGTGGGTTCAGTCCATGGTCACCTGGCAGACAGCATGGCAGAAGGGATGAGGGAGGAGAGCCATGCTTGTCAAGACAGCCAGAAGTAGGGACACCCAATGTGCCAGGGAGAGATATAGTGCCCAAAGGCACATGCCCAGTGATCCACCAGTGGTCAGTCCCCATGTGATCTAACCACCCTCTGAAAGTCCCGCCAATGAAGATAGGAGACTTTAGAGGATATTTTAGATTGAAACCATAGCAAGGGGACACTATTCTATTGTACATTAAGAGGACTAACGGGTTGTAGTGAACAAATGTTAAATTTGTTGTGAATGACTACAGAGGTGGAATGTCATGGAGAATATGATTTATGGTAATGCTGTGATGTTTGCAACTGATTTTTATATGATGTAAAGAAACACATTTATATAAAATATTAATTAGAGTTTATATACATATTTGTGGGTTTGATCTAAAATGTCCTCCCAAAATCTCATGTCTTCAGAGGTAAGGTCTGGGCAGAAGAGACAGGTCATCAGAGGCATGGCCTGGAAATGTTTTTTTTTTATTATTATTTTTTTTTATTGTGTTGGCACATTCAAGCTTTATTTTTCATTCAGATTTCTCTTAATGATTCTGGTACATTATCCATAGTTTTAAAGTGAAATAATAATGATAATAATAATAATAGCGAACAGAGAGTAATCAAGATGATCTTAAAGATCTCTTAGACAAGCAATGGCCGTGACTCATCCACATGGCTGCACTGACAAAGGTTCTACAATCTGAGGTACGGGATCTCAAGATAAATCCTGAGGGCATTTCACTGACCTTCTCAGACCAAAAAGCTACAACTCTTGTTGCATAGGTCCTGCTTTACCTTGGTCTTAACCA
>NW_004524678.1:3843581-3845408 GCF_000260255.1 Octodon degus
ACTAGCAGAAACTGTGAGCCAAAATGACCTCTCCTGCTCAAAGGCGTGGGTATGTGACTTTTTTTTTGTAAGGGTCTACAGGGTCACACTACATAGATCAGATTTGTAATGATCCGCCTGTGTTCAGCCTCCTAAGAGCTGGGATTACAGGTGCGTGCCACCATGCCCAGTCTCAACTGCTGTCTCAGAGTGCCCCAGGGGCAGGGCCAGCATGACTGGCCAGGGATTGAACCTCCAACCCCTGCATCTGCCTAACAGGCACTTTAATTTGCTGAGCTATTTGGCTGGCCCAGGTGTGTGACATTCTGAACGAGTGATCAGAAAATGACTATTACATACAAAGCCAGAGCCAGAAAGAGGAGGCTTAGAAATTATGACAAAACTTGTACCATCAGCGTCCTAAGTGCCTAAATTATAGTCTCAAAAGATTATTTTTCACTGGGAAAGAATGGAACTTCTGGATGGTTCTAGGACAGATAGTCTGGAATATCTTATCTCCCAAATACCAAAGATGTTATCAACGATGACTGGAGTTACATGAAACACTTTTAGGAGCCAATTTGAAGAGCCTTCCATTAACCAAAAGTGGAATACTTAGAACTTCAATAATGATAATAGTAATTTTAGTAAATTGAAACTAATTAAATGTATTAAATCTATAAATATATATGTGACTATATATGTGAATATCTAACATAACTGATGCTATAGGGAATCAATGCACTATCTTGAAAAATTACTTAACTAACGCCAAAGGATCAGGAATTAATCCTGCATTTGTATTTGAACTGTGTTGCTGGACTAGTGCCATAGAATAAGATTTCAGGGCTGGGGAAATAGCTCGGTGACCTGAGTACCTGCCTGGCAAGTGCGAAGACCCAAGTCTGATTCCCGGTACTGCATGTTATGCTGGTCCAGCACCAAGCTGGCCACTGAAAATGGGCTTTATGGCACACTTCTGTAAACCCAGAGCTGGAGAGGCTGAAAACAGGAGGATCACCACAAGTCTGAGCTGTGCGATGAGACCCTGTACCAAATAAATAAATAAAAGATTTTAAAATAATAGCAAAAAAATAAAATTTCAACTAACAGATAAAAGAAATTTTTAAAATTGGAACATTTAAATATGTAAAGCACATGAACTACCAGATATACATGGTAACCACTAATGGCCACTACCTTCACAAAAAGAGAAGCCACCAGATTTGCCTCCTATGGAACTGCCTGTCAGCTCTTAACCTGGGCAAAGGAACCACACAGAAGTGGAGCAGCTCTCTGGATCCAGTTGTCAGCTTCCAGAAAAGTCCCAGAAGACAAAGGAGTGGGTTGAATTACCCAAGAAGTGCACAACCAGCAAAATCTAGTCTGAGAAAAATAAGGAGATGAAAGATATGATTACAACTCAAGAGACTTTTTGTTTTTTTGTGGTGCTAAAGATTGAATCTAGGGACCTCCTGCATGCTAGGCAAGTCCTCTGCCACTGACCTAATGCTTCCCCCAAGTCCTTTGTATCAAATTTTATTTTCAGACAGGATCTCACCAACTTGCCCTTGATCACCCCACCTCAGGCTCCTGAGCTGCTGGACATACAAGTGTGTACCATCAGAACAATTTAAAAGATGCATTTTTTAGATTAGCATGACAAAACCGTATCTTCCAAAGACTGATGGTTACACTATTTGGTGACTACACTATTTGCAAAGTAGAAATTACCTTAGAAGTAATTGGCAGGGGCTGGTGAGATGGCTCAGTGGTCTAAAGCACCTACTTAGAACAAGCTTAGCAAAGCACAGGGACAGCGGTTCAATCCCCCAGCACCACATGCCA